>NC_133145.1:9425366-9741882 GCF_048418815.1 Hemitrygon akajei
CTCCTCAATCTTTTTCAGCACTGACATCACATCACAAAGGGAAAATTCCACAAGGCGCTGGGAAGGTTTTCAGGCGATACACACTCTCTGAACACAAGACAGTTTTGAGAAGTGATCTTGCATATGTAATGAACAGAAGTTAATGAAAAGTAGGAAAACACTGCATAAAGAACAAAGAAAACAAGGAATAATACAGCACAGTACAGGTCATTCGGCCCACAATGTTGTGCCGACCCTTAAACCCTGCCTCCCACATAACCCTCCACCTTAAATTCCTCCATATATCTGTCTAGTAGTTCCCAACTCCTACCAGCCTAGCCATTCACCTTAACAGGAACATGAAGACTTTAAGTTCTCACCATCTCACCTTTAAAAGCATCCCACTTGCCAGTGGTCTCTGCCTGTAAATAATTCACTCCAATCAAACTTTGCAAGCTCCTGTCTCAAACAAGAGAAAACCTGCAGATGCTGGAAATCAGAGTAAAATAGAAAAAATGCTGGAGGAACTCCGCAGACCAGGCAGTATCCTGGCCTACTGAATTCCTACAGCTCCTGTCTCGTATTGTCAAAATTTATCAATTTAAAATATGAAAACTTGAACACGTGGACTATTTCATCACTGATGCTCCCCCAGTCTCCTGTCCCACCCTATACCAAAAGAAGGGAGAAGGCAAACCTTAATTTCATACAGCCTGCTATATGCACAAAGAAACTTTCCTGAACACATTTAAATTCCACTCTATATAAGCCTTTGATAGCATGACAGTCCTGGACAATATTAGGAAAGTTAAAATCCCCAATGATAAGAACCCTATTATTCTTATAACTCTCCACAATCCCCCTGCATATTTGTTTTTCAAATTCCTGCTAATCACTTGGGGATCCCAACAATGTGATTATTCACTTCTTATTTCTCAGCCCCACTCATAAAGACTCACTGGATAATCCTTTAATTTCATATCTGACTACTGCTGTGACACTGCCCTTTAATCAAAATCAACTCCTTCTTTTTCCTTCACCCGTCCTGCCAAATGTACCTGTATCCCGAAATATTTAGCTGATAGTCCTGTTCCTCCCTTAGACACATGTCTGTGATGACTATAATGTCCCAAAGCCAAGTCTTACCTGTCAGACTTCTTACAGTGAAATAAATAATTTTAGATCCAGTTTGCCAAAATGTCTCAGATCTCTCTTGCCCATCTTGTGGGAACGTCAAAAGCCTTATTGAAGTCCATATAAACCACATCTACAGTTCTGCCATTATCAATTCTCTTAATCATTCTTCAAAAAAAAAACTCAAGAGCTGAGACACAAATCCTTGCTGACTTCTCCCAATCAGTCCCTGCCTTTCCAAGTGAATGCAAATCATGTGTGTCAGAATCAACAACTTCCCCACCATTAATGTAAGGTTCACCAGTCTGTAGTTTCCAGGCTTATCCTTAACTCACTTCTTGAACAAGGAGACATTAAGTTTTCTACAGCTTTCTTCTGAAAACCCAGGGTACAATGTCAAATACTGGAGGGCATTGCTACAAAGAGAAAGTTTAATAGAGAGTATGGGGAAAGATATTTATTAAAGAATCAATGCCTGGAATGCACTGCTGGGGTAGCAGTGGAAGCAAATATGATAATTGTACTAAAGAGGCTTTTAGATAGACATGAATATGCAGGGAATGGAGGGATATGGATCATGTACACGCAGACGGGATTATTGTAATTTGGCATCATGCTTGACACAGATGCCATGAACTAAAGGCTCTCTTCCTATGCTGTACTGTTTTATGTTCTGTTGAAAAGCCATACCTGTGCGATTGCAGCTTCATTATCTGTTAGCCCAAGGAGAAAGATGCGCACTTTATCGATTTTCACGGGGATGACCCGCCCTCTCCATTCCACTTCGCTCATAGTGGCAGCATGCTTCGCTCTGGTCTGTGTTAGCAAAGTCTTTGGAAGTTGCAAAAGTCAGAGTTAACTTCCAGTTCAGTCAAACTGAAGTATCTTTATTGTACCAATACATCTTAATATATTTTTACTTGGGTTAGAAGTTTGTAGCAAACAATAAATCATTCCAGATCAACATCGAACAAAATACAAATTTAATATAAAATAATGAACACATCAAAAAACGTATTAGAAAGCACATAACCAATCAATCTAGAGAGCTGGAGTTCGACATCCAATTAAATCTGATGCAGTTACTCAATTGCAAAGCAAATTGAAGTGCAATTACTTACATCTAACAGCCCTCCACTCTCCCCTGATTTCATTCGCATTTGGATCAACTCCTTTATTGCTGTCTGGTCACCTGACAACAAACAGAAGAGAATGTTTAATAGGGTTTCAATAATACAGACTTTACAAGGACAATAAATTAAACTCTTGCAACTAAATACTTCTAAACAAGCATCTCGACTGTTCTATATAGATACCAATTTGAGTACAGCAAATAGCTCAAAGAGTATGGAGGCACTTATCAATGCAATCCCAGACTTCAAGCAGCATCATCCATGTATTGTTAGTTTCAAGGAGCATTAACAATAGGGTTGAGCCCTATAGTCTTCTCCACCATACAATAAAATTATGGCTGATCTGACGGCTCAGGTTCATTTCCCTATCCAATCCCTACACTTACCTCAATGAAACATCTCAAATGCACCCACCAAACTAATTTTGCAGATTTGATTTATCAATCCCAAACAATTGATTGCCCTCCCCAACATTACTGTGACCTTTGCTTGAGTCACATCTAATTTTCTCATTTATTATCTGTCAAACACAAAATAGTAAAATTGCAAGACTAGTTATGTATTCACCTCAACAGATAGCAATGATTCATGCACACACGTGCACTTTCAATATCCGATTCATGTTTGACGAGAGCTCATCTTTACAATGTCATTACCACAGATCATCTATCCTTCAGGAATGTACTGACTCTTTTTTGGTGTGTTACCAAATATTCTTAAATTTCTATGATAATGAACATCAGTTGGCAGTGACAACTTTGAAGATCCTCTAAGATGGCATCGATGACCAAAGATAATATTGCAGACAGCTTACAAGCCTGCTGGATGCTCTTCTTCATCTGAACTGCAATCAATTTCAGCCTGTGATTTCCCTTTACACAACGTATTTTTGAGCCGATAAACTATCTGGCGTTTCTGAGGTCTCCGGGGGATCCAGCGTGAATGAGATTCTGCATCAATTCCTGATGACGGCACATGAGCCCGTAGCTCTCTCCGTTGCTCCATTCCTTTTGAAATGTCAAGCAAGAGAGAAGAAACCGAGTGGATGCTCAGACTGTGTTTCATCGGCCTCTCTCGTTGCTACTGGCAGGTGGAAGGTACAGGATTTTTGGGTACCACGCCACCAGGCGCGGAAGCAGATGTTGACTGCAACCATCAAACTTTTGGAAGGGCTTACCTCAGAGCTGGGTGCACTCCATAATTGTGGACTCACTTCAGGCACTCTGCAGTTCACATTCTGTGTGCTTTTGGTCAACTTCTTTAAACTGTCTGTGCAGTTTGGGGCTTTTCAGCACTGAGATTGACTCTGCACCTATGGCCTGTGACCATCGGCACAGTGTTGAGGATTCACTTTTGGGAACACTGCAGTTAATGTTATTCGTTTACTTTTTAAATTGTTTGCATGATTTGGTCTTTTTTTTTAAACACATTGGGTTTTTGATGGTTTTATTGTGTGGGGTTTTTCTTAGCACAGGTTCTGGTCTTTGTTTAGTGGCTGCCTGCAAGAAAGCGAATCTTAATGTTGTATACTGTATACATACTTTGATAACAAATGCACCTTGAACTTTCCACTTAGACAAGGTAAAAGAGATCTGTAGATCCACTGATATACATCTAAGCACTAGTGCCAATCATTGCCAGCGTTTCCTCTTCAAAATCATTTAAAGATTTTCAGGAACGTGTATCTGGCTGAACACCTGGAATGCTGCTGGCTTTGAAAGACATTTGAAAGCACATATGATCTTACCTATATTATAATCACAGTAACGGATATTGGGTGAAATCTCCTCCACCCGTTGACGGTATAGCACTGCCTGCTCATCTGTGAATGCACTAGCTAGCTTCTCATAGATTGTCCTGTTGAAATGAAATGAAAATTAGTATCCAAATCTACTCACTTATAGGCACATTCCAACAACCAGAAATACAGATAAACTTACAAGTGTTTAAGCTTGTCCCTTGTAAATGGCAGCTGAGGAAATACAGATAGTGCATATGGCTAGAACAAGAACTTGGACTTGTACAACAATTTTAATGCATTGGAACACGGCACACAAACAAACATCAACTAGATTAACATTGGCACAGGTGCACAAATACATGATTGCAAAGAAACAATTACCGTAGATTCCGGACTACAGAGCGCACCTGATTAAAAGCCGCTGGCTCTAATTTTAGAAATAAAATCAATTTTTTAATTGTAAAGGCCGCACCGGATTTTAGGCCGCACCGGATTTTCGGCCGCAGGTGTCCCACGTTGTAATATGAGATATTTACACAGAAAGATATTACACGTGAGGATTTTTTAACTTTTAATTAAATCCATATGGTAACAAAAACAAATACATATTGCAAATGCTTTTTTTCGAACCGTGCCCGTAACGCGGCTACTTTTAAATATACGTTGCGTATACTTCTTTACTGAACAACATTCCAATATCTCCTAACGACTGGTAAAAAATATATATACTGCAGCCTACCAGGAAAAGTTATTGATCGCCTTTAACTTAAAAGCAGCGTTCGCTCAGATCCAAAGCCGCTCGCGTAATGCGCTCCCCCCTCCTTTCCGTTTATCGCAAACTGGCATTTTTCCCACAAGACACCGCGAAACCGGGTGTGACGTCATAGCATCCCGTGATGTAGTACAGAAAACAAATATAGTTAAAACTCTTCTAACTTTAACTAGAAAATGAATTACTAAGCGAAAATATTATAAACTAAATAACTGCCATAAGGCAGCACAATGCTTCGAGTGTTTTCCATGTTGGTGAGGGTGAGTACAAATGACTGATTTACAATAATTTAATTGTGAAAGTGCGCTTGATTTATCGTACAATTTCATTGGACCTCTGTGAACTACTCATCAATTTTATTGGTCTACTGTTATGAGGCAAAATGTTTACGAGGCGGCATGAAAAAAATCATGTATTAGCCGCTCCGGATTAAAGGCCGCAAAGTTCAAAGCTGTTCAAAATGTGGGAAAAAAGTAGCGGCTTAAAATCCGGAATCTACGGTACAACTTTAGGATAATCCAAGCCCATGCTTTAAAGTAAATGTCAGGGTTGGTTGTTACAGGGCTCAAAGAGAAATTGAGAGGCAGACAGATCTATGAAGGGAATTCCAGAGCTCAGGCACATCAAATAGCTACATGAAGAAGGTGGAGACCCCATACACCAACAGGAAATAACTTTGGGACAATATATTCATATGCACTGAGGCACTGATTACTCTTCTTCCCCCAATGTAGTTCATGAGCATTTGACATCATGCACATACCTAGCAGAAACCCAAGGATTTAAGCACAATTCCCAAACTCCCTCATACTCTGGACTGCAGCAAGATAGGAAATCAGAAAAGGGCTTGACAAAGAAAGAAGAAACTAGCAGGGCTTTAACCCTTTGAGCATGTTCAATTTTTCAATCTAATACTGAAATTCAAGAAAGTAAATTTCTTGAATGCCTCTGAGATGGCTTTTTAGAACAGTTTGTCATTGAGCCTACAAGGGAATTAACTATGCTGGATTGGGTGTTATGTAATGAACGGGAAGCAATTAGGGAGCTTAAGGTAAAGGAACCCTTAGGAGACAGCAATCACAGTATGATTGAGAACTTGAAATTAGATGGGGAGAAAGTAAAGTCTGACACAGCAGCATTTCAATGGAGTAAAGGAAATTACAGTTGTATGAGAGAGAAGTTGGCCAAAGTAAATTGGAAGGAGACGTTGGCAGGGATGACAACTGAGCAGCAATGGCTCAGTTTCTGGAAAAAGTGAGGAAAGTGCAGGATAGATTGCAGTTCTGGTCACCTCACTACAGGAAGGATGTGGATACCACGGAGAGAATGCAGAGGAGATTTACAAAGATGTTGCTTTGATTGGAGGGTGTACCTTATGAGAATAGATTGAGTGCACTTCTTGGTGTCTTTTCTTCTTGGTTTGACGGAGGATGAGATGTGACCTGATAGAGGTGTACAAGATGATGAGGGGCATTGATCATGTAGATAGCCAGAGGCTTTTTCCCAGGACTGAAATGGCTAACACGAGGAGCATAGTTTTAAGGGGCTTGGAAATAAGTACCAAGGGGATGTCAGGGTTAAGTTTTTCACACAGAGAGTGGTGAGTGCATGGAATGCACTGCCGGTGGTGGAAGTGGATACAATAGGGTATTTTAAGAGCCTGTTAGATAGGTACATGGAGTTTAGAAAAATAGAGGGCAATGCGCTAGGGAAATTCTAGGCAGTTTCTAGAGTAGGTTACATGATCGGCATAACATTGTAGGCCGAAAGGCCTGTAATGTGCTGTAAATTTCTACATTCTATTTATTCCAAAAACAAAGAAATACTCAAATGGCAAAATAGTACAACGGTGACTGACAAGGTAAGTCAAAGTTAATGTAAAAGCAAAAGATAAGCAAAAATTAGCGGGAAGAATTTAGAAGCTTGTAAAAACCCATAGAAAGCAACTAAAATAATCATTAGAAGGGAAAAGATGAAATATGAAAGTGAGCTAGCAAACAATATCAAAATGGATAGAAAAGGTTTTTCAAATATGTAAGAAATAAAAGAGAAATGACTGTGGATATAGGACCGCTACAAAATGAAGCTGAAGAAATAACAGGGACAAGGAGATGGCCGATGAATTAAATGAGCATTTTGGATTAGTTTTCACTGTGGAAGACACTAGCAGTGTACCAGATGTTGAAGGGTGTGAGGGAAGAGAAGTGGGTGCAGTTACCATTATAAGGGAGCAGCAGCTCAAAAAGCTGAAAGACCTAAAAGTGCATAAATCACCTGGACCAGATGAACTGCACTCTAGGGTTCTAAAAAAGGTAGCAGTAAAGATTGTGGAGACACTATTAATGATCTTTTAAGAATCATTACTGGTTCCAGAGGACTGAAAAATTGCAAATGTCATTCCACTCTTTCAGAAACGAAATTATAGACCAGTTATCCTGACTTCAGTGGCTGGGAAAATGTTGGATTCAATTATTAAAGATGAGGTTATGGAGTACTTGGTGACACAGAACAAGATAGGACAAAGTCAGCATGGTTTCCTTGAGTGAAAATCTTGCCTGATGAACCTGTTAGAATTCTCTGAGATTACAAGTAGGATAGATAAAGGGGATGCAGTGGATGTTGTATATTTGGATTTTCAGAAGGCCTATGACAAGGTAGCCACACGAGGCTGTTTAACAAGTTAACATAGAACATAAGAAATTTACAACACATTACAGGCCGTTTGGGCCACAATGTTCTGCTAACCACAACCTAGTCGAGAGACTGCATAGAAAGTCCCTAACATGCAGCCCTCTATTTTTCTAAGCTCCATGTACCTAAGAGGCTCTTAAAAGACCCTACTGTATCCACTTCCACTGCTGCTGCCAGCAGTGCATTCCATGCACCCACCACTCTCTATGTGAAAAACTTACCCCTGGCATCCCCTCGGTAACCATTTCAAGCACCTTAAAACTATGCCCCTTCGCTTTAGCCTTTTCAGCCCTGGGAAAAAAGCCTCTGGCTATCCACACAATCAATGCCCCTCATCATCTTATACACCTCTATCAGGTCACTTCCCATCCTCTGTCACTCCAAGGAGAAAAGGCCAAGTACACTCAACCTATTCTTATAAAGTACGCCCTCCAATTCAGGCAACATCATTGTAGATAGATAGATAGATAGATACTTTATTCATCCCCATGGGGAAATTCAACTTTTTTTCCAATGTTCCATACACTTGTTGTAGCAAAACTAATTACATACAATACTTAACTCGGTAAAAAAATATGATATGCATCTAAATCACCATCTCAAAAAGCATTAATAATAGCTTTTAAAAAGTTCTTAAGTCCTGGCGGTAGAATTGTAAAGCCTAATGGCATTGGGGAGTATTGACCTCTTCATCCTGTCTGAGGAGCATTGCATCGATAGTAACCTGTCACTGAAACTGCTTCTCTGTCTCTGGATGGTGCTATGTAGAGGATGTTCAGAGTTATCCATAATTGACCGTAGCCTACTCAGCGCCCTTCGCTCAGCTACCGATGTTAAACTCTCCAGTACTTTGCCCACGACAGAGCCCGCCTTCCTTACCAGCTTATTAAGACGTGAGGCGTCCCTCTTCTTAATGCTTCCTCCCCAACACGCCACCACAAAGAAGAGGGCGCTCTCCACAACTGACCTATAGAACATCTTCAGCAACTCACTACAGACATTGAATGACGCCAACCTTCTTAGGAAGTACATTCGACTCTGTGCCTTCCTGCACAAGGCATCTGTGTTGGCAGTCCAGTCAAGCTTCTCGTCTAACTGTACTCCCAGATACTTGTAGGTCTTAACCTGCTCCACACATTCTCCATTAATGATCACTGGCTCCATATGAGGCCTAGATCTCCTAAAGTCCACTACCATCTCCTTGGTCTTGGTGATATTGAGACGCAGGTAGTTTGAGTTCCACCATATCACAAAGTCCTGTATCAGTTTCCTATACTCCTCTGCACTCTCTCTATGGTATCCACATCCTTCCTGTCATGAGGTGACCAGAACTGAACACAGTGCTCCAAGTGGGGTCTGATCAAGTCTTATATAGCTGTAACATTATCTCATGGCTCTTGAACTCAATACCATGGTTGATGAATGCCAACACACCATACACCTTCTTAACAACACTGTCAACCTGCACAGCAACTTTGAGTGTCCTATTGTCATGGACCCTAAGATCTCTCAGATCCTCCACACTGCCATAAGCCTTGCCATATATATTATATTCTGACTTCAAATTGGACCTACTGTGGCGACCCACTTTCTGCGCAGGCGAACTGGCTCACAAATAGCCCGCACGCAGGCAGAGACTTTGGTAATGCACCTCTGACGTCATTTCCAGAGAGGGCGGGAACTAGGGATTAAAAGCCAGCGCCGCGAAGTTTGAATAAACTAGTCTGCGTGTCGTTTCTAGCTCTGTACGTAGTACATCGCTACATTGGTGACCCTGATGATCCAAATGGGATTTGGACCAAAGATGACTGACTCTTCATCTGTTCACGCAGCTTCGCTAAAACTGCCAACTTTCTGGACGCTGCAACCACGCGTGTGGTTTAGCCAAGCAGAAGCCCAGTTCCAGATTCGGTAGATATCTTCTGATTCCACGCGTTACTATTACGCGGTGAGCTCCCTTGACCAGGAGACAGCCGCCCAGGTTGCAGATTTAATAGTCGCCCCTAGAAGAAGGCAAATATGAAGCGTTCAAAGCGCTGCTCATTGAGACCTTTGGCCTCTCACAGCGTGAGCGGGGTGCCCGCCTGCTGCACCTGGATGGTTTGGGAGACAGGCCGCCGTCAGCATTAATGAACGAGATGCTGGCCCTGGCTGACAGACACAAGCCCTGCCTCATGTTTGAGCAAGCGTTCCTGGAGCAACTGCCCGAGGACATACATCTGCTGCTGGCCAACGCAGATTTCAGTGACCCCCAGAAGGTGGCGGCCCGGGCAGACCTGCTGTGGAAAGCCAAGAGGGAGAGCGTGGCGTCCGTCGATCAGATTACCAAGCCACGCACCCAATAGCAGACCAGACCAGGCCCGGCAGGGGGGCGCACACAACACAGAGGCAGGAGTGAGGAGGCCAGTGAGCAGTGGTGTTTCTACCACCAGCGGTGGGGCACAGAAGCCCGCCGTTGTAGGGTCGCCCGCCCTGCCAGCGCCAGGGCCAGCTGCTGCTAATGGCTATGGCGGCTGGCCACCAGGACAGCCTCTTGTACGTCTGGGACAAACAGTCCGGACGCCGCTTCTTGGTCGACACCGGAGCGGAAATCAGCGTCTTGCCCCCGACGGGGTACGACACCCGCAACAGGAAGCCAGGACCCACCCTGAGGGCCGCAAATGGCAGCACAATACGGACCTACGGCACCCGCACAGTGCAGCTGCAGTTTGGCGCCAGCCGGTTCACGTGGGACTTCACACTGGCCACGGTGGCCCAACCACTCCTGGGGGCGGACTTCTTGCGAGCTCATATCCTGGCGGACTTTCCATCTATTCTGGCACCACAGTTCATGGCAGCCATGCCCAGACATTGAGTACAGCACCACATTCCGACCCAAAGACCACCCCTCCACACCCGCACTCACCCACACCCCGGAAAAGCTCCGCCTGGCTAAGGAGGAGTTCAAGAGGATGGAGGTATTGGGGATTGTACGGAGGTCCGACACCCCATGGGCCTCCCCACTGCACATGGTGCCCAAAGCAGCTGGGGGCTGGAGACCATGCGGCGACTACCACAGACTGAACAAGGCTACAACTCCAGACCGCTACCCTGTGCCGCACATACAGGACTTTGCAGCAAACCTGCATGGGGCAAGAATCTTTTCTAAAGTAGACCTCGTCCGGGGATACCATCCTGAATTCAGGGGATACACCCTGAAGACATCCCCAAAACAGCACTCATCACCCAGTTCAGCCTGTTCGAGTTCCTCCGAATGCCGTTCGGCCTGAAGAATGCCGCACAGACATTCCAGCGGCTAATGGATGTGGTGGGCCGCGACCTGGACTTTGCGTTCATCTACTTGGACGACATCCTCATGGTCAGCAGTAGTCGTCAGGAGCATCTGTCCCACCTCCGCCAGCTCTACTCCCACCTGAGTGATTTCGGCCTCACGATCAACCCGGCCAAATGCCAGTTCGGTCTCAACACCATCGACTTCCTGGGCCACAGGATTACCAAAGATGGGGCAACACCTCTGCCCGCCAAGGTAGACGCAATCTGCCACTTTGCCCGGCCCAACACAGTCAAAGGCCTGTAGGAGTTCGTTGGTATGGTGAACTTCTACCATCGTTTCCTACCCTCAGCAGCCCGCATCATGCGCCCTTTGTACACCCTGATGTCAGGTAAAGGCAAGGACATTACTTGAGACGATGAGGCCGCGACCGCTTTCGTTGAAGCCAAGGAAGCCTTGGCAGATGCCGCAATGCTGGTACACCCCAGAACGGACGTTCTGACCGCCCTCACAGTGGACGCATCCGATACAACAGTCGGTGGGGTGTTGGAGCAACTCATCAAGGGACGCTGGCAACCCCTGGCGTTCTTCAGCAAGCACCTATGACCACCCGAACTCAAGTACAGTGCCTTCCACCTGGAGCTGTTGGCATGTGTCTGGCAATCCGGCATTTCAGGTACTTCTTAGATGGGCCAAAAACCTAATTCTCTTCCTATACCTCATGGTCTAAATGTGACTTCACTCAAGTACCTCATCTTTAACCGTCTCCTTTAATAAATCTTACCTAACAGAAATGTATTGATCACAATTTGAAATCAACAATTGATCAGTTGCTGTTTTTGCATGAATTTCAAGTTCCCAGTTGACAAAAAAAACTTTCAAGTACATTGGCCAAGACTGCATCAATTAAATCAATTCCACCCACTTTTATAGGTTAAGCAGAAAGATAAACAATAGACAATAGGTGCAGAAGTAGACCATTTGGCCCTTCGAGCCTGCACCGCCATTTTGACATCATGGCTGATCAATTACTATCAATACCCAGTTCCTGCCTTGTCCCCATATCCCTTGATTCCCCTATCCATAAGATACCTATCTAGCTCCTTCTTGAAAGCATCCAGAGAATTGGCCTCCACTACCTTCCGAGGCAGTGCATTCCAGACCCTCACAACTCTCTGGGAGAAGAAGTTTTTCCTTAACTCTGTCCTAAATGACCTACCCCTTATTCTCAAACCATGCCCTCTGGTACTGGACTCTCCCAGCATCTGGAACATATTTCCTGCCTCTATCTTGTCCAATCCCTTAATAATCTTAAATGTTTCAATCAGATCCCCTCTCAATCTCCTTAATTCCAGCATGTACAAGCCCAGTCTCTCTAACCTCTCTGCGTAAGACAGTCCAGACATCCCAGGAATTAACCTCGTGAATCTACGCTGCACTGTCAATCATCCCCATTCTTTGTAAAATATGTTTTTCATTCATGGCTATTTTTGTTGTGTGCGTGTGTGTATGTGTGCACCCTCCAGCTTAAGACTGCACAACCAGCCATAACTGTGTATGAAGAAAAATTAATTCACCCAAAATATCTTGAAACGATCAATCAAAATCACCACTTAATTTTGAAATTCCAGGAATTCTGTAACCATGGTTTCTGTAATCTCTCCAGGAATTTAACTTGAGTTCTGGTAAATTCAGTTATATGTCTTTAAGATGCAGATCGGGATCTACAGGTCAGGTTACAGTTGGAGCAGAACTCCCAGGCACTACTGTATTTCATTTGTCTTTTCAATAACTTTCTGCATCTGTCCACAAGTTATGATGATCTCCTTCTAATAATCACTGCTTCAAGCTTTGCACCATTTAGAAACTAGTCTGTCATATCCTTTCTATATAAATATCCAAAATGAGGAGCGTCAACTCACATCAACGTGTGCTACATGTTTTGTACCAGTTGGATTAGATTAATATCAATTAATCAATTGTGTGTTGCTCAATATAATGCTTAGACTTTTATTGTAAGCCTGAGAATGGATCTCTATCAACTCTGAGAATGTGCTTCTACAGTATGACTGGGGACAGATTGCAAAAGCTCACCAAATTTTTTAAGGCAGTGTGTCCTTACTTTGCAAATTGTACGGCAGAGGACACAAAGCAGTGGGAAACCAGATCTCCCAAATTATTGACTTGGAAATTGATGCTCATAACTCCATAGGTGCTGGGACATATTATGTAAATCTCTGCCTAACCACTTATGGGAGCTCCACCACCATCAGTTATTACTGATCACCTCATATTTATGGACAATAGGGAGCTTTTATAAAGAACTGCTGCATGGATGTGGGCAGAAGTGATGGAGAACAAAACACATAGTACACTAGATAGGTACTGGCAGAGCGAATACAAAGACACACACAAGTAAGGACGCACATCACTCACTTGCATTTGTGCAAAGCCTCCATAGCACCTTTCCATTCTTGCAGCTCGAAATTAAGCATTCCCTTAAGATAAGCAGTATATGCCTGTAAAAATTGTAAAACAATCATCATGGAAAGCACATTAGGAATTTTTTGACTATCAGAATGAATAATAAAGCATAAGTAATACATTTAATCAACTGGCTCTTTAGAGTACGAGCCAACAGTAGTGAAAACACTACTGCAGATTCAAAAATGTGTTAGATTAATTTAGTTTCAAGCAAATATTGGTAAAGTCACTAAAAACTAATAAAAGAATTAGTTACATAAAATAGAGTTCAAAAGTCAGATGTAAGGGCATGTGGACTCCACACAACTTCCACCTTTCCCACAACATGTCAGCTACTTACCTGAGCTTCCAGTTTGGTTTTTGCATCAACGCAATTGCTTTCACACAAATGTTCCAGCTCTTCTGCATGCTTGACAGCTTTCCTGAGCCGAGAGAACAAGTGGAACCGTTTGCGAGGTTCAGTATTTGCTTCTTGTTTCAGCTGCATGGCATAGCTCCAAGCTCGCTCTGCATCCATCAGAACCAGCAGCAAATACCTGCGAACAGACAACAGCATTAGAAAAGCTCTGTCTAGCTAAACAGTGAGAATGCTGGGCCTAAAAATCACCAGCGTTAATAATAATTCATCATTACTCAAAGTGCATCCCAAAATTCAGGTTGGTGAAGAGTTTAAAGTAGGCATTCTCAAACCATCTTGTACTTCCTTGTACTTCACCACTGGAAATTAACTTAGCAATTTATGACTAGTCCATCAATTCTTTCTCTAAACATTACTAACAAATACTATTTAAGCTAGTGCTATCTACATTTTTCTGTGGATACATTCTTTGCTTTGAAGAACTGGATTAGATTGGAGTTTTCATGACCTCAAGGCATCTTAACACAGTTAACATCCAAGAAAGAAATCCAGAAGCGTAATCTGTTGTAATACAGGAAATACAGGCGAGGTTGTAACTACAATGCCCCAATGACCAGACTAAATTTTAACTGTAATGTTCATTAAATATCAACTAGACCTCCAAGAGATCTTCCTTTCCTTCCTTCAGAACAATCATGAACAGACAATTCCACCAAAATGGAGATAACTTGCACCCATTCCAGTTTTGTGGGTTCTGAGAGGTCTGATGGGTAGGTGGGTAGTTGCAAGGATGTACATAGCTTCTGTTATCATGATAGGCTTCTGTGTGCTCAGAAGACACAGGGGACTCTCAAATGGGATTATTTAAACCCCAAAAGAATACATGAGTTTTCAAATTTATGCTTCATACAGAGATGGGTGGCAGTGGTGTAGCTAATTGAGCTGTAGCCTCTAAGTCCCAATCAATCAGGTTCCACCTTGATCTCAGGACTTGCTTGAGAAGTTCGTATGTTCTTTGACTGTGCAAGTTTCTCCTGGGTACACTAGTTTCTTCTGCCATTCTAAAAGTGTGGATTAGTGCATATTAAATTAGCCCAGAGTAAATTAGGCTCAGTGTGCAGATGAGTAGAAGAACCTAGGAGTAGTCAATGGGAATGAGAGGAGATTGAGAGTAGTACTAACAGCTAGCATCAAAGGGCCTGCTTCCTTAGTGTACAAGGCTGCATAATGAAAATTAAATCTTTCTCCAGCCTCCTTCTTACCTGCTATCTGACAGAATATCAACTGTGATCTTCTTGCCCGTGAACTTGTGACGGTTTCCCATTTTAAAGCCAAGTGCCTTCCTGAGACGGCGTAGTCTGCGTGAACAGTAACCTCTGATAACAAGCAAAGAAAATATTAGTGATTCTGCAGTCCATTCTAGTTTACTGCAAAATACAATTAACAGAAGCACAGAGGTACAATCAAACAGAATTAGAGGACAAACAAAACAAAGGGCAAGAGTATCATCATGGCATGGAAATCATTTGTCACACTGCACCTGTGCAACCCAATGACTCTGTTTCTCTGACCACCACACCTGCAAATCCCTGAAAATTTCTCTTTAATACCTGAAAGGTTTCTTTTAACTAAAGCATTAGTAAGTACAGAAACCTTGGGGTACAACCCAAAATAGAGAAATGTTTAGAGAAGATGGGAAATTCAGTTCAGCTGAAGGGAAAAGACAATAATGAAAAGCATTAGCAGCGGTAACAATAACCAGAAAGGAGCAGAGTATACAAGCACAAGAGTTCACCATCAAATAGAGTCAAGGAAAGTAAAATGCTACAATAAAATCAAAGGCAAAAAAGCCAAAATAAATTGAGAAGACAATTCACACTAGATTAGGTCAGCATTAGGATTTCATTACGTCATGGAAAATGAAACTGAAATTACACTAAATATGGCTTCTTACACAAATATGTGAACAAGGTTAGTGACCTAGAAGCACTGTCTTTAAATTTTCTCCCTCTAATGTTAAAAGCACATCCTCTGATGTTTGGCATTTCTACCCTGATTAACAGTAATTTTGAAATGCATGGATTAATTAAATAAAATCAACACTGATTTAGTAACAGCAAATCATGTTTACCCCTGACATCTCCTCTATACCTACTTCCAAGCACCTTAAAACTGTGCCCTCTCGTGTTAGCCATTTCAGCTCTGGGAGAAAGCCTCTGACTATCCACATGATCAATGCCTCTCATCATCTTATACACCTCTATCAGGTCACCTCAGATCCTCCGTCACTCCAAAGAGAAAAGGCCAAGTTCATTCAACCTATCGTCATAGGACATGCTCCCCAATTCAGGCAACATCCTTGTAAATCTCCTCTGCACCCTTTCTATGGTTTCCATGTCCTTCCTGTATTGATGCGACCAGAACTGAGCATAGAACCCCAAGTGGGGTCTGACCAGGGTCCTATATAGCTGCAAGATTACCTCTCGGCTCCTCAACTCAGTCCCACTATTGATGAAGGCCAACGCACTGCATGCTTTCTTAACCACAGAGTCAACCTGCGCAGCAATTTGAGTGCCCTATGGACTCGGACCCCAAGATCTCTCTGATTCTCCACACTTCTGAGAGTCTTACCAATAATACTATATTCTGTCATCATATTTGACCTACTAAAATGAACCACCTCACACTTATCTGGGTTGAACTCCATCTGCCACTTCTCGGCCCAGTTTTGCATCCTATCAATGTCCCGCTGTAACCTCTGACAGCCCTCTATACTATTCACAACAGCTCCAACCTTTGTTTTATCATCAAATTTACTAAAGATTCAAAGTATGTTTATTATCAAAGTCTATATACAGAATGCAACTCTGAGATTTGACTTCCTGAAGGTAATTTAGTAAGGCATTTGATAAGGTTCCACATGGTAGGCTTATTCAAAGTCAGAAGGCATGGGATACAGGGAAGTTTGGCCAGGTGGATTCAGAATTGGCTTGCCTGCAGAAAGCAGAGGGTCGTGGTGGAGGGAGTACATTCGGATTGGAGGGTTGTGACTAGTGGTCACAACCACTAGGATCCACAAGGATCGGTTCTGGGACCCCTACTTTTCGTGATTTTTATTAACGACCTGGATGTGGGGGTAGAAGGGTGGGTTGGCAAGTTTGCAGACGACACAACGGTTGGTGGTGTTTAGATAGTGTAGAGGATTGTCAAAGATTGCAGAGAGACATTGATAGGATGTAGGAGCGGGCTGAGAAGTAGCATATGGAGTTCAACCCAGAGAAATGTGAGGTGGTACACTTTGGAAGGACAAATTCCAAGGCAGAGTACAAAGTAAATGGCAGGATACTTGGTAGTGTGGAGGTGCAGAGGGATCTGGGGGTACATGTCCACAGATCCCTGAAAGTTGCCTCACAGGTAGATAGGGTAGTTAAGAAAGCTTATGGGGTGTTAGCTTTCATGAGTCAAGGGATAGAGATCAAGAGTTGCGATGTAATGATGCAGCTCTATAAAACTCTGGTTAGGCCACACTTGGAGTACTGTGTCCAGTTCTGGTCACTTCACTATAAGAAGGATGTGGAAGCATTGGAAAGGGTACAGAGGAGATTTACCAGGATGCTGCCCAGTTACAGAGTATGGATTATGATCAGAGATTAAGGGAGCTAGGGCTTTACTCTTTGGAGAGGAGGATGATGAGATGGGACATGATGGAGGTATACAAGATATTAAGAGGAATAGATAGAGTAGACAGCCAGCTCCTCTTCCTCAGGGCACCAGTGCTCAATACAAGAGAACATAGCTTTATGGTAAGGGGTGGGAAGTTCAAGGGGGATATTAGAGGAAGGTTTTTTTACTCAGAGAGTGGTTGGTGTGTGGAATGCACTGCCTGAGTCAGTGGTGGAGGCAGATACACTAGTGAAATTTAAGAGACTACTAGACAGGTATATGAAGGAATTTAAGGTGGGGGCTTATATGGAAAGCAGGGTTTAAGGGTCGGCATAACACTGTGGGCCAAAGGGCCTGTACTGTGGTGTACTGTTCTACGTTCGAGGAAGGCAGCCACAAAACACACACACACCATTGAACCTGTTCAAAATGTCAAGCAGCAAGTCAACAAACAGAACATCAAGCCAGGAGTCTAGAGTATTCAGTTTAGTTCAGTTCAGCACCACGCTCCTCATCAAATGCAGGCTGCAGAGCTAGTCTTCGCCAAAGAACCCCACTCCTCACTGATTACTCCCATCAAGCTGCTCAAAAACAGCAAAAAAAAGTAACCAGAATTCAAAAACACATACAACATGAACTTCAAAGACCCCAAAATGACTCCAAAGGCACGAGCCTCGTTAATCAATCCTTGCAACGTGGATCCCAAGACTCCTGCAATTTCCCCCAACAACAGCTAGCGAAAGCGACAGGAGGACTGGTCAAACACAGGCTGAAAGCGCTGAACACCCAACTGCACTCTGCTCTCTTCTTTGTTGATCTCAACCTTGCTCAAAGCCTCACTGGAGAGAAACAATGGAGTCGATCACAAGATTGTGCCCCACCTTCAGGCTGCACACTCTGTTCCCAACATCACCAAACTTCCTTGGAGACAGCAAAGCACCAGATCACAAAATTGGCCCAAAAACGCACCATCAAAATTTAAATCACAGGTTCCAATCGCAATCGAATTATATTTGAAAGTAAATGAAATAGTTTCATAAACTGTCTGGAGGGCATTGCCACTGGTTGTGGTGTTCACTGGTACCATCTTTACATTACATGAATTTGCATGGCATCCCACTGCACCTTAATGGAACTAACATGTGTAAGTCCACCAAAGGCAGGTGGGCACCAAAAATCCCTCCGCAAACCCTAGCCATAACCAACAGAACACCTCCACTGACCTGTATCGCTGATAGTCTTCATGTCGTAGGCCATGTTGTTGCTGAGAGTCCTTGATGATCTGCAAGACTAGATTTCATAGTTTAAGGAAAGCAGGACAAGAAATATATCAGAGAAGTCTCAGCTTTAAATTCAATATGCAGAGTTCAGAGGAGCTACACTGAGGGAGAAAGCAGCATAAAGGGGTCTCATTACAGCTGGAAAAATGTGCTTGGATCTAGTGCTAAACACTGCCTTGAAAAAGTTACAAGAGAAAAACCTGGCAAGCTCCAGTCACATTTTGATAACTACTCTACGAAGTTCTGAAATACTCCAGCTATCCATGAACCTTTGGCAACTGTTGCAAGTAAAAACAACACAGGCAATGTGAAACACCAACATATAGATGGTTCCTATCATTTCCTCTTATACTTTCCTGAAAGGCTAGTTTGGTTTGTTCCGAACACAAAGTACACTGCAGATGCTGTGGTCAAATCAACACATACAAACAAGCTGGAGGAACTCAGCAGGTCGGGCAGCATCCGTTGAAACGAGCAGTCAACAGATGCTACCCGACCTGCTGAATTCCTCCAGCTTGTTTGTACGTGTTGGTTTGTTCTGAGGCAGGTTTAACTCACCTTACTTGTCAAAACTCCAGTAGCTGCAATCAGCCTTTCAGATTTCAATGTCAAAATCAAATATTTCATTGCACATTGAACAGTAAAGCACAGCTAGTCTTCGGCCTACATTTACACTGATCACGATGCCAATGTAACTATCCGTCTCTTTCAGATGTCTCTGTCCGTATGCTCCATTCCCTGCCTGTTCATATGTCTGTCTAAATTCCCCTTAAATCAGGATTCCCAACCTTTTTATGTCACGGACCAAAACCGCCAACCATGGGGTCGGTGGAGCTCAGAGTAGAAACCCCCGCCTTAAATGTTGCTCTTGTAACTGCTTCTACCACCTGAAGCATTCTAACTGGTTGCATCACCCTCCAATCTGGTGTCTGAGGATTGTAGAGTCAGCCAGTTCCATCGTGGGCACAACCCTCCCTACCATCAATACTGAGCCTCAAGGTGGCATCCATCACCAAGGACTCTCACCATCTGGGGCATACCCACTTCTTGTTACTATCATCAGGGAGGAAGTACAGGAGCTTGAAGAACCCAACATTTTGAGAGCAGCTATGTTTTTATTTTTACTTTATGGAGATACGACATGAAACAGGCCCCTCCAACTCTTTAAGTTAAGCCACCCAGTAATCTCTTGACTTAACCTGAGCGTAACCATGGGACAAGTCACAATGACCAATTAATCTACCAATCAGTACATCCTTGGACTGTGGGAGGAAACCAGAGCACCAGGAGGAAACCCACACTGCCACAGGCAGCGATGAGAATTGAACCTGTGTCACCTGTACTGTGAAGTGTTGTACTGTACTTCCCCTTCACCATCAGGTTTCTGATTGGTCCATTGTTACTCCTTTTACAACACTTATTTATATAACTTAAGTCTTCCACTGTATTGCTGCTGCAAAACAACAAACATCAGTGATAATAAACCTGATTCTGAAATACTTCCTACTTTCCAATCTGCTGGGACTGTATCAAAAACTATAAACGTTTGAAAGCCCATTACCAATGCATTCACCATTGATGCATTTTGAACGCAAAATTCAGATTTCTAGGCTCAATCAATTTAGAAAGAACAATATTCATATTTGCTTGAAATGTTACAGCATTTTAATCAAATGTTAGATGTGAGACCTCGACTTTATTCTGTTAGCAGTTGTTTCTATAACACCTGTAAGTTAAAGACTGTAACTCAAGTATACTGTCCAATTAACACCAGATGGTTCACAGCTGGTTTTCTTTTCAATTTTCATATAGCAACTTGACTTAAAACGACAAATATTGCAACAAAGGGTACTAAACACAACAGCCACAATGCTCGGTAGTGAAGTAAGCCTGCAATAAATCATAAAATAAGCGAGCTGCCTGCATTGTGCCGTCCGGGGACCCAGCTCCGATTCCTACCCACTTCACTGTCGTTTCTCATAGCAGAGGCCCGCGCCCTCAGCCCCTTACTGACACGTAATCCTTGTGGTCAGACCCCGTCCGCCAATTGCACCGTCTCCACTGCCCCGCCAAACACTCGGTCCAATTCGACTAGCACTCCAATGTGGACAAAGGATACTCTCTAGGCTGAGGGTGGCGCCCAGCTCCACCGCGCGGTTCTCCTTATCTTCCCCTGCATCCTCCCGGACAGCCGCCATATCCACTCGCCGCAAAAGCACACTGGGATTCAGGAGGATCAGCAGCAGCGGCCTCGCCGCATGGCTTGCCGGGATACTGGAGGAAGAGCAGCGACCTGGCACGCCGGGATTCTGGAGGTACAGAGCTCTTGCTGGTCATGTGGCACATTAGACTTGACCCCTTACCTGGAGTCCGTGGGGGTCATTCTCATTTCGGGAGGTGATAGTTGAAAATTAATTGCTGCTGCAAGCAACTGATGTTTTAAAGGTTAAAAACAGAAAATACTGCAAGTATCAGTAGGTCAGGTCGCATCTGTGGAATCAGTTCTATTCTCATTGACAAACGGCGTGATTCTTTTTGTTTTACTGCAATAATTCAGTGCTAGGCATAAAAGTTACTATAAGTAACAGAAATATATATATAAATACCGCCAAAGACTAACAACAAGGGCACACGAGTGAATCTGCAGATGCTGGAAATAAACACAAAATGCTGGCAGGAGTCCTGATGAAGGGTTTCGGCCCGAAACGTCGTCACTACCTCTTCCCATAGATGTTGTCTGGCCTGCTGAGTTCTGCCAGCATTTTGTGTTTTTACTAACAAGGTATGGTTTATGGACCGTTCAGAGATTTGAAGGCGGATGGGAAGAAAAGATGCAGGTAATGTTCCGGGTAGTGTGTATAGTATATTATTACAGTATACTACATCATACAACTACTATATAGACGTCTACAACATAGTGAATTTTAAATTGTCGCATTCAGATTTAAAGATTTAATCACTTTGGTGGATTTCTTACGCTTTGTGGGATAACGTTTTTCCTGGCAAGGGGATTCACTCTGCTTGCTTGGTGAGACTTGTACCTGTGAAACAATCTCAGGTTGTGTAGCCTCCTTTGTGGTGGTTGTAGGAATTGACTCTGGGACTGCAGGAAGTGGGTCCGACATTGACCTTGCTCTCCTCAGCTGATCGATGTGTCATCTCCAGATGATATCAGACACAATCTAGACTGTGTAGGAGAGTCGTCCAGTTCTGTCCTTAAACTTTCCAACTACCCACATGGGATTACCTCTGTAGTCCCTCACCAAGACAGGTTCAACGAGGGTCAAACAGCGAACATCCTTCTTCGAGGAGCCCTCAATTTGTCTCGGTTGTTTGTCTTGAACACACCTCTGAGAGATTGGGTTTGAGGAAGTCCAAGCATGGACAGCAGAGCCAGTGAGCTGTTGGTTGTGGAGTGTGCTGCACTGCAATATGCAAAGAGGAAATCGGTGAGCTCCTGGTTTAGTGTCAGTGTAGCGTGTTCTGCATTCTTTAGACTCTGAACAAACCTTTCCGCCAAGCTGGATGGTACTGTACAGATGTAATATGTCTATTCATTTTCAGGAATGACTGAAACTTCTGCAAAAATCTGTGGTCCATTGTCACTGATTAAGTGTTCTGGAGCACCAGTCCTCTAGAAGAGGCTTCTCAACACATCAACGGTGTGCGAGATTGTAGTGGAGGTTATTGGGAACACTTCTGGCCACTTTGTAGCTGCATCCAGTACTACCAAGAAATTTGAGCCCATGAATGGTACAGCAAAATCCACATGAATTCTCTGCCTGGGCAATGCAGGCCACTCTACTCTTGGCATCTTCTGGATGTGTTGGCATCCTGTACACTGCATGGCAAGCAGCTTGTTCTACTGATCTATCCCAGGTCACCAAACAAACACTTCCATTTTCACCACACCCAGATGAAAGGCATACAGCTCCTTCAACACATTAGCACTCAGCTTTGATGATACAACAACTCTCAATCCCTACAACTCCCATCAAAGGCAGGTTCATCCCAGCGCTGGCAAAAATGGGAGAACTAGAATTTCTGCTGCACAATCCAGCCCTTTTTGTATGGCCGTGTAGTCCTGAGACAATGTGGGGTCTTTTCTGCTTTGAGAGAAAATCACAAGAAACTGTAGAGTAATGTAATGTGTAGCAGATGACACATATTGTTCATAATATAAACTGTTCTACATAATTCATAAATACAGTTATTGAGTTGTGTTCACTGTAAGAGAAGGAGGCTGATGTAATGACATCAGTGTAAGGTGACTGCTTTTGGTTCATTCATAATGCAAGTAAAGACTTCTGTTAAGCACATAAAACAGCTCTTGAATGTTTTATTCGCAAAATCCAAACAGATCGAGATAAATATGTACTCTTCATTTTTGCTTTAGTAAGGAGTGCACATTTGACATGGTGCCGTAATGACATATGCCATTCACGTACTTTTACATATAACCTGTAATCAATTATGTAACCAACAAAGGATACTTTATCTACAAGATTACTCAAATATCCCTGAAATGTTGTTATTACTGAAATATTAAATACACTATACTGCTCCCTGCTTAGCTGTAAACTCCATTTCAATATAGAGTGTGTCTCAACTGTATACACTTCTTCGGTTGTCCATCGGAATCTGATGACGACGTTCACTCCTTTAACGGTGAGATCATTGATGATTATACAGTCCTATCCTGGACCCACAAGTTCTATTGCAGGTATACTTACTATACAGACATGCACAGCATAGTAAATTTTAAATTGTTCCATTCTGGCCTAAAGATTTAATCATTGTGGAGGATTTCTTACTCTTATGCTGTCATCTTTGCTGACGAGAGGGCGTACAGGAGTGAGATATGCCAACTGGCACGCAGCAACAACCTAGTATTCAATGTCAGTAAGACAAAAGAGCTGATTGTGGACTTCAGGAAGGGTAAGATGAAGGAACACATACCAATTCTCAGAGGGATTGGAAGTGCAGAGTGAATAGTTTCAAGTTTCTGGGCGTCAAGACCTCTGAGGATTTAGCCTGTTCCCAACATATTGATGTAGTCATAAAGAAGGCAAGACAACGGCTATACTTCATTAGGAGTTTGAAGAGATTTGGCATGTCAACAAATACACTCAAAAACTTATAAAGTTGTACTATGGAGAGCATTCTGACAGGCTGCATCACTGTCTGGTATGGAGGGGCTACTGCACAGGACCGAAAGAAGCTGCAGAGGGTTGTAAATCTAGTCAGGTCCATCTTGGGTACTAGCCTACAAAGTACCCAGAACATCTTCAGGGAACGGTGTCTCAGAAAGGTAGCATCCATTATTAAGGACCTCCATCACCTAGGACATGCCCTTTTCTCACTGTTACCATCAGGTAGGAGGTACAGAAGCCTGAAGGCACACACTCAGCGATTCAGGAACAGCTTCTTCCCCTCTGCCACCCGATTCCTAAATGGACATTGAATCCTCGGACACTACCTCACAATTTTTAAAAAATATACAGTATTTCTGTTTTTGCATGTTTAAAAAAAATCTTTTCAATATACATATGCTGTAATTGATTTACTTTTTTTAAAAAAATATTTTTTTTCTGTGCTAGATTATGTATTGTGTTGAACTGCTGCTGGTAAGTTAACAGATTTCATGTCATATGCTGGTGGTAGTAAACCTGATTCTGATTCTGACAAGGTGAATCGCTCTGCTTGGCAGAGAGTTAGAACTGCACAGCAATCCCAGCTCGATCCCAGGACACCAGACAAAGCTTTGAGCCAACATTTTGTCCCATGTCCAGATAACTGGCATATAGTTCCTCCAACACTTTAGCTCTCAGCCTGCACGGTACAACACTCTCAATCCCCACTTAAGGCAACCCCTGTCCAGGGCAAGTTCATTACAGCGCTGGTAAAATTTGGGGAACTGGAGTTTCTACTGCACATTCCAGCTTTTTTGGGTGACCATGCAGACCTGAGACGGTGTAGGATTTTTTCTGTTTTTCATTTGGATCACCTCTGCTGTAATAGACTTCAGGTTTGCTTTAGAGATAATACAGCAAGAGGACTGTCCATTTTTCAGGCATTTCCTTTTTGAAGGGTACACATGACAATCCATCAGCATTTCCATGATTAGTTGTGCTCTTGATTTTGATCTTGCAATTGTGTCCACCAAGAAACAAAGTCCATCTCTGCATTTATGTTACTGCTGTCATTGGAATGCCCTTCAGTTGATTGAAAATGGATACTAATTGTTGTTGGATCAGTAATGAGGCTAAACTCTATTTTACTGATTGAAATGTCTTACACTCCAAACCAGACTCAAGGCCTCTCTGTCAATCTGCAGTGGTAAAGGAACGTGATGCAAAGACTATGGAGAGTTCACTTGCATCACTCAAAAGATATGACACCTATACCATAAGGTGAGACGTCACAGGCAAGCATCACTGGACAATGGCTCACAATGTGTGAGTACAGTGACTGATGTCACCATTTCCTTTGCCTTTTGGAAAGCCACCTCACACTGCTTTGTCCATTGCCATTTCTTCCTGATCTGAAATAATGAGTTCAAGGTGTGGAGCGCAGGAGCCAGGGTTGGCAAGAACTTGCTATAGTAATTGGCAAATCCTAAAAAGGATCACAACTGTGATACATTCTTTTGCCTTGGGGTATATATAGGCCACTTCTTGAAGTTTCTCAGCATACTTGTGTAATTCGTGTTTATCAATGGTTTGACTCCAATATGTGATGCTTGGTTTGAAGAATTCACACTTGCTCCATCATGGTCTGAGCCCACAGTCTTCAAATCTTTTTAATACTGTCTTGAGTTTTTGGAGATGTTCCTTGTCAATCTCAACATTAGCAATGATGTCATCCAGGTAACACTGAGTGCCTGGACAGTCTTGCTGCAGCTGGTTCCTAGCTTTTTGGCGAAAATAAGGCTATTGTAGTGATAAAGCCCATTGTGAGTGTTTATGATGAGAAACATTTTGGACTCTTCTTCCATGTCAATCTGTAGGTAGACCTCAGTTAAGTCCAGTTTGTTGAAGTATTTCCCTCCAGAAAGGTTTGCAAAGATATCCTCTATCCTGGGCAAAGGGTATTGAATTGACTTTATTACTTACATCCTTCATATACATGAGTAAAAATCTTTATGTTACATCTCCAACTAAATGTGCAATTTATAGTCATTTATAATAAATAGGACATATAACAGGACTGTCAATATAACATAGAAATACAGTTGTATCAGTGTGAAATAATCAGTCTGATGGCCTGGTGGAAGAAGCTGTCCTGGCTGGAAGTTGGTCCTGGCTTTTATGCTGCAGCACTATTTCCTGGATAACAGCTGGAACAGTTTGTGGTTGAGGTGATTCAGGTCTCTAATGATCCTTCAGGCCCTTTTTACACACCTGTCTTTGTAACTGTCCTGAATAGTGGGAAGTTCGCATCTACAGATGTGCTGGGCTGTCTGCACAACTCTCTGCAGAGCCCTGTGATTGAGGGAAGTACAGTTCTCATACCAGTTAGTGATGCAGCCAGTCAGGATGCTCTCAATTGTGCCCCTGTAGAATGTTCTTAGCATTTAGGGGCCCATACCAAGCTTTTTCAACTGTCTGATGTGAAAGAGGTGCCATTGTGCCTTTTTCACCACACAGCTAGTGTGTACAGACCATGTGAGATCCTCAATGATGTGTATACGAAGGAACTTGAAGCTGTTCACCCTCTCAATCCCAGATTCTTTGATGTCAATAGGGGCTAGCCTCTCTCCATTCCTCCTGTAGTCCACAACCAGCTGCTTTGTTTTTGCAACATTGAGGGAGAGATTGTTTTATTGATGCTGCTGTGTCAGGGTGATGACTTCTCCTCTGTAGGCTGCCGCATAATTACTTGAGATTTGGCAAAGGTAATGTTGCAGTAGTTATGGGGGATTTCAACATGCAGGTGAACTGGGAGAATCAGGTTGGTGCTGGACCCCAGGATAGGGAGTTTGTAGAGTGCCTACAGGATGCATTCTTGGAACAGCTTGTATGAGAGCCGACCAGGGACAAGGCTATTCTGGATTTAGTGTTATGTAATGAACAGGATTTGATAAGCGATCTTGAAGTAAAGGAGCCATTAGGAGGTAGTGATCATAATATGATAAGTTTTTATCTGCAATTTGAGAAGGATAAGGGCAGCTCGGAGGTGTCAGTGTTGCAGTTGAACAGGGGAAACTATGGAGCCATGAGGGAGGAGCTGGCCAAAGTTGACTGGATGGATATCCTAGCAGAAAAGACAGTGGAACAGCAATGGCAGGTATTCCTGGGAATAATGCACAAGGTGCAAAATCAGTTCATTCCCCGGAGAAGGAAGGATTCAAAGGGGGGAAAGGGGCCACAGTGGTTGACAAAGGAAGTCAGAGATTGCATAGCATTAAAAAAAAGGAAGTATGACAGAGCTAAGGTGAGTGGGAGGACAGATGATTGGGAAGTTTTTAAGGAACAACAGAACTTAACTAAAAAGGCAATACGGGGAGAAAAAATGAGGTACGAACGCAAGCTAGCCAGGAATATAAAGGAGGATAGCAAAAGCTTTTTGAGGTATGTGAAGAGAAAGAAGATAGTTAAGAACAATGTTGGGCCCTTGAAGAATGAATTGGGTGAAATTGTTATGGGAAACAGAGAAATGGCAGAAGAATTTATTATGTACTTTAGATCTGTCTTCACTAGGGAAGACACAAGCAATCTCCCAGATGTATGGATGGGCCAAGGACATAGGGTAACGGAGGAAATTAAACAGATTGACATTCGGAAGGAAACGGTGATGAGTAGACTGATGGGACTGAAGGCTGACAAATCCCCAGGTCCAGATGGTCTGCATCCTAGGGTACTAAAGGAGGTGGCCCTGGAAATTGCGGATGCATTGGTAATAATTTTCCAATGTTCCTTAGATTCAGGATCAGTTCCTGAGGATTGGAGAATGGCTAATGTTATCCCACTTTTTAAGAAAGGAGGGAGGGAGAAAACAGAGAACTATCGTCCTGTCAGCCTAACATCAGTAGTGGGGAAGATGCTAGAGTCCATTATTAAGGATGAAATAGTGGCATATCTAGATAGCAGTGATAGGATTGGGCCGAGCCAGCATGGATTTACCAAGGGTAAATCATGCTTGACTAATCTATTGGAGTTTTTCGAGGATGTAACCAGGAAGTTAGACAAGGGAGATCCAGTGAATGTAGTGTACCTCGATTTTCAGAAGGCATTTGATAAGGTCCCACATAGGAGATTGGTGGGTAAAATCAAAGCTCAGGGCATCGGGGGGAAGACATTGACATGGATAGAAAACTGGTTGGCAGATAGAAAGCAAAGGATAGCGGTGAATGGGTGTTTCTCGGAATGGCAGGTGGTGACTAGTGGGGTGCCACAGGGCTCGGTATTGGGACCACAGCTGTTTACAATTTACGTCAACGATTTGGATGAAGGCATTGAAAATAACATCAGCAAATTTGCTGATGATACTAAGCTGGATGGCAGTGTGACATGTGATGAGGATGTTAGGAGAATTCAGGGTGACTTGGATAGGCTGGGTGAGTGGGCAAATACTTGGCAGATGACGTTTAATGTGAATAAGTGTGAGGTTATCCACTTTGGGAGTAAGAACAGGAAGGCAGATTATTATCTGAATGGTGTAGAGTTAGGTAAGGGAGAAATACAAAGAGATCTAGGAGTCGTTCATCAGTCACTGAAGGTGAATGAGCAAGTGCAGCAGGCAGTGAAGAAGGCTAATGGAATGTTGGCCTTTATTACAAAGGGAATTGAGTACAAGAGCAAGGAAATCCTCTTGCATTTGTACAGAGCCCTGGTGAGACCACACCTGGAGTATTGTGTACAGTTTTGGTCTCCAGGGTTAAGGAAGGACATCCTGGCTGTAGAGGAAGTGCAGCGTAGGTTCACGAGGTTAATTCCTGGGATGTCTGGACTGTCTTACGCAGAGAGGTTAGAGAGACTGGGCTTGTACACGCTGGAATTAAGGAGATTGAGAGGGGATCTGATTGAAACATATAAGATTATTAAGGGATTGGTCAAGATAGAGGCAGGAAATATGTTCCAGATGCTCAGAGAGTCCAGTACCAGAGGGCATGGTTTGAGAATAAGGGGTAGGTCATTTAGGACAGAGTTAAGGAAAAACCTTCTCCCAGAGAGTTGTGGGGGTGTGGAATGCACTGCCTCGGAAGGTAGTGGAGGCCAATTCTCTGGATGCTTTCAAGAAGGAGCTAGATAGGTATCTTATGGATAGGGGAATCAAGGGATATGGGGACAAGGCAGGAACCGGGTATTGATAGTAGATGATCAGCCATGATCTCAAAATGGTGGTGCAGGCTCGAAGGGCCGAATGGTCTACTTCTGCACCTATTGTCTATTGTCTATTAATCCAATCAGTGTAGTGTCATCAGCAAATTTAATTAGTAGATTAGAGCTGTGGGTGGCGACACAGTCATGGGTATACAGAGAGTAAAGGAGGGAGCTTGGTACAAAGCCCTGAAGGGCACCTGTGTTGAGGGTCATAGGGGCAAAGGTGAGGGAGCCCACTCTTACCACCTGCCAGCAATCTGACAGGAAGTCCAGGACAAGCTACACGAGGAAGGATGAAGGCCAAGGTCTCTGAGCTTTCATGTCGAGCCTGGAGGGAATTATGGTGTTGATTTACTTTCAGTACGGGGTTGATAGTGACCTTAAAATCATCACAGATCTTGGCAGACCCACTCTTCTTGGCTAATGGGATTATTGGCATGCCACTCAACCTCGGAAATAATTCCTTCAGCTTCCATGTGATCTAGCTCATTGGCTACATTGTCACAGGTGGTATGAGGGACCGGATGGGCTTTGTAAAACTTGGGTGGGACGTTTTAATTTAATAATATTTTACCCTTAATATGTTTGAGTTTTCAATGCCATCTTTGAACACTGCTGTGGCATCGTCCAGTACCTTTCTTAATTCAATTTCAGTTGACTTTTTTTGCAGGGAATGTGGCATGTAAATGGTGGCTGGGTCTTCAATCAAGTTGTAGTTGTCTCAGCCACTCACAGCCCCACAATGCTGGTCCTCCTGGTTTTACCACATACAAGCCCAATGAAGCTTGTTGGTTGTTGTATTTCACTGTTACAAATGTCATTCCCACAGGAGTTACCGTTTCACCAGTATAACTTCTTAGTTGGATATCTGCATGTTTCGGTTCATTATCTTTAAAATGTCATTCAAACTCATTTTGTGGAATGAGTGAAACAGCCAAGCCAGTGTCCAAATTCCATTTTAATTATTTTGCCATTCACTTCTGGTATAAGCCATATTGTCTCCTGTTAGTTTTCACTTTGTAAATCTTGAGGCTGCCCAGTTCTGTGTCACTCTCATCATTAACAGATTTTTCATTAACACCATGCAGATTAGTGACCTTTTTGAAATAGCAACTTGACTTTTTATCTTTTTTTATCCCCTGTGCAATCCATTTATTTTTGTCTGGCCAACATGCTCTTTGCATATGTTCTAAATATGAGGAAGTCTGCAGATGCTGGAAATCCAAAGCAACACAAACAAAATACTGGAGGAACTCAGCAGGTCAGGCAGCATCTATGGAAATTAATAAACAGTGGACGTTTCAGGCTGAGATCATTCTTCAAGTCTGAAAAGGAAGGGGGAAGACGCCAGAATAAACGGGAGTGGAGAGAGACGTGTAAATCCAGGTGGATGTACACTGTCGGTACTGCCCCTCAGTGTTATATTAAGTAGTTTATTGATATATATTGTAAGGTATATTGTGTTCAACTGCAGATTGCTGTAACATTCATGGATCAGGGTCTTGCACTGTATATATTTTTTGTGTGAAAGTATTTTACTGCTGTCTTATATGTGCCTTATGCTGAGAATGACTGTTTGTACTGTGTTTTGTACCTTGGCCCCATTGTTTTGTTTAGCTGTATTCATGTGTGGTTGAATGACTCTTAAATCTGAACTTGAATATCAGCCATGATATTGTTGAATGGTGGAATAGACTCTAAAAGACCGTAGTTCCATGTTTGTAGATATATGTGTTTCCTAACAGTGATGACACTTCAATAATATTACATGGGCCATGAGCAATTTAGGACTTGGGGATATGATGGTGATTCTCCTCTGCTGTCCTCTCCTATCAGACTCCTTCTTCTTCAGCACTTCAACTCTTCCGCCCATCACCTCCTGTAATGTATTTCAGTAATATTCGAGTAATATTGTGTTGTTCAATTAAGCTTTCTTACATAATTCATTATGGGTTTAATGCAAGTCCACGTATGGCATATGTCATTACACCACCATGTCCTATGTGTGTGCTTCACTAAAGAAAAGGAAAGTAAAACTTAGCATATGCATGCTGGCTCTTATGTTTATGTTTTGTCTAGTTTCTGGAGTTACAAAACATACCAGTGGTGACAAATAAGTTTTAAAAGGAACACGAGATGACTACCTAACTTGAAATGCAGCATGTGTTTCTTTGGAAGGGGAGAGAGATGAACTAGTTAAAAAAGATAGAAAAAGAAAGAAATTCACTAGTTTATAAACAGTGAGTACCTGGTGATGATAATAATAAATATAAAAAAAATGGCTGGCTACATTGGAAAGATAGACATGTTCAATTGCACTACCAGCACTCTGGTGGAACACACCAATTCTGTTGCCTTCCCTCTGGGTGGGTGGCTACAAACAAGCAACAATGTAGGTTGAGGCCTAGTCCTCACCATGACCGAGGCCACGCAACTCTCCTGCGGTTCACCAGCAAATCAATGAATCAGACTTGCAGCATTCCACATTAACAATGTCCAACAGGATCTTGCGATCACATGGAAAGCAACCAAGGCAATCACTCACTGTTAAACTGCACACTACAAAAGCTCCAGGTTTTCCCCAAACAACCAAATTGTTGAAGGGATAGATTCGGAGTACTTAAAGTTCTTAATGTCTGGCATGGGATTGTGATCATAGAAAAAATACCTTCAAAAAAGACAGTAACACCTTTGGTTGGCCCCATAGAAGCTGCTGCGGCCAAGCACACTGCCATGTTACCGGAAGACTAGTGCTACAAAGTGGCACTACAAAATACAAAGCTATAAATATGGCTGTAATCTTCGACTCTTAGTAGTCTTTCATTCCTTTATCAAATACCTTTGAGGAAGAGAATTCAAAAGACTTAAAACTGTCAGAGGGGAGTGAACATGCTACTCCACCTAAATTTTACTGACAGATCTGTGAGTCTAATGTCAGTGGTAAGGAATTTACTGAAAGAAATTGTGAGTGCAAAATTAACTTGGAGAAATAGGGGTTAATCAGAGACAATCTTTGTAGCATCGTTAAGAGGAGGTTCTAGCTAATTTGAATGAATATTTTAGGGAGATAACTCCTGTGCAAAAGTCTTAGACACCCTGGAATTTTTATCTAAATTTTGTTTTAGATGTTATTTTATGTCTTCTACATTAATGTGTTAGTAGCAAAGAGCAAATTTTAGATTTCCAAACATTAATTTTCTTACAAGTTAAATGTTACAGAGAATATTTTGTATTTCATTAAAGTAAGTAACATATGGTTAACACAAGGGGCACAGTTTTAAGGTGCTTGGAAGTAGGTACAGAGGAGATGTCGGGGTAAGTTTTTTACGCAGAGGGTGGTGAGTGCATGGAATGGGCTGCCTGCGATGGTGGTGGAGGCAGATACGATAGGGTCTTTTAAGAGACTCCTGGATAGGTACATGGAGCTTAGAAAAATAAAGGGCTATAGGTAACCCTAGGTAATTTCTAAAATAAGTACATGTTCGGCACAGTATCGTGGGTCAAAGGACCTGTATTGTGCTGTAGGTTTTCTATGTTTCTATATTAAGTAATAGACCATTCTTCAAATAAAAACTTAATGATTTTGGTATGTAGTCCAGTAGATGACTAATCAAATATAACAAACAGATGAATGACATAATGAGCTGAATAAACTTAATTGATTAACTGAAACTGAAATGGGTGTGGAAGGATCAAACTGGGCGAAGGACAACCAAACTGAAAGTTGAGGCTGTGGCAGGTGTGACAGTTTAACCATCAAGTAATCAATTCTTACACCAGGTCAAGAGTGAGCAGAGCAACAAGCCACAAGGTAGTCATCCTGCATCAGCAAGGTCTCTCTCAAACAGAAATTTTGCGGCAGACAGGAGTTTCAAGATATGCTTTCCAAGTTCTGCTGAAGAAGCACAAAGAAACAGGCAAGGTTGAGAACCAGAAATGCAGTGGTTGGGCACGGAAACGGAACGCTGCAGATGAGAGATATATCAAGCAGACATCCTTCTAAATCAGAAAAAGTCCAGCACTGCTATCAGGTCTGAACTCACTGAAACGCAACAACACCCTTCTACAGTCCAGGGAAGTCTTGCCAGAATTGGTCTTCGTAGAAGAGTTGCCGCCAAAAAGCCATTTCTCTGAAGTGGAAATAAAGCCAAGCGACTTAACCTAAGCATAAAAACACAAGGACTGGGATGCTGAGCAATGGCAGCAAGTGCTCTGGACTGACTAGTCAGAGTTTGAAATTTTTGGCTCAGACAGGGCAGCTGGAAAACTCTATACGAATGAGTGCAGCACTGGAGATTCCCTGCAGGTTTGAGCACATTTCTGCAAATGAAGTTGGTGATCTGGTCAAAATTAATGGAATCCACAATACAAGCAGATTCTCATTCATCACACAAAATCATCAGGGAGGTGTCTGATGGGTCCCAATTTCATTCTGCAGCAGGACAATGACCTCAAACACATGGCTAACGTCATAAAGAACTATCTTAAAAAAAAGAACAAGCATTTCTGTAACAGTCTGTATGGCCTCCACAGTGCCATAAATGGGTATATGATGGTGGGATGATGTTTGTCTTTCTGTGCTCTATGTTGAACTCTCTACTTTTGTGTTCAGTTTCCCCTAGCAATCACGTTTTGATAGATTTGCTGGTCACTTATTGTATATGAGTACTAGCCTTTTGTGAATCATGCATTAAGGCTTTCATCTCCCTCTATATCCCACAGCTTTGAAATGTGATACTATTTCATTCTGCTTTTGTGTTCACTTTTCCTGCCAAGATGGATGATTTCACATTTTCCTACATTACACTCCATTGTCCAAATATTTGCCCACTTGTTTTACTTGTCAATGTTGAGATTAATATGATGGTGTCCAGGTAAATGGTGAGACAAATATGATGGTGGTCAGATAACTTTTTTATGAGGTTAGTTGCAGGATAAATATTGGTCAGGGTTCTATCTGACCTTCTGGCTGCCTTGCAGTTTCAAAACAATGTTGATTTATCTAGCCAAGTGCCATTGCTGAAAGCATATTGAAGAGTTTATTGGAGACAGAACACCTTGCCATCGACCGAGATCTTGATGTCTAGACTATATGGGAGCTAGTTTGCAATAACATTCACTCACATAGTTTATGCTGGGTGATGAAGTCAGCCAAGTGTAAATGGGCCGGTTCTGGGGAGTTTGGACTGAAGACTGTATAAATTTAAGCACCACAGTTGGTGTGGGACTGGAATGCTGTTGTAGCCCAATTGGCTTTGAAGACAAGCAATGGTGGAGGGAGGGGATGGGTGCAGTTGAAGTTAGGGGCAGTGTTGGCAGTCTTATCAGCAGTTGGAAAGTAAAGGGGGGATGAAATTGCACAGGAGTGAGTGGTGAGTCTAGAGGTAAGGAAAGGAGGAAGATGCTAAGGAAAGGGTGGAGATAAGGGAGGAGAGCAGTTAAGGAAGGTGGGTAAGGATGAGGAGGTGGGACTGCAGTGGGGAAAGGATCCAATGGTAAGGAGGTCAAGAAATGAATAGGGTATGAGTGTTCTGTTTGCGTGGCTAAAGTACATCCGTTTATGTGTGTCCACAGATGTATTCTCTTTAAGTCTGAGCAGCAGTGTTGTCAATTGTCTTAGACCTCCTTGCTATTGAACCAAGCCTATGCTTTGTGAAGACCACATGGTAACTTGTGTACACAGCTGCCTCATGTTGAAGTAAGTCACACACGGGCACCTTCCATGCAATGAACATAAGACTTCCTTGACCTTGAACTGGTGAGGTAACAGGGTGGAACTTCTTTTGGACTTTAGGTTCCAGAATGATTAATTCTTTTGTTGCAGCAGAATTTCAAAAATTGCATTGCTTCTTACTATGGCTTAAAGATCACTTTTGGACTTTAATGACTTTCACCTCAGTGTGGTTGCTGGGCAGTACAGTCTGTTGTGCTCATTTGACACAGGGCACCAAAGTAGTTGTCATTGATATTTATCACTCCTTTGGCCCTTGTCTAATTAAAACGTACTTTGCATTTTTTGTGGAACTAACGAGAACTCTTTGGTACCACTGGGAAGGAAGAACGGAAGCCTGAAGGTACTCACTCAGCAATTCAGCAACAGATTCTTCCCCTTTGTCATCCAATTTCTAAATGGACATTGAACTATCTCAATATTTAGAAAAAAATTCTGTTTTTGCACTGCTTATCTTAATTTAAATATTTAATATATATTTACAGTAATTCAAATTTTAAAAATATATTTATCATGTATCGCATTGTACTGTTGCTGCAAAGATATTAAACCTGATTCTGATCCAGTTTACAAGTGTTATGAGTCCTATAGGCCTCTGCAGCATGCCATAAAGCATTGGCTTCTAGGTTACTTGAACACCTATATTTACTCACTGTTGTCTTAACTAAAGTTGTTAAGCCTTTTTGCTTTCTGCTAAATCTTGTCAGGTTAATTGTACCCTATTCATTCCTTGACCTCCTTACCAGTGGATCTTTTACCTACTGCAGTCCTACCTCCCTATCCTTATCCCCCATCCTTAACTGCTCTCCTCCCTTTCTTCCCCGATCTCCACCCTTTCCTTGGTTTTCCACTTTTTATGAATATTTAAGACTAACTCCTGTTTAGCACTGTTGGTAGATTCCTTGTGTGGAAAATGATCTGTCTCATGCAACTGATGTTGGTGTTCCAATGTATAATCTCTTGTTTCCGTCTCTACATTGTAGTCTGCCATGTCTCTGCACCAGGGTTCAGTCGTTGCCAGCGCTCACCGTGACATAAAATTTAGGTAATAAAGATGACAAATGAATTTATTGAGGTGCACTCAAATTGTGAGAAAGGCAAATGAATTTTGATTAAAAAAGATTTGGGTGAAACAAACAGACTTTTGTCCATCATCATTTTAAAATTATTCCTGAAAGAGAGGAGAAGGATATTCAGGGAAATGCCCTCAATGTCATAAGGGGACAGGAGGTTGGACCCAAGTGCAGGACGCAGGCACTGAAGTACTAGGGTCAGGACAGGAACAACTAAACGATAGACAAGATGTGGTGACCGTGGTGTGCGTGAGGGATGTGACGTTCAAGGTGATTCTGGGGTTCCGGGAGAGTCTTAGAGTTCAGGCAAGGCAGGATCCCAGAGTTCGCTGGGCAGGCCGCATAACTCCTAGGCAGGGTCCAGACCTCCCAGGCAGGAACACGGGGGCCTGAGCAGGTCGCGGGGCACCTGGGTAGGTTGTGGGGCACAACCCGTCAGTAGTGAGGGATGGAAAGGGGCAGAGTCCCCTGCTGGGCAACAGCAGTCCAGCCAGGCTTGCCCAACAGAGGCAAGGGATAGGAAGGGAACCAGGTCCAGGGTGACTGCCAGACTTACTCAAAGAACTCATCTTTAACAAGGGAAACTCCAAGCCAGGGCAACCAGAGGAACAGGATAGGCAGAACAACCTCCCAACTCCACTCAGTCCCAGGGCCCTCTATATATACCGCCAGCTGATGGGCATCAGTTGCGCCTCCTTGAGTCCAAACAAGCCACGATGATCCACAGGTGTGACTATTTGGGCTCAAGGGTGAAAGGAGGGACGGCTACAAGATCCGGAATGCAGGCTCCGGACTGGACCATAACACTCAAAGCTGAAAGTTATCTATCTTACCCTTTTTAAATAACTTTCTCTTCATGACCCATGTAGTTAATATTTAACTGGAACCTTCCCAACATGAACAGTTTTTAAAATATGCTATTTAAGCAATAAAAAAAATCTAGTTCAAATTGACAGGGACTTCTAATGATGTTAAAATTATATTTTGGATAAACAATGAAATCTTGCAAAATAACAGACTGAGGCAGAGAAGGAGGATTTTTTTTTACACAGATGTTACATGTGAAACTCTTCTGGCGCTTGGAAGGTTATGCCACTTACTAAGCTGTAAACAGAATTCAATAACATAATGCAGCAGGATCCAGCTTTTCAAGCATCCTTTCTAATATATTGCAAAGTACCGATAAGACTGATGCCTGAGGCTGTGAATCAGAACTTTAAAGCTATAATGAGTACAAGACGACATTTGGTCACACCTGACCACAGTAAGGGCAGAGGAAGATCTGTGGGTTTAGTGAAAACAAATATCATTCAAGTTGAAAATCAGGACTAGGAGATCACACCCAACATTTTCTGTAACCAATCAATCCACATATGAGTAATCTGGTAAACAATTACTCTTATCTTCTCTAATTAATCACTCTTTCTCAATGTCCCTGTTGATTTATGCCTATTCTTAATCTATTTCTGTTGATCTCTCTATCTCTCTCCCTTTCTTGATCTACATTGATTTCCCTCTTTTCCCTAATTGCCCTTTCTATATTTATTGATCTACTCTCAATCTCGCCATGATTGCTCACTCACCCCACCTCTCATCATCCACATTCATTCTATCTCTCCCTGATTGTTTTCTCACTCTATCTCTGATTCACTCCTACTATATCTTACTGATTACTTCCTCTTCCTCCAGTAATACCTTCTGTCCTGCAATTTTCCCTTACCCTCACTCAATTTTTTTTGCGGTCTGGCAGACCTAACCCTCACTAAAGATCAATTCAGTTTCTTCACTGAAAAAATTGAACCTTTTCTTCCCACCACCTTCTACTGCTGAGCCATACCACCATGACACTTGCCTCAAAGTTTTCACCGCTTCTTCACCTACGTAATACACACAATACTCATGTATCTTTTTCAATTCTGAAAGAATTTCCAATAAATGATTAATGTTTGGCACATGCCTAAGTAATAACATTTTATTAAAACATTGTAGAATATATTACTCATCTGTCTGTTCCACTTGTCTCATATAACTGTTTCTTGAACATTTCTATGCCATTAAATCTATTAATAGCACTGATATATTGTTCACTGTACTCTATTATTGTCATAAAACATCCACAATAAAATAATCCATCTTAATTATATTAAATGTGAAGTTGAAAATGCTAATAAATGTCATACTACATATATATATTCCACAATTCCAGAGTGTGTATTACTTCATCAATTTTATGATTTAAATTATTTGACATTCTCTTCGTAAAATAATACTTAAGGCCTTGATACTTCCAGTTTGAACATAATTTCTGTGTAAAATATAGTTTAATTTCAGATTCTTTTTTTTAAATGTGGTTTAAAGGAAATCAAGAAGATGTTGACAAAGTTCAGATTCAGGACTTCTTTTAGAGTGAAGTGCAGGCAAGCAATCTGCTGGAGGACCTCAACAGCTTGAGCAGCCTCGGTGGGAAGAAAGGAGATGTTGAAAGTTTATGATTCCAAATCAAGACTTAATAAATACAGGAAAGAACATACAAAGTTTGATAAGCAGCCTAAGGATAGTCTCTGCTTGGTAGCTAAAAACGTGCATTGCGGTGGGCAACGGTTGGTGATGGATTTCTGAATTTATTCAGTCCTGTACCAGGATGAAAGTACCAGCAATATTTCATGGCCAGCAAAGTTCAGGCACCACTGATTCCAAGGAAAGAAATTAATTTAACCAGCACAAATCCAAGATCGAAGTTAGAATATAGAAAACCTACAGCACAATACAGGCCTTTCAGCCCACAAAGCTATGCTGAACATGTCCTTACCTTAGAACTACCTAGGCTTACCCATAGCCCTCTATTTTTCTAAGCTCAATGTATCCATCCAGGAGTCTCTTAAAAGACCCTGTCATTTCCACCTCCACCACTGTCACCGGCAGCCCATTCCACACACTCACCACTCTCTGCGTAAAAAAACTTATCCCTGCTATCTCCTCTGTACCTACTTCCAAGCACCTTAAAACTATGCCCTTTCATGCTAGCCATTTCAGCCCTGGGAAAAAGCCTCTGACTATCCACACAATCAATGCCTCTCATTATCTTGTACACCTCTATCAGGTCACCTCTCATCCTCCGTCGCTGCAAGGAGAAAAGGCCGAGTTCACTCAACCTATACTCATAAGGTATGCTCCTGAATCCAGGCAACATCTTTGTAAATCTCCTCTGCACCCTTCCTATGATTTCCACGTCCTTCCTGTAGTGAGGTGACCAGAACTAAGCACAGTACTCAAAGTGGGGTCTGACCAGGGCCCTATGTAGCTGCAACAACTTTTCAACAACCTCTGGAGCAGGATGGTTAAACAGGCTCTAGATCATGGTGTTTACCAACAATGAATCTATTTAAAATATCTTAACATTTCTCACCAAGATTTTTGTTTCTGTGATTGTTAGCACTTTTTTTGCATTGATTTCCATCTGCTACTCTTTGCCCCTGTTTGAGATAAACAGGAGTAGAGAGAAAAATAGAAGGAGTAAAGCAATGAATTTTTGTGAATACATCATTGGTATATTTGGAGAACTATTCATTTATAAAAGCCCATTGTCTTCAACCTTCCCCTAATCATAATTTTACACTCCTACATAATGCATACTTGCCTGTTATATAATCTCCATTTATTCCCCTGTATTTCTTTCACCTACAGTATAATTGCTAAGGCACTTAACTTCACATTTTAATTAGACACCGTTGTGACAGGACGGTGAGTTTGTGCAGCAGTCTCACAGCTCAAAGACCCAGGTTTAATCTTCACCTTGGTGGCTGTCAATATGGAGTTTGTCCTTTCTCCTGACTCTCTCAGTTTCTCCTGAGTGCTCCTAAATCCCAAATATGTGCTGCTAGGTTCACTGATCATCTTAAGTTAACCCATAGTGTGAAGATAAGTAGCAAAAGAAGAGCTGATTGACATGTGAGGGAGAACAAGGACATAAAAAGAAGGGAAATGAGACTGATTGGATTGCTTTGCTGGGAGCTAGCATGGACCAGCTGGGCAAAATGGCCTCCTCTTAAGATGTATTTTGTGGAGAATGCAATAAACCTTTCTCTGAACCTCCATTCCTGGCCTGTTAGCCAGTAGGCTGTGCACCAATAACAAACTGCTAGGGGAAGCTCAGAAGGTCGAGCAGCAGCAGTGGTGAGAAAGGAATTGTCAATGTTTGTGTTGAGAGCTTGCATCAGGTCTGAAAGCAGAGAGGGGAGAGAGCCAGTATAAACAGGAGAAGAGAAGTGGTGGGATGGGACCTTGACTGATGGAGTGTTAGTGGCATGGATAGAAGATTAACTAACAGGCAGGAGGCAAAAAGTTAGAATAAAGGGGGTCTTTTCTGGTTGGCTGCCGGTGTCTAGTGGTGTTCCATAGGGGTCTTTGTTGGGACCACTTCTTTTCACAGTATATGTCAATAATTTGAATGAATTTGTGGCCAAGTTTGCAAATGATACGATAATGGGTGGAGCAGCAGGTACTGTTGAGGAAGCAGGAAGTCTGTAGAAGGACTTAGATTAGGAGAATGGACAAACAAGTGGCATATGGAATATAGTATAGAGAAGTGTATAGTTATGCACCTTGGTAGAAGGAATAAAGGCATAGACTATTTTCTAAATGGGGAAAAGATTCAAAAATCAGAGGTGCAAAAGGACTTGGGAATCCTTGAGCAGGATTCCCTAAAGGTTAACTTGCAATTTGAGCCAGTGGTAAGGAAGGCAAATGCAATGTTAGCATTCATTTCAGGAGAACTAGAATTCAAAAGCAAGGTTGTGATGCTGAGGCTTTATAAGGCACTGGTCAGAATGCACTTGGAGTGTTGTGAGCAATTTTAGGCCTCTTATGTAACAAAAGATATGCTGGTATTGGAGAGGGTCCAGAGGAGGCTTGCAAGGATTATCCCAGCAATGAAAGGTTAACATTTGAGGAGTGTTGATTGGCTCTTGGCCTATTCTTGCTGGAGTTCAAGAGTGAGAGGCTTCAGTGATAACTCCATCGAATATTGAAAGGTCTCAGTAGAATGGATGTGGAGAGGATGTTTCCTATGGTGGGGGAGTCAAGGACCAGAGGCCACAGCCTCAGAATAGAGAGACATATATTTAGAACAGAGATTGAGGAAAAAAATTTATTTAGCCAGTGGGTAATGAAACATTGCCACAGCTGTCTGTGCAGGCCAAGTCATTGGGTATATTTAAGGCAGAAGTTGATGGGCTCTTAATTAGGGTCTCAAAGGTTACAGGGAGAAGGCAGGAGAATGGGGTGAGAGGGATAATGAGTCATCCATAATGGAATGGCTGAGCAGACTCGATGAGCTGAGTGGCCTAATTCTGCACCTTTTTTTATGATCTTATGGACTGAAGAGAGATATAAGATGACAAGCAAGTTGAGCCAAGTAGGAAGGAGTGGAGTTGGGGGACAGAGGAAGGTGGATGATAGATGGAGGCAGAGGGAGTGAAATGGGTGGGGGGACAGGAGCATTAAGGTGATCATGGACCAAGTGCTGGCAAATGGGATTAATACAAAGGTGTATTTGAACAGTCTGCCCATGTTCCCTTGCCAAGTGGCTGATCTCTCACCAGTGTGTTCAGATCACTGAGTGGGGAGAAGGCTTCAACTGAGGGGAGTGAAGAGGACCTGTGTGGAAACAGGAGGAAGGGCTGGGGAGAGGGGGAGAACAGCATTTCACTTTATTCTTCCTGACAGCAGAATCCAGCCTGTGGTCTGTACAGACCAGTGGCAGTTGAGATGGTAAGTGTGAGTGAAATAAGACCCACCTGCCTCTGTGTGGGGTAGGCCCTTTGTCTCAGCCATGAACAATATCAGGAGGGGATACAGGTGACGTGTTAACGTAGACAAGGCTTCCTTTCTACAGAGAATCCATTTCAACCACAGATACCACAGCTGAATTCCGCTGAGTGTATGCTCATGGTCTTCTGCTGTACTGTAGTTTATCCACTTCAAAGTTCAACATCTATGTTCAGATATGTCCTTCTGCACATCACTGTTGTAACGTGTGGTTATTTGGGTTACTGTCTCATTCCTGTCAGCTTGAACCAGCCTGGCCATTCTTCTCTGATCTCTCTCATTAACAAAGTGTTTTCACCCACAGAACTTCTGCTCACTGGATATTTTATGTTTTTTTGCACCATTTTCTGTAAACTCTAGAGACTGTTGTGCATTAAAATACCAGGAGAAATGCCTTTCTGAGATACAATGCCCCATCTAGCACCAACAATCATTCCAGTCAAAGTCACATAGAATCCAAAATTGCTGGAATCACTCATCAAGTCTGAGCTGTGGAGAGAGAAACTGTTCCATGTCTTAGATGGAAGACCCTTTATCTAAACTATTGATGATCTTTTTTGCAACACGCAAAGCACTGGAGGAACTCAGCAATTCAGGATGCACCAATGGAGGAATAGATTCACCTGATCTGCTAAGGTCCTCCATTGCTTTGTGTACTGCTCCAGATTTCAGCATCTGCAGCCTCTTGTATCTCCATTTTGTTTCTGTGTCCACAGTTTCTGCCCATTCTGTTGACTATTTACACCATTCTCTATTTGTATTAGAGAAACATTTATAAAAAGTAATGGATATGAAAACTTGAAACCAGAAGCATTATACAGTTATTCAACAAGAGGGGTCTAGAGACTTACTTTTATTCTAACTACTGATCTGGGATATGTACAGCTGGCCATCTGAAGACTGAGTGGGATAATGACAGGGTAAGCATTAAAGTTTCCTGTCCCCACTTCCTTGTACATGTTGGGGTCCTGTGGTGAACTACATATACCTGTCTGGACATGCCCCCTGCTGACTGCTCCTGTGGCTCCTCCCACAGACCCCGGTATAAAGGCGATTGAGGCCTGAGCCCGGCCTCATTCTCCAGGATGTAGTATGGTGGTCAATTACTGCTTGTTCTTTCTTCCAGTCAATAAAAGCCGATATCTCGACTTCACGTCTCAGAGAGAGTTATTGATGGTGCATCAGGTCCAGCACAGCTGGGCTTCACCTTATCAATTTTCATCACATCTACTATCTCTATACTTAATTTTATTAAGATTTTAGTGCCATTTTCTTCCCTAGTAAAGAGGAATGTGAAGTAATCATTTAGTATTCCAGCGTTCTGTATCAGTGCATAGGTAAATTTCTAGGTCTCATAATTCTTCCATTTTCCTCATGCTACAAATTTACAATTTAATCCACCTCTTTCTGCAGGCTGTACAATTCAGGGCAGAGTAGGCCAGTATGAACAGTGGAAGTTGCACACCTCAATACAAATTACGCAGCCACCTGCTCTGTCCACTGTTGCCAAAATGACCAACTGAAAACACATAGAACTGGAGTAGAAGCAAGTTGTTTTTGAACATTTGAGATGGTCTTGAGAACCCTGCATTGGGAGCACAGCCAGGCCCAGCATAATTAGCAGAAGCAGCGGACCACCACACAAGCTATACATCTTCACTGCTGGCTACCACCTCCACACCTGTGTAAAATTCTGTGCTTCCCACATCAACTTCTCAACCACAAAACCAATACCAAGGGAATGCTTTAAAAGAAGGCTATTTAAATGCTTGTAGATGTTGATTGATGTCCCTTTTGTGCTATCTACCTTTTTAAGTGCACCTTCCCTCTGTTGACACCTTATTTTTTTCTGTTTTACCCCACTTTTCTGTCTGGTTGGTTCTCATTTCAATTGTTCATGTTGATATGCATGTTTCCTGCTTTATAAATGTCATAATATTGTCATTCAGGGAGCTCTGGATTTGCTTACCTATCTTTTCTCTTGAGGACATGCTCCTGAAACACCTCCTCTTGAAAGGTTGCTTCAGCCATGTTCTGTGAGGTACTACAACCGTTTGCTCTCATCTTAGTTTGGCAATCTTGAAAGTGACAGAGAACTATTAGAACACTGGAGCAGTTTCAAATTGATTTAAGGATGATTAAAATCCTAACTCCATTTACCTCCAAATGCTTCATGTTGTTTGTTGTCTTTTTCTAGAAAGCACATGACTTTACAAACACAAAGCTACTGTAAGTCCATCCATGTAAATGTAGTCAGCAGCACCCACGTGCCTTAATGACTTGGAGAGCTATGCCTGTTGGGGTCAGGGATTTATGTTTTGTCTCTTGCTAGGGGCACACATGCCAAACAGGTCAAAGTGTAGAGGTCAGACAAAAAGCGCTTCACTGATCCTCCAGGTTCAGGGGTTCAGTTCAGGGCTAACATCCCTGACTGGTAAACAAAGTTGTTACATAAATAGAAATGAAGAATCCTACATCTGATTGTGACGATATTCCTGAGTCTCCATCCAGGACTTGCATGACTGATAGTAGTGATAGAGGATGGTACTAGCATGATGAAGGATGCCGTGGACACCCACTTGCTCTGTCTGTGGAAGTGTCCACTTCCCAAACTGACCACCTGAGATGCAGGACTTCATTGCTGCTCTAAACACAAGCAGTGTTATGAGCAAAAGAGAGAGTTCCCACTAAATTCTAGACTCATAATACCCATGTGTACAATCTTTCCAACACCCCTCCCCAAACTAAATCAGCCACTAATCTCAGTGGTTTGCTTTTAAGCCAGTTTTTCATACAAGCCGACATCAGTCATTCTAATATTATTGTATTGTGAGAGTTTGGTTCGGTGTTCATTAAAAAAAATCTTGATTCAGTGTAATAATGGAGTGACATTTCCATCTCCCACAGATGCAGGGTTATTACTTTACTGAATAAGCACAATGCTTTATGTAAATATTACAATCTTGTTATTTTACTGGTGCAGACTTACTCAGTCTTTACTTGAATTAAGGATAAGAGTACTGAGCTGAATGTGAGAACCGCAAAAAAAACACACAGAGACACATATAACCTGGACTAGATATACAGACACATAAAAACAGACTGGAATTAAATCTTGAAGAACATAAACAGGGAGAATGGACAGTCTCTTTCTCAGGGAGAGAAATCAAAAACTGGGAGGCGTGGGTTTAAGGTTGTTGTTGTTGTTCGTCCTTCGGAGTCGAAGACGACCATGACTTCAGTCAGGTGGAGGGTTTGTGACTGGGTCCTGAGGTGACTGGTGAGGCCAATCCGGGCCCTGAAAGCTCGCCCATATGTGGGACACATGAGGGTAGGTGCTGCAGTGGAAGTGGAGGTAGCTCGAGCCTTGCGCGTGGCGCGTTTCCTCTGAGCCTCTGCGGTGCGTCTGATTTCTGCTGCATACGCTCCTTTAGTGGTCCTGCTCCACCAGGTTGGGCGGTCCAGAGCAAGCGATTCCCAACTACTGAAATTGATGTTGAGGTCTTTGAGGGACACTTTGAGGCAGTCTTTGAAACGTTTCTTCTGCCCTCCAACTGAGCGCTTGCCCTGGCTCAGCTCTCCATACAGCAGCTGTTTTGGTAGTTGACTGTGTTACGAACACCATAACTGGGTGTCTTACCAGCAAAGATAGGAGTATCCTTTGGAGTCTGGTGATACTATTTTTAACAGTATTTATTAGTAAAAATACACAAAAATAATATCAATGCAAATATACAGATAATATACATCATCAATACTAAACCTAAAAGTGCGGGTATGATAATAATCAATAAGAAATAAGCTCTATCGTTGTCTAGGGGATAATGAATTGTCCGATGGAAATATAAAGTTCAGTTCAGTTCATGCAGGCTGTGGTAGTTGTTGGTCGCCGTGTTGCAATTGTTGGAGAGAGACAGAGAGAGAGAGAGAGAGAGTAACAGCTATTGACTTGCCAACTTTCCTTTACGATCTTGATCCGTCGATGCGTTGTTGTTGTGGCCATTCATGTATGACCCCTCCATCCTTTAGCTAGACCGTTCTTCCGTGGCGGACTCATCACCCAGGCAAGGGTGGACACACACACAAGCCCCCACCGGTCTCGTAGCGTCTCTCCTGGTGTGTCTGAGGGGTGTTCCCCAGACCTTAATTTTATCCCCACTCACGGGGTCTCAGGTGTCAATCAGGTTGGGATGATGCAACCCATCAACCAGACCACTCTGGTTGCCCCCTGAGGGGTTTCAATGAATAGAACAGTACTCAATACACAATCCTTCTCCAAGAGACAATAGCAGTAATCAGTGGTTCCGTTCCGCTTTTGTTAGGAGGAGACATTCCACTTTTGTGTATCTCTGCATTGTCTCTCTCTCATTTCCTTGGTATCAGACCCGAAATAGTAGCGATTTTGCGATTCTCAAAAAGGGGGGGGGGTGACTTTGCACCCTTCTGCCCATCAGAGTTGCTCCTCATTCATAACACCCCCATCCTTCTAAGAATTTTCACCAAAAGGGGAAAATTAACTAATACAGAGTCTTACCGAATTTCAGAATCTAACACAATACACAAGAGTTTTCACTACAGAGTAATACAGTTATACATTCAATTTAGCATCTAAACAGTTAGCGATTACATTGTCACTTCCTTTAATATCTTAATATCTTGTACCTTAATAAATTCCTGTAGCATCAGACTCCAATTTAATAACCACTTATTTTTTTATTCCTTTTCTTCAGCAAAAACAAAACTAAAGGGTTGTGATCTTGAGTATATAATACAAAATGTGAACCAATACATGTGTGATTATTCTGTAGTACATTACAAAAGTTTATGCAAATACTAATCTTTATTTTACTTTTAAACTTAACAGTCAATCTTCCATGGTGTTGTCTTTATTATTTACATGCTTTGTCGAAATCCCTCAAAACCAGATCCTGTTATTTAAAGTGGCATATTGTCAACCTTCGCCTCTTTTCCACTTAACTCTCACGTGGTTAGCTTGCTCATCAGTGTGGAATAGGCTTTTTCATACTCCTTTCATAGGAGTTAACTTATCAACAATGTTTTCCAAACTTAGCCCATCTTCTGAACCTCCACACAATTCTTTATTTTTAAGCAAGTCATTCATTTTATCTTCAGGACCCTTCATTCTATTAATTTTCAGTTTCACATCTGCAAGTGATGCCTCTTTGTCCAAACAACATTTCAAATTCTGCCTCTTCACAGCACACCCTTGAATAATATTAGCGAGTGGGGTACCTTTACATTCCAACTCAAACTGTAATTGATTCGCAGGCACCGTGTTAACAAGCCATTGTTCCTTCAGCCTGGTTACTGCTTCTGAAACCAATCCAGACTTTAAATTTTCTTTATTCAATTTAGGAACTACACTTTTCCCTTCCCCTTCAATAATAATATTCACATGACCAGCTTCCATCTCCTCACTAACTTTTAACACACCTTCTAACACAAACAACTGAGAATTCTCACTTCCCACTAGTACCAAGGTTAACCCTTTCTTCACTGAACCAAGTCCAGCTGACCCAAAAGGACTGCATTCCTTTTCAACTAAATCAGATACCTCAGACTTTTCCTGAGTTTCATTACTAGGTTCAGTACCATGTGCATCCACATCTTGAACACACTCAAACGGGATATCTGCCTCATCCAGGCTTTCAATACCCATCCCCTTTTCAAATTCTAAGTTCCCCTGATCCTCCCAGCTACTCTCTGGGCAACTCCCTTCCAGCGTAAACTCAACCCTGCGGGTTAAAACAACCTCATCTGCTAACCCAGCAGACTCCTTCAAGGTAATGGCATCCTTTTCATCTAGGACTGCCCTTATTTCATTATCGGGAACACATTTAAAATTTTCAACTTCTTCTAACAGTTCTGTCAAGCCAGACAGATCATCCATGTCCAACCCTGGACCTTCTAACAGCCTTATCTGTTTCTCATTTTTACTCCGTGCCTCTATAAATTCCCTCTTGGCTAAGGGTAGGTCTACCTCCTCTCCTTTACTCTCTTTCACCTCCCTATTCTCTGTTTTACCATCCCCTAACCCCTCTTGGTACAGGGTCAGTAAAAACGTCTCAGCCAAATTAACACTGGACTGATTTAAACTGGTCTCTTTCTCAGCTGCCTTTCTCGACATGCTGCGAGTGATCGCGCATGCGGGATAGATCTTGGAATCTAGGGGCGGGTCCTCAACACTTACAGGCTGGCTCGTCAGCTTCATTGCTGACCACACCTCACCACCTGCTAAATTGTTACCAAGAAGGACATCCACGCCAGCTCTCGGGAATTCTGATCGCACCCCTATTTCAACTGGTCCAGATACCAGATCACAATTTATAATGATCCTATGCAAAGGCACAGCTTCTGTCCCTCTTCCTATGCCTCTCAAAATTACCTCTCCAGTCTCAGGACCAAAATCTAGTACCTTACCGAGAATCAATGACTGCTCAGCTCCAGTATCTCTCCAGATCCGCACTGGAACTGGTGTTTCTCCCTCTTTCACAGACACGGCCCCTTCTGAAATAAATTTCTCACACCCCTCTCGTATTTTATTTACCCAGGGCTTTCTCGTCGATTTGCTGATCAACACAATACACCCTGTAGGGACTGCTGCATTCCCTTTTCCTGTCTCCTTCCTCAGAGCAAAGCACTTAGATGCAATATGACCAACCTTTCCACAATTAAAACAGGTCAAGCCAGGAACCCTCCTGCCAGCCTGCCTTTCTTCCTCCTTATTTTTACCATTAGCTCCCGGCTGAATTTCTGCCTCAGCCGGTGGGCTTTCTGTACCGTTCCTATGGTCTTTCTGGTAACTCTTATTCGAGGAAAACTTTGTCTTGTGGCATATTCATCTGCGAACCTGGCAAATTCTGATATGGACTTATTCGGCTTCTCGTTCAAATACATCCAGATATCATCCGAAACACAACCTTTAAATTCCTCAATCAGAATTAACTCTCTGAAACGCCGAAAATCGTCTTCCACCCTTTCTGCAGCACACCAGCGATCCAAGAGCACACCCTTCCCATAGGCAAACTCTGTATACGTCTGATTCCACACTTTCTTTAAATCTCTGAACTTTTGTCTATATGCCTCAGGTACCAACTCGTAGGCCCGAAGAATGGCCTGTTTTACTTCCTCGTAATTCTCATACTCCTCCTCCTCCACAGACAACACCACATATGCCCGTTGTGCCTTCCCTTTTAACACACTTTGTAACAACGCCACCCACTGCTCTTTGGGCCACTTCTGATTCACTGCCACCTTTTCAAAATGCAAGAAATAACTATCAACATCCGCCTCCTCGAACGGAGGTACTAACCTAAACTCCCTACTAACATTAAACCTCTCCTCTCGGTCTGCCCCTTGGACCCTTCTCTCTTGCTTTAACTTCTCTATGTCCAGCTCATGCTGCCTCTGTTTCTCTTTCTCCTTTTCAGCTCTTTCCTTCTCCCTTTCCTCTGCTTCCAGCTGTTTTAACCTAAGTTCATGCTCCCTTTTCACCTCTAATTCCTTTAGCTAGAGCTCATACTCCCTTTTCTTCTGTTCCGTGTCCAGCCTCAATTTTCCCAACTCTACCTGAGCCATCCTAATAGCTGGTACCTTTTCAGGGATATGTTCCAATACCTCAGCCGAAAACACATTCTTCTCAATATAATACTGAGTTATGGCCCTCCGCATTTCCCACTTTTTCATTGACGACCTCACCTCTGCGAGATTTAGTCCTTTCACAATATTTACCAAGTCCGTCTTTGTGGCCTCCTCTAGCACCTTCATAGTCGGGTTTTGTGTAAATTCGTCTATGTCCATCTTTGCTGGTTTCCTGTCTGGTTACCCACGCAACCAGATCCAAGTCTGGACTTAAAAGCCCGATTCACTGGCCCTCCAATTTGGTATCAAATCTCGAGACGAGGCCCCAAGTTGTTACGAACCCCGTAACTGGGTGTCTTACCAGCAAAGATAGGAGTATCCTTTGGAGTCTGGTGATACTATTTTTAACAGTATTTATTAGTAAAAATACACAAAAATAATATCAATGCAAATATACAGATAATATACGTCATCAATACTAAACCTATAAGTGCGGGTATGATAATAATCAATAAGAAATAAGCTCTATCGTTGTCTAGGGGACAATGAATTGTCCAATGGAAATATAAAGTTCAGTTCATGCAGGCTGTGGTAGTTGTTGGTCGCCGTGTTGCAATTGTTGGAGAGAGACAGAGAGAGAGAGAGAGAGAGAGTAACAGCTATTGACTTGCCAACTTTCCTTTACGATCTTGATCCGTCGATGCGTTGTTGTTGTGGCCATTCATGTATGACCCCTCCATCCTTTAGCTAGACCATTCTTCCGTGGCGGACTCATCACCCAGGCAAGGGTGGACACACACACAAGCCCCCACCGGTCTCGTAGCATCTCTCCTGGTGCGTCTGAGGGGTGGTCCCCAGACCTTAATTTTATCCCCACTCACGGGGTCTCAGGTGTCAATCAGGTTGGGATGATGCAACCCATCAACCAGACCACTCTGGTTGCCCCCTGAGGGGTTTCAATGAATAGAACAGTACTCAATACACAATCCTTCTCCAAGAGACAATAGCAGTAATCAGTGGTTCCGTTCCGCTTTTGATAGGAGGAGACATTCCACTTTTGTGTATCTCTGCATTGTCTCTCACTCATTTCCTTGGTATCAGACCCGAAATAGTAGTGATTTTGTGATTCTCAAAAAGGGGGGGGGCGACTTTGCACCCTTCTGCCCATCAGAGTTGCTCCTCATTCGTAACAACTGTCAGACATCCTGACGACATGGCCAGCCCATCTGGCTTGGGCTTTCTGTAGGAGGGTGTAGACTCTGTGGGTGCTAGCCCGCTCCAGGACCTCCGTGTCTGGGACTTTGTCCTGCCATCGTACGTGGAGAAGTCTGCGGAGGCAGCTCATGGAAGTGGTTGAGCTTTTGGCCCGAAACGTCGTTATTACCTCCTCCCATAGATGCTGTCTGGCCTGCTGAGTTCTGCCAGCATTTTGTGTTTTTTTATTTATTTCCAGCATCCGCAGATTCACTTGTGTTGCTGTTTAGTGTGTCTGCTGTAGACAGTCCAGGTCTCGCTGGCATAGAGGAGGGTGGTGAGAACCACTGCTCGGTAGACCTTCAGCTTGGTGGTAAGGCCGAGTCCTCTCCGTTCCCATACATTCTCATGGAGTCTCCCAAAGGCGGCACTGGCTTTGGCAATTCTGTTGCTGATCTCTGCATCTATGTTCACCGCTCGTGATAGAGTGCTGCCCAGATAAGTAAAGCTGTCGACTGCCAGTAGCTTCTGCCCCTTTACTGTGATGTGTGGCTCCTGGTAGGGCTTTCCAGGTGCGGGCTGGTACATAACTTCGGTCTTTTTGGTGCTGATTGTAAGTCCAAAGTTGTCACAGGCTCGTGAGAAGCAGACCATTTCTCGCTGCATCTTCTGCTCTGTGCTGGTGTTGAGAGCGCAATCATCAACAAATAAGAAGTCTCTGACGACGGTCTCCTTTACTTTTGTAACAGCCTGTAGATGCCGGAGGTTGAATAGCCCACCGCCAGTCCTGTATCTGACGTGTATACCATCCTGACAATCGTGGAAGGCATTAGTCAGCATAGCAGAGAAGACCATGCTAAAGAGTGTAGGGGTGAGAACGCATCCTTTCTTCACACTGTTCATCACTGGGAAGGCTTCTGACTCGTCACCATCATCCAAAACTTTCACCATCATGCCATCGTGGAACTGCTGAACAATCGTGATGAACCTGCTAAGGCAGCCAAACTTCTCCATTATATTCCATAAGCCATCTCTGCTGACCATATCAAATGCCTTGGTCAGATCGACGAAGGTCAAAAAGAGGTCGTTGTGCTGCTCTTGACATATTTCCTGGAGTTGGCGTGCAGCAAATATCATGTCGACAGTTCCACGCTCTGCACGGAAGCCACACTGGCTTTCTGGGAGGAGACCTTGCTCAAGGTGTTGGAGAAAGCGATTAAGCAGGACGCGACCCAAGATTTTCCCAGCTATGGACAGGAGGGAGATGCCTTAGTGATTGTCACAAGACTGGCGGTTGCCTTTCCTCTTGTAGATGTGGACTATGCTGGCATCTTTCAACTGCTGCGGGACCTTTTCTTCGGTCCACATAGACTGGAAGAGCTCAGTCAGCTTCTGCATCATGAATGGGCCTCCTGCTTTGTAGACTTCAGCAAGGATTGCATCTGATCCTGGTGCTTTGCTACAAGAAAGTTGCCTGATGGCTTTTCTGACTTCTTCTGTGGGGAGGTTGTCAAGGTCCAGGTTGATCTCCGCCTGAGGTAGGTGAGCAATGGCCTCATCATTGATTTCGGCAGGGCGGTTGAGGACCCGGTGGAAATGTTCAGCCCATCTCTCCAAAATCTGCTTTTTCTCTGTCAGCAGCCGAGTCCCATCTGCACTGAGGAGGGGGGAGGAGCCAGAGGACTGAGGTCCATACATAGCCTTCAAAGCGTCGTAGAAACGCTTGGTGTTGTGACTGTCTGCGTAGCCCTGGATCTCATCGGCCTTATTGTTGAACCAGACATCCTGCATCTTACGGAGTTTCTTCTGCACTTTCCGTCTTGCACTGGCGAAGGCATCTATCTTTGCTTGTGATGTGGGATCATTCTGGTGCGCTCTGAACAGTTGGTGCTTCTCTGACAAAATTGCCTGTATCTCCTTGTTGTTCTCATCAAACCAGTCTTGATGTCTACGGATTGCTGGTCCGAGGTGTTCGCGAGCGGTAGAGTAGACTGCATCTCTGAAAGCCGTCCACTGCTCTTCAATGCTGGTGTGGTCATCCTGGGGTGTGACAAGCAGCCTGCTATCTAGGTCTTCACCAAATTCTTCTGCAACTACACTGCTCTTCAGCTTGGAGACATTGAGCCTCTTTGCAGTCTTCTGACCTTGGGGTCTTCTCACAGGCAGGATGAGAAGTTTAAACTTGGACACTATGAGTCGATGATCCGTCCAGCAGTCGGCACCACACATGGCCTTTGTCACTCTCATGTCTTGCCAGTCCCTCTTTCTGGTGATGACCTAGTCAATCAGATGCCAGTGCCTAGAGCTTGGATGCATCCAAGATGTCTTGTTACAGGTAGGGAGGCGGAATAGGGTGTTGGTGATGACAGGGTCATGCGTAGCGCATGTCTTGAGGAGCAGCAGGCCATTGCTGTTACACTTGCCAATACCATGTCTTTCAAGAATCCCTTCCCAGGTCTGGTAATCTGTCCCCACTCTGGCGTTAAAGTCCCCGAGGACAATAAGCTTCTCTGACTGGGGGACTGCTGCTATGAGGGCGTCAAGTTCTTCATAGAACTTATCTTTGATGTCATCTGGGTTGGTCATCGTTGGGGCATATGTGCTGATCGGCGTTGCACTCCTCTTATTGCCAAGTGGGAGCCGAAGCGTCATCAGGTGATCGTTGATGCTCTCTGGAAGCTTGGCAAGTTTACGAGCAAGGTGGGATCGGATGGCAAATCCAACGCCAGCCTCTCATCGTTCAGTGCTGCTGTGACCGCTCCAGAAGAAGGTATACCCACCACCACATTCTGTAAGCTGGCCCTTGTCTGCTAGGCTGCTCAGTGAAACATGCCTAGGGTTTAAGGTAAGGCAGGGAAGATTCAAATGTACTTGAGGAGCATTTTTTCACGCACAGTGTGGTGTGTATGTGGAACAAGCAGCCACAGCTAGTGGCTGAGGCAGGTACAATAACAACAGTTAAAAGACATTTGGGCAGGTCCATGGATGGGAAATGTGGGTGGGACGTGGGTAAATGGGTCTACCTTATATGTGCATTTTGTTCAGGATGGATTATTTGGACTGAACAGTGTGTTTCCATTCTGTATCTCAGTGGCTCCATAACAAGACTATAGACACAATGTACATAAACGTGTCATAGACAGTATGGGCCCTTCAGCCGCCAGTGTTGTGCTGGGCCATATAAACTTACTCTAATCAATCTAACACATCCCTTCTACACAGCCCATAACCCTCAATTTTTCATTCATCTATGAGCCAGTCTTTCAATCACTTTAATGCACCAGCCACTACCACCAGTACATTCCAGGCACCTAGCACTCTCTGGTGTAAAAAAACAACTCCCCTAAACTTTTCTCCACTTGCCTTAAACTAATGTCCTCTGGTATTGGCTATTGTCAACCTGGATGTCCATTCATAATCTTATACACCTCTAATAAGTCACCTCTCGCCCTCCTTGGCTCTAGTGAGAAAAGCCCTAGCTCTATCAACCTTTCCCCATAAGACATGTTCTCTAATCCAGGCAGCATCCTGGTAAATCTTTGAACCATCTCTAATGCTTCCATATCCTTCCTCTAATGAGGTGATCAGAACTGAACAAAATACTCCAATAACAGATATTTAAAGAACTGCAACATACCGGTAATCTTGTAGCTCTTGAACTCAATCCTCCGATTACCTAACCACCCCACCAACTTGTGCAGTAACTTTGAGGGATGTATGGATATGGACCCTAAGATACCTCTGTTTCTCCACACTGCTAAGAATCCTGCCATTAGCTTTGTACTCCAGCTTCAAGTTCAATCTTATAAACTGTATCACCTCATGCTTTTCAGATTGAACTCCATCCTCAATGTGTTCCTTATGTCACCTACAGATCTTTGCACCCATGGTTACATTGATTATATAATACACAGGGAGCTATGAACACACAATCAGGTGGATGCAAACCTGAACAGACCTGATCATTATCACACTTTAGTAGTAATATATAGGATGGTACTTGTATTTTTGATATATCCTATGTGTCTTTAGTAGGACAGTTCTAACATTGCTCTATTTATTGCCCATAAAAATTGCTTTCAAAGCTCAAAGTTCAAAGTAAAATTGATTATCAGATTACATACATGTCACCACAATACAACCCTGAGATTCTTTTTCTGCGGGCCAACTTAGCAAACTATAGAACAGTAATTGTAAATAGGATTGATGAACAATAAACTGTGCAAAGGCAAATATAAATAAATAGCAATAAATAACAACAGCATGAAATAACAAGGTAAAGAGTCCTTAAACTGAAACCATCTGTTATGGGAACACCAGAAATAGAATCGGTGTAATAATCCCCTTTTGTTCAAGAGCCTGATGGTTGAGGGGTCGTAACTGTTTTTGAACCTGGTGGTGCGAGTCCTGAGGCACTTGTACCTTCTACCTGATGGCAGCAGTGAGAAAAGAGCATGGCCTGAGCGGTGAGGATCTTTGATGATAGATGCTGCTTGTCTTTGGCAACGTTTCATGTAGACATGTTCAATGATTGGGAAGGTCTTACCTGTGAATCACTGGGCCGAATCCACTATCTTTTGTAGGATTTTCTTCTCAAAGGCATTAGTGTTCCCATCCGAGGCAGTAATGCAGCCAGTCAGCAAAATGAGATGGTCACATGTTGTTTTCACATGCAGACTAAACAATAAGTAGCAAAGCCATTGGACCTTTTGGATAAAAACAGAAAATACTGGAAGTATTCAACAGGTCAAGCAGCATTTGTGGGAAGGGAAGCACAGATAATGTTTCAGATTGCAGGTCCTTTGTCAGTACTATTACGTGACCACAGTTTCGAATCCTGTGGGTGTCACCTGACATTAGTTTTTGTTCACTAATGTCGTATCTATGACGTATGACGTATCTATGGACTCGTTTTGCTGGAAGTTTGTATTTTCGATTCCTGTCAGCGTCATGTGACCATAGTTTTGCTTTGCTGGGAATCCGTAGTTTCACTTCTGTAAGCGTTACTTGATGACGTATACTGACAGTATAAAAAGAGAAACACAGATTGCTGCAGGAGTCGTTCGTTAAGGAGTTGACAGAGTCGACGGAAAGAGAGAGAAGAGTGAAGACTGCAGACTTCGTGCTGTCAGGGAACAGCTCACGATCGAGAAGAGTAAAATCTAATGCTTAACCATTAACCCAAAGGATTTGGTTTATCAGCGGCACACTGTGCATTCTGGAGACGTGTCTGTCCTTCGTATGATCCATGTGTGTGGATTTTACACTGTCACTTCGTCTTGATGAAGGGTCTTGGCCCGAAACGTCGACAGTGCTTCTCCTTATAGATGCTGCCTGGCCTGCTGTGTTCCACCAGCATTTTGTATGTGTTGTGTAAATAAATATAGTGGTTTTAATATTAAAACCCGACGCAATTTGTCATCTCATGCTGCTGGTAAGTTACGAAATCGTAACAGTACTGGGAAGCAGAAAAGAGAAGCTTGTAAGGCTACAGGGAGGCTGGGGACTGGGGGATGTCTCCCATCGAGTCAAACTGGGGTAACCAGCAGGGAGACTGGGGATTGGGGGATTTCTCTCATCAGGTCAAACTGGGGTAACCAGCAGGGAGACTGGGGACTGGGGGATTTCTCTCATCAGGTCAAAGTACAGTAACCATGGGAATAAGCTGTAAATATGTTTATCCCATCAATGATTGAATGGGAGCAGTTAAAGAATAAGAACATAGACAACAAAAATTAGATAAGAGAAATGGTGGCTGTGGAAGTAGGATGTCAAGATAATTTGGTAACAGTCATAGTCATTTCCTGGAGCAAAATAACTTGTTGGGTGCTTCTTCCAATCCAGGCAAGTGTATTACTTAGTTAGACCTAATAAGTGTCAGCTGCTCTGTCATTTCTTACCGAGACCGCTTGTGACTGATGTCCAATCACAAGGTGTTGTGAATAAGGGAGGAGCTAGGAAAGATGGCATCAGTGTTTTCTGTAGATCCAGACGACTTATTACAGTTCTTCCACGAAGTGGCTTTTTTTTTGTCTTCTCGTACATCTTTCTTTTCTTTTCTCGGTGGTTGGGGTTCTATCAGAGCTAATACTCTACAATTCAAACTATGGTTCTTCATAAGTGGTTGGTTTCAAACCGGCCACATGGCCTCATGCTTTGCTGTTTCCAGAAATGGCCTGGAAGGCATGCACCATCAGGGAGCGGCCTCATAGATTACCCAGTTCCTCGCCCATTTTGCAGACTGAATCAATCATCTCTCTCTCTCTCTCTCTCTCTCTCTCTCTCTCTCTCTCTCTCCCCTCCCCCTCTCTCTCTCATCTCCCTTTCTCCCTCTCTCCCTCTCTCTCCCTCTTTTAGCCCTCCTGATTTCTCTCCTTGCATTTCTTAGACTCCATGAAAGCACCTCTTTCGTTCCTATATGCCTATACCTCCAGTACACCTCCATTTTCCCCTTAACCAGAGCTTCAATATCTCTTGAAAGCCAAGGTTCCCTAAACCTGTTAACTTAACCTTTTATTCTGACAGGCACAAAAAGCATTGTACTCTCAAGATTTTGGTTTGAAGGCCACCCACTTACCGAGTACACCTTTGCCAGAAAAGTGTCCCAATCCACACTTTCCATATCCTTTCTGATACCATCAAAATTGGCATTTCTCCAATTCAGAATCTCAACCGGCAGATCAGACCTGTCTTTTTCCATGTTTACTTTGAAAGTAATAGCATTGTGATCACTGGATGCAATGTGTTCCCCTACACAAACTTATGTCACCTGTCCAGTCTCATTCCCTAGCAGCACATCTCTCATTGAGACTTTTATGTAATGGTTAAGACAAGTTTCCTGAACACATTTGACAAACTCTATCCTATCTAGTCCTTTTACAGTGTGAGAGTCTCAGCCAGTATGTTGAAAGTTGAAATCACCTACAATTAATGCCTCATACTTCTTGCAACATTCTGCAATCTCCACAAACTTGTTCCTCTGAATCTCTCAAACTGTTGGATGCCCTGTAATATGGTCTCATTAACATGGTCACACCTTTCTTATTACTTAGTTTTACCTATAATGCCTCACTAGACGAGTTCTTCAGTTTGTCCTGACTGAGTACTTCTGTGACAATTTCCTTGACACTTCCCCTCCTGCTCCTGCTTAATCTGTCCTGCTCTGTCACGTCTAAAACATAGGAACCCCAGAATACTGAGTTGCCAGCTCTGCTCCTCCTACAACCAGTCTCAGTAATGGCTACAATATCATAATTCCAGGTGTTGATCCATGCTCTGATCTCATCTGCCTTTCCTACAATACTTTTTACATTGAAATATTCACATTTCAGGACATTAGTCACACTATGCTCCACCTCTCAACCTTTTGATTCTTGACTTTGTCTGAGGTCTTAGTAATATCTGTTTCCACAACCTCTCCACTATCTGTTCTGGCACTCTTGTTCACATCCCCCTGTAACTCTAGTTTAACCTTTCTTCCCACCTATCTCCCCCCCCACCCCCATGCATCACTAGCAAACCTTCCCAATAGGATATTAGTCCCCTCCCAGTACAGGTGAAAACCGTCTCTTCTGTACAGGTCCCACCTTCCCTGAAAGAGAGCCCAGTGATCCAAAATGATATGCTCTTCCTCCTACACCAATTCCTTAGTAACATGTTAAAAACTGTATAATATTCCTATTTCTGTCCTCACTAGCACATGGTGCTGGTAGCAAGCTGAGATCACAACTCTGGAGGCCCTGCCCTATAACTTAGCACCTAACTTTCTGAATTCATTTAGAAGAACGTCATCACTCTTCATATCTATGTCACTGGTACCTACATGGACCACAGCCTCTGGCTGATTACCATCCCACTTAAGAATGGTGAGGACTCAATACAAGATGTCCCGGACCCTAGCCCCTGGGACACAGCATACCATCCAGGAATCTCGTTCTTGTCTACAGAACTTCTTTTCTATTCCCCTAAATTCCAAATCCTCTATCATCACAGCTTGCCTCTTCTGCACTCCCCCTGCTTTCTGAGTCACAGAACCAGACTCACTGACAGAGACCTAACTGCTATTACTTTCCTCTGCTAGATCACCCCCCCCCCACCGCCAACAACAGTATCCCTTGTTATTGAGGGGCATCACCACAGTGGTACTCTGCACTGGCTATTCCCCTTTCCCCTTCCAGCTCCAACTCCTTAATGCAGAATGTTAGAAGCTGCAGCTGGATGCACTTCTCACAGTCGTAGTCATCAGGGTCACTGGTGGTCTCCCTGCCTTCCCACATTCCACTATCCTGCCTGGCATCACTACTGTTCAACTGAGCAACTATAAAGAAGGAAAAACTATAAAAAGTGGCTGGGGGAGGGGGAATAGAAAAAAAAAATCTCTACTACAGCTTGTTTTGCCTTCTCTGACTGAAGCCTGAAAATCCCACTCTAACTCTGACCACTCCGACAATGGACACTCCACTTGTCCCTGCCTTACTTTAATTTGTTCAATCAATCCCGAACGTTGAGTGTCCCCTCTCAAAGCACCAAACTGCCGCGAGTGGCTGCCATCGGCAAACCTGTCAACTGCATCTTCCCAGATCTCCTATTAGGCGCTGCTCAACACACACCAAGTGCTGGGGAAACTCAGCAGGCCCGCAGCATCTATGGAAAAGAGTACAGTCGACGATTCGGGCAGAGACCCTTGATCAGGACTCTGTGCCCGACTGGTTTTTCACACTGCGCACGGCTCTTTTTCTCCTTGGAAGCCTGTTAGTTGTTTGCGCTCGGGTATTCCCAGGCAGCCGAGGGGGGTGTTCCCATAGATGGTGCGCGGATTTGGATTCTTCTGTAAGCTGACTCTTTATTCGTGGAGCCTGCTCCAAGATTTCGGTGTTAACCGTCTGAACTGCAAATTTGCCAGGACAAGTCGTAGTCTGTTTATATCTTCTCTATGTCATGGTTCTCTGCACCCAGCCATTTCCTCTCACATCACGTACCCACGCTGTCATCACTGTGACCACATCTTTTCCACCGCAGCCCCTTGTCCCCCCGGCACCACCTCCAGCCTATTGCCCCAGGTGGGGCAGTGGGTGTCTGCGGGAGCCTGCCCCGTGCCCACAGCGTTTTCTCCATGGACCAGGAATCGTGAGGGGTGGCTCAACGTTACGAGGAGCTGATCTATACCTCGCTCGGTTGACGGACAAGGAATTTTACTGCTGAAAGTCCCGGATGGAGCAAGGATCTGCACCCTTCATCCCGGACCGGAGATGAGCGATGGTTTCGGGAAGCAATGGTCCAGCAGACGGGGATTTGATTTCCATGTTTGGGAGAACTTTACAAACCTTGTGGTAAATGAATTGTTCTCATCACAAAATGTTTGTAATTATCGGAACTTTAGAGCTTACACTGCTGGAATACGGAGCAACAAACAACCTGCGAGAGGGCTCAGGATGTAACGCTGCTGATCTCCTCCAGCAGACTGTCGCTGTAATTATTGTAACTGGGTCCCAAGATAGATTCAATTCCAGTCGAGTGTATTGTAAACTGAGGTACGGGTACAAATGAAGTTCAAAAAGCTCGAAGTAAATTTTATTATCAGAGTCCAGAAATGTCACCACAAGCAACCCTGAGATTCATTTTCCTGTGGGCAGACTCATCAAAACTATAGAATAGTAACTAAAACAGGATCAATGAAAGATCATCAGAGTGTAGAAGAAAACAAGCTGCAAATAAAAATAAAAATAAATAACATTAAATAAAGAGAACATAGAACCACAGAACATTACAGCACAGAAACAGACCTTTTGGCCCTAGTTGGCTGTGCCAAACCATTTTTCTGCCTAGTCCCACTGACCTGCACCTGGCCCATATCCCTCCATACACCTCTCATCCAGGTACCTGTCCAAGTTTTTCTTAAATGTTAAAAGTGAGCCTGCATTTACCATTTCATCTGGCAGCTCATTCCACACTCCCACCACTCTCTGTGTAAAGATGCCCCCCCCAATGTTCCCTTTAAACTTTTACCCCTTCACCCTTAACCCATGTCCTCTGGGTTTTTGCTCCCCTAGTCTCAGTGGAAAGAGCCTGCTTGCATTCACTCTATCTATACCCATCATAATTTTATATACCTCTATCAAGTCTCCCCTCATTTTTCTACGCTCCAGGGAATAAAGTCCTAACCTATTCAACCTTTCTCTGTAACTCAGTTTCTCAAGTCCTGGCAACATCCTTGTAAACTTCCTCTGCACTCTTTCAACCTTATTAATATCCTTCCTGTAATTTGGTGACCAAAACTGCACACAATACTCCAAATTGGGCCTCACCAATGCCTTATACAACCTCACCATAACATTCCAACTCTTATACTCAATACTTTGATTTATAAAGGCCAATGTACCAAAAGCTCTCTTTACTACCCTATCTACCTGTGACACCACTTTTAGGGAACTTTGTATCTGTATTCCTAAATCCGTCTGTTCTACTGCACTCCTCAGTGTCCTACCATTTACCTTGTATGTTCTACCTTGGTTTTTCCTTGCAAAGCGCAATACCTCACACTTGTCTGTATTAAACTCCATCTGCCATTTTTCAGCCCACTTTTCCAGCTGGTCCAGATCCCTCTGGAAGCTTTGAAAACCTTCCTCACTATCCACTACACGTCCAATCTTTGTATCATCAGCAAATTTGCTGATCCAATTTACCACATTATCATCCAGATCATTGATATAGTGCCAAATAACAATGGACCCAGCACTGATCCCTGTGGCACACCACTAGTCACAGGCCTCCACTCAGAGAAGCAACCCTCCACTACCACTCTCTGACTTCTCCCATTGAGCCAATGTCTAATCCAATTTACTACCTCACCCTGTATACCTAGTGACTGAATCTTCCTAACTAACCTCTCATGCGGGACCTTGTCAGCAGCCTTACTGAAGACCATGTAGACAACATCCACTGCCTTCCCTTCATTCACTTTCCTTGTAACCTCCTCGAAAAACTCTAATAGATTTGTTAAACATGACCTACCATGCACAAAACTGTGTTGACTCTCCCTAATAAGTCCCTGTCTATCTAAATACGTGTAGATCCTATCTCTCAGTACTCCTTCCAATAATTTACCTACTACCGATGTCAAACTTACCAGCCTATAATTTCCTGGATTACTTTTAGAGCCTTTTTAAAACAACAGAACAACAATAGCTGTCCTCCAATCCTCCGGCACCTCACCTGTAGATACCAACATTTTAAATATATCTGCCAGGGCTCCTGCAATTTCAACACTAGTCTCCTTCAAGGTCTGAGGGAATACTCTGTCAGGTCCTGGGGATTTATCTACTCTGATTTGCCGCAAAATAGCAAGCACCTCCTCCACTTCAATCTGTATAGGTTCCATGACCTCACTACTTGTTTGCCTCATTTCCATTGACTCCATTCCAGTTTCCTTAGTAAATACAGATACAAAAACATTTAAAATCTCCCTCATTTCTTTTGGTTTCATACATAGCTGACCACTCTGATCTTCAAGAGGACCAATTTTATTCCTTACTATCCTTTTGTTCTTAATATACCTGTAGAAACTCTTTGGATTATCCTTCACCTTGACTGCCAAAGCTACCTGATGTCTTCTTTTAGCCCTCCTGGTTTCTTTCTTAAGTTTTTTTTGCACTTTTTATACTCCTCAAGTACCTTTTTGCTCCCTGTTTCCTTTACATGTCATACATCTCTCTCTTCTTCTTTATCAGAGTTCCAATATCTCTAGAGAACCAAGGTTCCTTATTCTTATTCACTTTGCCTTTAAGCCTGACAGGAACATACAAACTCTAATACTAGAGACATGGCTCTAGGGTGACCAAGGATGGGAGCTCAACATCCAGGGATATTCAATATTCAGGAGGGATAGACAGGAAAGAAAAGGAGGTGGGGTAGCATTGCTGGTTAGAGAGGAGATTAACGCAATAGAAAGGAAGGACATTTGCCTGGAGGATGTGGAATCAATATGGGTAGAGCTGCATAACACCAAGGGGCAGAAAACACTGGTGGGAGTTGTGTACAGGCCACATAACAGTAGTAGTGAGGTTGGGGATGGCATTAAACAGGAAATTAGAAATGCGTGCAATAAAGGAACAGTAGTTATAATGGGTGACTTCAATCTACATATTGGGTGAACCAAATTGGTAAGGGTGCTGAGGAAGAGGATTTCTTGGAATGTATGCGGGATGGTTTTCTGAACCAACATGTCGAGGAACCAACTAGAGAGCAGGCCATTCTAGATTGAGTATTCAGCAATGAGGAAGGGTTAGTTAGCAATCTTGTCGTGCAAGGCCCCTTGGGTAAGAGTGACCATAATATGATGGAATTCTTCATTAAGCTGGAGAGTGACATAGTTAATTCAGAAACAAAGGTTCTGAACTTAAAGAAGGGTAACTTTGAAGGTATGAGATGTGAATTAGCTAAGATAGACTGGCAAATGATACTTAAAGGGTTGACGGTGGATATGCAATGGCAAGCATTTAAAGATCGCATGGATGAACTACAACAATTGTTCATCCCAGTTTGGCAAAAGAATAAACCAGGGAAGGTAGTGCACCCGTGGCTGACAAGGGAAATTAGGGATAGTATCAAATCCAAAGAAGAAACATATAAATTAGCAAAAAAAAGTGGCACACCTGAGGACTGGGAGAAATTCAGAGACCAGCAGAGGAGGACAAAGGGCATAATTAGGAAAGGGAAAAAAGATTATGAGAGAAAGCTGGCAGGGAACATAAAAACTGACTGTAAAAGCTTTTATAGATACGTGAAAAGAAAAAGATTGGTCAAGACAAATGTAGGTCCTTTACAGTCAGAAACAGGTGAATTGATCATAGGGAACAAAGACATGGCAGACTAATTGAATAACTACTTTGGTTCTGTCTTCACTAAGGAGGACATAAATAATCTTCCGGAAATAGTAGGGGACCGAGGGTCTAGTGAGATGGAGGAACTGAGGGAAATACATGTTAGTAGGGAAGTGGTGTTAGGTAAATTGAAGGGATTAAAGGCAGATAAATCCCCAGGGCCAGATGGTCTGCATCCCAGAGTGCTTAAGGAAGTAGCCCAAGAAATAGTGGATGCATTAGTGATAATTTTTCAAAACTCCTTAGATTCTGGATTAGTTCCTGAGGATTGGAGGGTGGCTAATGTAACCCCACTTTTTAAAAAAGGAGGGAGAGAGAAACCGGGGAATTATAGACCGGTTAGTCTGACATCGGTGGTGGGGAAAATGCTAGAGTCAGTTATGAAAGATGAGATAACAGCACATTTGGAAAGAGGTGAAATCATCGGACATCAGTCAGCATGGATTTGTGAAAGGAAAGTCATGTCTGACGAATCTTATAGAATTTTTTGAAGATGTAATTAGTAGAGTGGATAGGGGAGAGCCAGTGGATGTGGTATATTTAGATTTTCAAAAGGCTTTTGACAAGGTCCCACACAGGAGATTGGTGTGCAAACTTAAGGCACACAGTATTGGGGGTATGGTATCGATGTGGATAGAGAATTGATTGGCAGACAGGAAGCAAAGAGTGGGAGTAAACGGGACCTTTTCAGAATGGCAGGCAGTGACTAGTGGGGTACCGCAAGGCTCAGTGCTGGGACCCCAGTTGTTTACAATATATATTAATGATTTAGAAGAGGGAATTAAATGCAACATCTCCAAGTTTGCGAATGACACGAAGCTGGGCAGCGGTGTTAGCTGTGAGGAGGATGCTAAGAGGATGCAGGGTGACTTGGATAGGTTAGGTGAGTGGGCAAGTTCATGGCAGATGCAATTTAATGTGGATAAATGTGAGGTTATCCATTTGGTTGCAAGAACAGGGAAACAGATTATTATCTGAACAGTGGCCGATTAGGAAAAGGGGAGGTGCAACGAGACCTGGGTGTCATTGTACACCAGTCATTGAAGATGGGCATGCAGGTACAGCAGGCGGTGAAAAAGGCAAATGGTATGTTGGCATTCATAGCAAAAGGATTTGAGTACAGGAGCAGGGAGGTTCTACTGCAGTTGTACAAGGCCTTGGTGAGACTGCACCTATAATATTGTGTGCAGTTTTGGTCCCCTAATCTGAGGAAAGACATTCTTGCCATAGAGGGAGTACAAAGAAAGTTCACCAGATTGATTCCTGGGATGGCAGGACTTTCATATGAAGAAAGACTGGATTGACTAGGTTTATACTCACTGGAATTTAGAAGATTGAGGGGGGATCTTATTGAAACGTATAAAATTCTAAAGGGATTGGACAGGTTAGATGCAGGAAGATTGTTTCCGATGTTGGGGAAGTCCAGAACGGAGGGTCACAGTTTAAGGATAAAGGGGAAGCCTTTTAGGACCGAGATGAGGAAAAACTTCTTCACACAGAGAGTGGTGAATCTGTGGAATTCTCTGCCACAGGAAACAGTTGAGGCCGGTTCATTGGCTATATTTAAGAGGAAGTTAGATGTGGCCCTTGTGGCTAAAGGGATCAGGGGGTATGGAGAGAAAGCAGGTACAGGGTTCTGAGTTGGATGATCAGCCATGATCATACTGAATGGCGGTGCAGGCTCGAAGGGCTGAATGACCTACTCCTGCACCTATTTTCTATGTTTCTATGTTTAAAGTGAGGCAGTTGGCTTTCTCAATGGATGGGTAAGTGAATGTGGTTATCCCCCTTTGTCCAAGAGACTGATGGTTGAGGGCTAGTAAATAAGAGAGTTTTACAGAAGGAGATCTTTATTCATTGAGCATACAATATTGAAAGCTGTCCGTTCATTATAAGCGGGACTGGCTCTGTTTGACAGCTTAGGCGACATGGACGAATTGTGTTGGAGGGTTCTTTCTGTACCGAATAATTATAATTCTAGTGCTACGATAGTAACACTCGTCACCTCCCTCCTCAACACTTCCCAATCAGTGGGGACTAGAGTGAGCAGCCCTTTGGAATGTTCACTTAATGTGTTTTTAGAAATTCACAGCTCCCCCTCCCACGTCCCATCTCCATGCCTGGAACAGCGTCCGCGGTGTCTCAGTTCTTCTGGAGGTCTAATCGGCGAAGCGGAGTGCTCTCTGGTCTGTCTCCCAACTTTTTAACCACTTCATCCCGTACTTCACTTCATGTGACAGGGAGGAAAAGCGAGTTCAGGTCGCCTTGGCAACGGGTGGCAAAGCCGGCTCGGAGCTTTAAAGCGGCCCGAGGACAGCGTGCAGTCGTGCTGGAGATGAACGGGAGCCAGAGATGGAACTCCTCGCAGAGCTGGGAGCTGAGACCCGAGAGTGTGATCGTCCCCTGTGTCTTCTGCCTTATCTTCCTGCTTGGCACTCTGGGCAACAGCCTGGTTCTAGCCGTCCTGCTTCGGAACGGCCCCATGAACTGTAACACCACTAACCTGTTTATACTGAACCTGGCTCTGGCCGATCTCTGCTTCATCCTCTGCTGCGTGCCCTTCCAGGCCACCATATACACGCTGGACTCCTGGGTCTTCGGCTCCTTCATGTGTAAAGCTGTACACTTCTTTATCTACCTGACTGTGTACGCCAGCAGCTTCACTCTGGCCGCAGTCTCCGTGGACAGGTGAGCTGGCAGGCGGAGCGGGGAGGGTGGCGAACTCGGGAGGGGCAGCTTTGCTGATCGGATCAGGATCCGGCTCGCTTCTCCAGCTGCAGTAACTTGTTGGAGAGCTTTGTGCATCCTTTGGGGGCAGTCCGAAGACACGTGGTGAATTTAGCATGGGATGGGAAGGGGGTGACTGCACTGGGTTTGGCGAGTCCCTGGCTCCCCACGACCCTACTATGCCCTTTATCCCAGTACTTGTCCCTGAGCGGAAACTGTTTTAATGAACCGGGAGTCCAACGAATCTGGAATTCGTTGTCAAGTAATACAGGTCAGTTTATACAGCGTGTTCAGACCAGGAGCAGCGCTGGGGCTGGATAGACAGACAGATTGATAGATATTTTATTGGTCCCAAAGGAAATTACAGTGTCACGGTAACATTACAAGTGGATTGATATACAGATATCAGAGGAGAAGAAATAATAAGAGTAAGAAAGAATATTTTAAAAAAGTTATTTTAAAAACAAGATATACAAGATTACAAATCAAGATTTCAAGATTTACAAGTTCACATTGAAAAGATGGCAGTGCAAGAATTACCGTAATATTCTACAGCAATGGGTGCACATTCAACGCGTCCAGATAAGAAGTGATGGTGGTATTGCGCAGGGTGTCCACTTAACAGGGTGAGGTAAACAGAGTTTAACCCGAGGTTAAAAGCAGTCTAACAGGAGGGGGTGGAGCAGTCATCGCTTCCCCGGGTATAGGTTGACTCATTATGGAGTCTAATGACCGAGGGTAAGAATTATCTCATATAGCGCTCTGCGCAAATGGCAATAATCAAAATATAGAAAGAACTAGAGATGTTGGATGTCAGTGAAAAAAATAACACGCTCGAAACCCTTCAGCAGGTCAGCGAGCATCTGTGGAGAAAGCAATAGTGAACGATTTATGTTTGAGCTTCTGCCTTCGAAGTCCCCAACTTGAAATGGTGACTGTTCCTCCAACACACTGATCTACCTCGCTCAAGCCTCTCCCATTCTCTAGTGGACAGATAACCTCGTTGACAGCTTCAGACCCGTGGTCACCCTGTCTGAGACACTCCCCTCACCCAACGGTCCCTGCCGGTAACGCGTTCCTCTGTCTCCTTTCCTTTCATCTCAACCTTAGCTGTTTCTCTTCCCGCAGATGCTGCCTGATCAGCGAGGGGTTCCAGCAGTTTTGTGTTTTATATTAAATAGAAAGCATCCAAAATGGATATCTAAATGGCGCTGTTCTGTCCTCAGTTCCGGGGAGACGGTGTACCCACCCGTCCAAGGAAGGTGTAACCGACATCCCAGCCAATGACAACGGGTGGGCCCCATGGGACAGGACACGCTGCACCCAGCAGCAGACTCCCAAAACAGGCGCTCTGCCACTAGAAGATATTATCAGGGGGACAAGCCACAAGCGGATAATGGGGAGATTCAAGCCCCCTTGTACAGTTCCTGGGATTTGTGGAAATCCCTGGCCCACGGCCGCTTAAAGCGGAGGTGTTCCAGCTGACAATGGACATCTGTAATCCTCCGGTCCCGAAGGCGCCATCTCCTAAACTACTTACCCATCCGTCCTATCAAGCAACTGTCCCATCCAGAGCAAAGCCTGTGGGTCCCGTGTTAGTCGATCATCCGCCCAAGAACTCCATAGAAGATAGCTTCCGTCACGTCTTCCTCAGGAACAGGTAGGTATGTGGTAGAAGGAGGCGCGCCTGGACGGCCAGTCACAGTCCTGCTGTCCAACTGTCCGAAAATCGACCGCCTCTCCAAAAGCGTGTCACTCCATCCGAATTACAATTGAAACCATTACATTTTTTATTCCCCCTTCTAATATAAACCACTCCTCTGTAATTCGTCCTTTAATGCATTGTCCTTCGGTAGTTTTCCGGCGTACTTCCCACGAAGGCGTTACTTTAAGCGAGAGCCCGCGCTCTCAGCAGCCCGTATACAGACAGACAGACAGACGGACAGACATACTTTATTGATCCCGAGGGAAATTGGGTTTCGTTACAGTCGCACCAACCAAGAATAGTGTAGAAATATAGCAATATAAAACCCTAAATAATTAAATACTAAGTGGAAAAAAGTCCAGGACCAGCCTATTGGCTCAGGGTGTCTGACACTCCGAGGGAGGAGTTGTAAAGTTTGATGGCCACAGGCAGAAATGACTTCCTATGACGCTCAGTTCCACCCCCACTCAGCCCCGCTCAGTTCCACCCTTACCAATGAGTTTGTTGATTCTGTTGGTGTCTGCTACCCTCAGCCTGCTGCCCCAGCACATAACAGCAAACATGATAGCACTGGCCACCACAGACTCATAGAACATCCTCAGCATCATCCTGCAGATGTTAAAGGACCTCAGTCTCCTCAGGAAATAGAGATGGCTCTGACCCTTCTTGTAGACAGCCTCAGTGTTCTTTGACCAGTCCAGTTTATTGTCAATTCGTATCCCCAGGTATTTGTAATCCTCCACCATGTCCACACTGACCCCTTGGATGGAAACAGGGGTCACCGGTGCCTTAGCCCTCCTCAGGTCCATCACCAGCTCTTTAGTCTTTTTCACATTAAGCTGCAGATGATTCTGCTCACACCATGTGACAAAGTTTCCCACCGTAGCCCCGTACTCTGCCTCATCTCCCTTGCTGATGCATCCAACTATGGCAGAGTCATCAGAAAACTTCTGAAGATGGCAAGACTCTGTGCAGTAGTTGAAGTCCGAGGTGTAGATGGTGAAGAGAAAGGGAGACAGGACAGTCCCCTGTGGAGCCCCAGTGCTGCTGACCACTCTGTCTGACACATAGTGTTGCAAGTGTACGTACTGTGGTCGGCCAGTCAGGTAATCCATAATCCATGACACCAGGGAAGCATCCACCTGCATCACTGTCAGCTTCTCACCCAGCAGAGGTTCTCACTCAGCAACTTCTGGGAAAGAAAGTATTGAGTTTAAGTGTGTCTCACTATTTGAAGAGAAACCACGACTAGATCTACCCACACCACACACAAAATGCTGGTAGAACACAGCAGGCCAGGTAGCATCCATAGGGAGAAGCGCTGTCGACGTTTCGGGCCGAGACCCTTCGTCAGGACAAACTGAAAGGAAAGATAGTAAGAGATTTGAAAGTAGTGGGGGGAGGGGGAAAGGCAAAATGATAGGAGAAGACCAGAGGGGGTGGATGAAGCTAAGAGCTGGAAAGGTGAATGGCGAAAGTGATACAGAGCTGGAGAAGGGAAAGGATCATGGGACGGGAGGCCTCAGGAGAAAGAAAGGAAGGGGGGGAGCACCAGAGGGAGATGGAGAACAGGCAAACAACTAAATATGTCAGGGATGGGGTAAGAAGGGGAGGAGGGGCATTAATGGAAGTTAGAGAAGTCAATGTTCATGCCATCAGGTTGGAGGCTACCCAGCCAGTATATAAAGTGTTGTTCCTCCAACCTGAGTTTGGATTCATTTTGACAATAGAGGAGGCCATGTATTGACATATCAGAATGGGAATGGGACATGGAATTAAAATGTGTGGCCACTGGGAGATCCTGCTTTCTCTGGCAGACCGAGCGTAGGTGTTCAGCAAAACGGTCTCCCAGTCTGCGTCAGGTCTCACCAATATATAAAAGGCCACACCGGGAGCACCGGATGCAGTATACCACACCAGCCGACTCACAGGTGAGGTGTCGCCTCAGTAGATCTACCCTACCGGTTACCCCCCGACCCGTTGTTCCGACATTCCTCTCCCTCCACAGATGCTGCCTGACCCGTTGAGTTCTTCCAGATGTTTGCTTGTTGCTCTAGATCCCAGCACCTGCAATCTCTTGCGTCTCCAAATAACTCAAATGTGTAGTGGGTCAAAATGGGTTAGTATTGTGTGCGGGGTGACACAGGACAGCTTCCACATGCCTGGGAAGGGGCAGGGATTGAGTATATTGTCCATAATGTTACCTGTGATGTGTTAGTTTTGTTGTTCGGCCCTACTGGTCCTGAAGATGTCCAGACAGTGCTGAACACAGCGTGCTCCCTTCTGCAGGGGTGCTTGGGGTGTCCCAACAAGGGGGCAGGCAGTCAGGCAGTCTTTGGTTGGTTCATTTGGGTGTGTGTGTGTGTGTGTGTGTGTGTGTGTGTGTGTGTGTGTGTGTGTGTGTGTGTGTGTGTGTGTGTGTGTGTGTGTGTGTGTGTGTGTGTGTGTGTGTGTGTGTGTGTGTGTGTGTGTGTGTGTGTGTGTGTGTGTGTGTCTCTCTCTCTCTCTCTCTGTCTGGTTTCTTCAATGAAGACAGTCACCCTGCTACCCCCGAACCACATTTACCAATCTGTCCGCGTTGTTTGCCGCTCCCAATCCGCAAAGACTTCACACTGCCAGTCCAGCATTGGATGGCGGAATTAGTGACAGACAGGTTGCCTCGTTCAGCCTTCCTGGCAATGACCATGAGTTATAAACTCCTAATGCCAAAAGACCCACGCTTCCCTCCTACCAATCACCCCTGATATTTATGGTGGATGTTTCCGCAATGGAATGACCACAAACAACAGGTTTTTATCAGGTTTCCCAAAACACCCGAAGAAAACTGTAGGAAGAAATGACTGAATGAGATAATTTAACATTTCAGGATGTCGGATGTCAGTGTTAGCACATAAACACATATATCCGCATCTCAACCTGAATGTTTTCCACGACCTTGATTAACAGAGTTTTGTCAGCCTGTGCTTTTCTAGAGGTTGGAGCATTATCACTTAAATGACCAATATAGTCCTGATGTGGACAAATTGGATTAGTGTGGGTGGGCAGGTGGTGATATATGGCTGTGTAATTCTTGATAACTCCAATATACAGCAACAAAGACACAGGAGCTAGGAAACAATTTGGAATGTCCAAACAACACACACACACAATGCTGGAGGATCTCAGCCGGCATCACCAGGGTGAATCTCTTTGAGATGTTGGGATAAGTGTGAGTGTAGTGAGGCCAACATTACTCCATCCTGACAGTGCGAGGCTGTTTCCCCAGGCAGTGATCCAGCACAGGTGTGACTGATTTCCAATATCACTTCATGGCAGTTTTCTGAGAATGTATTTTTGTTCATTGCTCTGTGATGGGCAAGTTTATAAAGCTAAACTCATCATCAGCTGCCAAATGCCATGCTGTTCAAAGGTAACGGATGTTGGTGGGTGGGCGGTCCTGAAGTTGGGTCTAATTTGAACAGAGTAGCAATGAGGGAGAAACATGATTCGAGTATTTCCATTTCATTGCGACATTGCACCTTCATTTTTATGATTCTATAAATTGCAATGCACACATCAGAAATGTCCGGGTGGTGACGCAGTGACATCAGCACCAGACTCCGGAGTGAAGGTTCCCGAGTTTGAATCCAGTTGGGCCATTCCCGGACACGCTTTTCATCTGTGCCTGGTTGAGTGTCCAGCTCACAACTCGGCCTTTAAAAAAAAACACTGCACTGTGAGAAGGACGTGGGGGACCACTCACAGAATCTTTCCTCTAAGACAACCACTTGAAAAAATAAGTGGTCGCCAAGGCTCTGGCAAAGTATGGCACACAAATAGTCCAAAAAAAATATCAGAAATAGGTAAAGCAAATTTTATCCAAATGTTCATTGAGCACTTTGGCTTTCACTGGAGTTGAGTGAGGTTTACGTAGAAAGAGGCCACTCAGACTGAAATATCCACATCATTGTTCCTACTGCACTGGAGTCTCCTCTGCTCCTCAATATGATTGTCAGCAAATCTCCCATTCCTTCTTTCATACATCACACTAGTATAATTTCACCACTTATGTATCTGGACCAGCAGGAAGGCTGGCTTTGTACCATTATGTTCGTACAATTATTTTCTGTGCAACTTCTAGCGATGGTTGCTTTTGTACTTTCAGATTTTCCTGTTCCTCTATCTCAGTAGGCACAGAGATTTTTATTTACTCTGTTTTTGGTAATCAAAAGGTGACAGCTTGCTCTTATTTGTAACTAATTTCCTTTACTAAAGTTTTGATGAAAAGCAATTGACCTCAAACATCTGTTTCTCTCTCCACAGTTTCAACCTTACCTGCAGACCACTTGCAGCATTCCTTTATACTTGAAAGTGTTCCAGCTATGCCTCTTTGATCCTTGGGATCTTGTGAGCAATCATTATCCATTATCCAATCATTATGATACCTCAAAATATCAAACAGAGGACAGCCCAATTCCAAACTCACATCCATCCCAAGTCCCATTTTGAATTTGTTGTCAATACCAGTCTCAATCTCAGTTTTAGTGTTAGTACTGTCCAATCTGATACCTCATTATTGGTTTAAATGAGAAAGTAGAAACATAGAAACATAGAAAACCTACAGCACAATACAGGCCCTTCACCCCACAAGGTTGTACCGAACATGTCCCTACCTCAGAAATTACTAGGCTTACCTATAGCCCTCTATTTCACTAAGCTCCATGTACCTATCTAAAAGTCTCTTGAAAGACCCTATCATATCCGTCTCTACTACCGTTGCCGGCAGCCCATTCCACGCACTCACCACTCTCTGAGTAAAAAACTTACCCCTGACATCTCCTCAGTACCTACTCCCCAGCACCTTAAACCTGTGTCCTCTTGTGGCAGCCATTTCAACCCTGGGAAAAGCCTCAGACTATCCACAGGATCAATGCCTATCATTATCTTATACAACTCTATCAGGTCACCTCTCATCCTCCATCGCTCCAAGGAGAAAAGGCCGAGTTCACTCAAACTATTCTCATAAGGCATGCTCCCCAATCCAGGCAACATCCTTGTAAATCTCCTCTGCACCCTTTCTATGGCTTCCACAGCTTTCCTATAGTGAGGCGACCAGAACTGAGCACAGTACTCCAAGTAGGGTCTGACCAGGGTCCTATATAGCTGTAACATTACCTCTCAGCTCCTAAATTCGATTCCATGATTGATGAAGGCCAATACATCATACACCTTCTTAACCACAGAGTCAACCTACGCAGCTGCTTTGAGCATCCTATGGACAGACCCCAAGATCCCTCTGATCCTCCACACTGCTAAGAGTCTTACCATTAATTCTATATTCTGCCATCATACTTGACCTACCAAAATGAACCATTTCACACTTATCTGGGTTGAACTCCATCTGCCACTTCTCAGCCCAGTTTTGCATCCTATCAATGTCCCGCTGTAACCTCTGACAGCCCTCCACACTATCCATGACACCCCCAACATTTGTGTCATCAGCAAACTTACTAACCATTCCCTCCACTTCCTCATCCAGGTTATTTATAAAAATCATGAAGAGTTAGGGTCCCAGAACAGATCCCTGAGGCACCCCACTGGTGACTAACCTCCATGCAGAATATGACCCGTCTACAACACTCTTTGCCTATTGTAGGCAAGCCAGTTCTGGATCCACAAAGCAATGTTCCCTTGGATCCCATGCCTCCTTACTTTATCAATAAGCCTTGCATGGGGTACCTTATCAAATGCCTTGCTGAAATCCATATACACCACATCTACTGATCCTCCTTCATCAACGTGTTTAGTCACATCCTCAAAAAATTCAATCAGGCTTGTAAGGCACGACCTGCCCTTGACAAAGCCATGCTGACTATTCCTAATCATATTATACCTCTCCAAATGTTCATAAATCCTGCCTCTCAGGATCTTCTCCTTCAACTTACCAACCACTGAGGTAAGACTCACTGGTCTATAATTTCCTGGGCTATCTCTACCCCCTTTCTTGTATAAAGGAACAACATCCGCAACCCTCCAATCCTCTGGAACTTCACCTGTCCCCATTGATGATACAAAGATCATTGCGAGAGGCTCAGCAATCTCCTTCCTCGCCTGCCACATTAGCCTGGGGTAAATCTCATCCGGTCCCGGCAACTTATCCAACTTGATGCTTTCCAAAAGTTCCAGCACATCCTCTTTCTTAATATCTACATGCTCAAGCTTTTCAGTCTGCTGAAAATCATCACTACAATCACTAAGGTCCTTTTCCATAGTGAATACTGAAGCAAAGTATTCATTAAGTACCTCTGCTATTTCCTCCAGTTCCATACACACTTTCCCACTGTCACACTTGATAGGTCCTATTCTTTCATGTCGTGTCCTCTTGCTCTTCACATACTTGTAGAATGCCTTGGGGTTTTCCTTAATCCTGCCCATTCTTGTGGCCCATTCTGGCTCTCCTAATTTCCCTCTTAAGCTCCTTCCTAGTAGCCTTATAATTTTCTAGATCTCTAACATTACCTAGCTCTCTGAACCTTTCGTAAGCTTTTCTTTTTTCTTGACTAGATTTATTACAGCCTTTGTATACCATGGTTCCTGTGCCCTACCATAGCTTTCCTGTCTCATTGGAACATACCTAGACAGAACTCCACACAAATATCCCCTGAATATTTGCCACATTTCTTCCATACTTTTCCCTGAGAACATCTGTTTCCAGTTTAAGCCTCCAATTTCCTGCCTGATTGCCTCATAATTCTCCTTACTCCAATTAAATGCTTTTCTAACTTGTCTGTTCCTATCTCTCTCCAATGCTATTGTAAAGGAGACAGAATTATGATCACTATCTCTAAAATGCTCTCCCACTGAAAGATCTGACACCTGACCAGGTTCATTTCCCAATACCAAGTCATGTACATCCTCTCCTCTTGTAGGCTTATCTACATATTGTGTCAAGAAACCTTCCTGAACACACCTAACAAACTCCACCCCATCTAAACCCCTTGCTCTAGGGAGATGCCAATTGATATTTTGGAAATTAAAATCTCCCATCATGACAAGTCTGTTGTTATTACACCCTTCCAGGATCTGTTTCTCTATCTGCTCCTTAATATCCCTGTTACTATTGGGTGGCCTATAAAAAACACCCAGTAAAGTTACTGACCCCTTCCTGTTTCTAACCTCCACCCACAGAGACTCCGTAGACAATCCCTCCATGCCGTCCACCTTTTCTGTAGCTGTGACACTATCTCTGATCAACAGTGCCACACCCCCTACCTCTTTTGCCTCCCTCCCTGTCCTTTTTGAAACATTTACACTACCACTACTCATATCCCTTCCTAACTCCCTGTAGTCTTTTTTCAGGACCTCTTCCCTTTTCCTACCTATGACATTGGTACCAATATTTACCACGACCTCTGTCTGTTCTCCCTCCCACCACAGGAGATCTTGGACGCAATCTGAAACATCCTGGAACCTGACACCTGGGAGGCAAACTACCTTAGTTTCTTAACTGTGTCCACAGAATCACCTGCTGACCCCCTAACTATAGAGTTCCCTATCACTACTGCCTTCCTCTTCCCTTCCCTACCCTTCTGAGCCACAGGGCCAGACTCTGTGTCAGAGACACACCACAGAACCATAGAACATTACAGCACAGAAACAGGCCTTTTGGCCCTTCTTGGCTGTGCTGAACCATTTTTCTGCTTCATCCCACTGACCTGCATCTGGCCCATATCCCTCCATACACCTCTCATCCAAGTACCTGTCCAAGTTTTTGTTAAATGTTAAAAGTGAGCCTGCATTTTCCACTTCATCTGGCAGCTCATTCCACACTCCCACCACTCTCTGTGTGAAGAAGCCCCCCCCCCATGTTCCCTTTAAACTTTCCCCCTTCACCCTTAACCCATGTCCTCTCATTTTTTTCTCCCCTAGCCTCAGTGGAAAAAGTCTGCTTGCATTCTCTCTATCTATACGCATCATAATTTTATATATCTCTATCAGATCTCCCCTCATTCTTCCACGCTCCAGGGAATAAAGTTCTAACTTATTCAACCTTTCTCTGTAACTCAGTTTCTCAAGTCCCGGCAACATCCTTGTAAACCTGCTCTGCACTCTTTCAACCTTATTAATATCCTTCCTGTAATTTGGTGACCAAAACTGCACACAATACTCCAAATTGGGCCTCACCAATGCCTTATACAACCTCACCATAACATTCCAACTCTTATACTCAATACTTTGATTTATAAAGGCCAACGTACCAAAAGCTCTCTTTACTACCCTATCTACCTGTGACGCCACTTTTAGGGAATTATGTATCTGTACTCCCAGATCCCTCTGTTCTACTGCACTCCTCAGTGTCCCACCATTTACCTTGTATGTTCTACCTTGATTTTTCCTTGCAAAGTGCAATACCTTACACTTGTCTGTATTAAACTCCATCTGCCATTTTTCAGCCCATTTTTCCAGCTGGTCCAAATCCCTCTGCAAGCTTTGAAAACCTTCCTCAGTGTCCACTACACCTCCAATCTTTGTATCATCAACAAATTTGCTGATCCAATTTATCACATTATCATCCAGATCATTGATATAGATGCCAAATAACTATGGACCCAGCACTGATCCCTGTGGCACACCACTAGTCACAGGCCTCCACTCAGAGAAGCAACCCTCCACTACCACTCTCTGACTTCTCCCATTGAGCCAATGTCTAATCCAATTTACTACCTCACCATGTATACCTAGCGACTGAATCTTCCTAACTAACCTCCCATTCAGGACCTTGTCAAAGACCTTACTGTTGTTTCCCCTAGGTAGCCTGTCCACCCACCCAACAGTACTCAAACAGGAGTACTGATTGTCAAGGTGTACAGCCACAGGGGTACTTTCTAGTCCCTGACTCTTCCCCTTTCCCCTCCCCAGATAAAGTATTCTTTATCTGTCCCTCTCTGCAGACCTTATCTGACCTGTTGAGTGTTTCCAACATTTTGCATTTTTGTTTTAGATATCGAGCGTCTACATTGATCACCTTTGTGCAGATTCATTACTGACTGGTGTCTGGTGCAACAAATCTCAGTGTTAGCTGAAATCTAGGAGGTGGTAGGTGGGATGATTTCTGTAAGGACATCCTAGCAATCAGATAGCTTCGCTTGTAAATTCCTTCGGGTTAAGATTCTGACAATCACGGTGTCTTTAGGCATTGAACCGGTGGAGTTCACAGCTTGAGAGAGAGGCAGACAGTTTGGGTTGTGTTTTCTTACACCCACCCCCCACCCCTCCTCCACAAAGATTTCATAGATGTTTTTAGGTACAGATGAATTGAGCAGCTGGGCTTCACTATTCCAGAAAAGCTCCTAGTTTATAATCAGAATCAGAATCAGGTTTATTATCACCGGCATGTGACGTGAAATTTGTTAATAGCAGTACATAATCTAGCAGAGAAAAAACAGTAATATAATAATGAAATAAAAATAAAAACCAGTAAATAAATTATGTATATTGAATAGATTTTAAAAAGTGCAAAAATGGAAACACTATATATTAAAAAAAAGTGAGGTGGTATCCAAAGATTCAATGTCCATTTAGGAATCGGATGGCAGAGGGGAAGAAGCTGTTCCTGAATCGCTGAGTGTGTGCCTTCAGGCTTCTGTACCTCCTACCTGATGGTAACAGTGAGAAAAGGGCATGCCCTGGGTGCTGGAGGTCCTTAATAATGGACGTTGCCTTTCTGAGTCACCGCTCCCTAAAGATGTCCTGGGTAGTTTGTAGGTTAGCGGTCAAGGTGGAGCTGACTAGATTTACAACCCTCTGCAGCTTCTTTCGGTCCTGTGCAGTAGCTCCTCCATACCAGACAGTGATGCAGCCTGTCAGAATGCACTCCATGGTACAACTATAGAAGTTTTTGAGTGTATTTGTTGACATGCCAAATCTCTTCAAACTCCTAATAAAGTATAGTCACTCTTGCCTTCTTTATAACTACATCGATATGTTGGGACCAGGTTAGATCCTCAGAGACTTTGACATCCAGGAACTTGAAGCTGCTCACTCTCTCCACTTCTGATCCTTCTATGAGGATTGGTATGTGTTCCTTCATCTTAACCTTCCTGAAATCCAAAATCAGGTCTTTCGTCTTACTGACGTTGAGTCCCAGGTTGCTGCAGCAGCACCACTCCACTAGTTGGCATATCTCACTCCTGTATGCCCATTTGTCACCAACTGAGATTCTACCAACAATGGTTGTATTGTCAGCAAATTTATAGATGGTATTTGAGCTATGCCTAGCCACACAGTCATGTGTATACAGAGAGTAGAGCAGCGGGCTAAGCACACATCCCTGAGGTGCACCAGCGTTGATCATCAGCGAGGAGGAGGTGTTATCACCAATCCACACAGATTGTGGTCTTCCAGTTAGGAAGTCAAGGATCCAATTGCAGAGGGAGGTACAGAGGCCCAGGTTCTGCAACTTCTCAATCAGGATTGTGGGAATGATGGCATTAAATGCTGAGCTATAGTTGATGAACTACATTCTAACATTGGTGTTTGTGTTGTCCAGGTGGTCTAAAGCTGTGTGGAGAGCCATTGACATATTGTGGCGATAGGCAAATTGCAATGGATCCAGGTCCTTGCTGAGGCAGGAGTTCAGTCTAGTCATGATCAACCTCTCAAAGCATTTCATCACTGTTGATGTGAGTGCTACTGGGCGATAGTCATTAAGGCAGCCCATGTTATTCTTCTTAGGCACTGGTATAATTGTTGCCTTTTTGAAGCAAGTGGGAACTTCTGCCCATAGCAGTGAGAGGTTGAAAATGTCCTTGAGTACTCCTGCAGTTGGTTGGCATTGGTTTTCAGAGCCTTACCAGGTACTCGATCGGGACCTTCGGCCTTGCCAGTGTTCAGTCTCTTTAAAGACAGCCTAACATCGACCTCTGAGACGGAGATCACAGGGTCGTCACTACACATTTGTGCTTTGATTTGGCACCAGTCTTCACCTTGGGGACCAGTGATTAACTAGCAAATGCAGGTCATCCATTGGTTATTCTTCTGAATATCTAGTTGAACGGAATAGGATTTCACTAGAACAATGCCAAATCTACCCCCCTCCACCCCCACTACTGACTGCAGCTTGCCAGTAGAAGGTTCCAGGGGCAGAGAAAAGCAAAATACTGTGGGGAATGGGTTTCCAGGACCCAGAGATACACTGAATGAACAATCAGTTATACCACATATCAGTAAGTGTGTTGAACTGGTGGAAGGGATGTTGAAATGAAGAGATACTGGTTGACAAGTGTATGTAGGAGCTTGGGAGGGATACAGGTCTCTCAAGTGGGTAGCTTGTAGTCATTTTTGCTCAGAAAGTTTGTCATACACATTAATAATGTGCTTCACACATTCTGCTATGCTTTGTAGATATTTCCACTATGAGACCATCTGGGGCAATGCCATGAGAAAGGTTTGCCTTTAGTGTTACTTGCATTGTGCTGTTACCCAAGACCAATTTAAACCTCATTCACCTTGGTCTATTGCATGCACTGTGTGGACTGATTAACCTGATGGTTTTCAACCTTACCTTGCCTTGTAGGTACCTGGCGATTCGATACCCACTGAGATCCCGAGAACTGCGCACTCCCCGAAATGCCACAATCACCATCTGCATCATCTGGGCGATCTCATTTGTCTTTGCAGGTCCCTACCTCAGCTACTACCAAGTCATCCATTACAGAGACCTCACTCTCTGCTTCCCAGTCTGGGGCGATTACAGTCGCAAAGTTATGGACATTGCTACCTTCCTCTGTGGATATATCATTCCAGTGCTGATCCTGAGCTTAGCATACACCAGGACCATCCGCTACCTCTGGACATCTGTAGAACCTATAGAAAACATGTCTGAGTCTAAGAAAGCCAAGCGCAAAGTCACCAAGATGATCATCATTGTGGCTGTTCTCTTCTGCCTTTGTTGGCTTCCCCACCACTTAGTTATTTTATGTTTCTGGTTTGGCCACTTCCCACTTAACCAAGCCACCTATGTTTTCAGACTTTTGTCACACTGCATGTCCTATGCTAACTCCTGCCTCAACCCTATTGTCTACGCCCTGGTCTCCAAACACTTCCGCAAGGGCTTCAAGAAAGTTTTCAACTGCTTGCTGAGGAAAAAGGTTGTCAATAAAGTTCATGTTGTTCAGATGGTCCACACAGAGGCAGGGACCACTGAGGCATCTCACATGAGTGAGCAAAACAACCAGGCCACCAGCCCGGAGTGGAGCCAGCCAGGGCCTGCAGATGAAGCAATGCTGCCAGGAACTTTCATGGATTTAAACGTTACCTAAGTCTCAAGAAAGCCAGTGGCTGAGGTGCTGAGACAGACTAGTGGAACCCCATTGATTGTGGAATGTGACACAAGTTATCATTTAAAGCAAATACTTAATTCTCCTTGAGAAATTGGAGGTGAAATATCTCCCTCTGTGCCTATTTGGTGAAGGTACTACTTGTTTGTTGGGAGTTCTGTGATTTTAATTCAGAGATGCTGAAGAAGTAGCCCTTACTATGCTTTAATATTTTCCCCTCTGTCCTTCTCTCTTTTTCCATTCGCCACTCAGTTTACCCTCTCGCCCCCGCTCTTTTCCTCACCTCCCTCTGGCATTTGCTCCTCCTTCCCATTCTTCCACCATCCACTGTTCTCCTCTATCAGATTCCTTCTTCTTCAGCTCTATATCTCTTCCACCTATCCCTCTATCTTCACGAATCCAACTTCTCACACACTTTATTCCTCATCTATCACCTGTCAAGCGTGTACACCTTCCCGTCTCCCAACCTTCTTATTCTGGCATCTGTCTCTTACTTTCAAGTCATGGTGAAAGGTCTCAGCCTGAAATGTTGGCTGTTTATTCCCCTCCACAGATGTGCCTCATTTGCTGAGTTCCTAGAGCTTTCTGTGTACGTTGCTCAAGATTCCCAGCATTTGCAGAATCTCTTGTATTTATGGACAGATGCATGGATGGGAAAGGTTTAGAAGGATGGTGGACAAATGCAGGAAACTGAGACTAGCTCTGGACGATCACCCTGATGGAGCTGGGCATATTTCTGTTTTGTTTCTGTGTTGTACAATCTTGACCTTATGGATTGGCTATAACCACAAAGTCTTTTTTGACTGTAAGACCATAAGACATTGGAGCAGAATTAACCATTCAGCCCATCGACTCTACTCTGCCATTTCATCATGGCTGATCCCGGATCCCACTCAACCCCATACACCTGCCTTCTCACCATATCCTTTGATGCCCTGACCAATAAGAAAATGATCAACTTCTGCTTTTAATGTACCCTCATATTCTCCTAAATCCCAGTGAGTACAGGCCAAAAGCTGCCAAAAACGCCTCATATGTTAACCCCTTCATTCCCAGAATCATCCTCTTGAACTTCCTCTGGACTCTCTCCAATGACAACACATCCTTTCTCAGATATGGGGCCCAAAACCATTGACAATACTCCAAGTGTGGCCTGACTAGTGTCTTACAAAGCCTCAGCATTATCTCCTTGCTTTTATATTCTATTCCCCTTGAAATAAATGCCAACATTGCATTTGTCTTCTTTACCACAGACTCAACTTGTACAAGGACTCCTAAGTCCATCTGCACCTCTGATGTTTGAATTTTCTCTCCATTTAGGTAATAGTCCACAGTATTGTTCCTTTTGCCAAAATGCATTATCATACATTTCCTAACACTGTATTGTATCTACACACACAAAATGCTGGTGGAATGCAGCAGGCCAGGCAGCATCTATAGGGAGAAGCACTGTTGACTGCCACACATTTTAATTCCATGTCCTATTCCCATTCTGATTATGTCTATCCATGGCCTCCTCTACTGTCAAGATGAAGCCACACTCAGGTTGGAGGAACAACACCTTATATACCGGCTGGGTAGCCTCCAACCTGATGGCATGAACATTGACTTCTCTAACTTCCGTTAATGCCCCTCCTCCCCTCCTTCTCCCATCCCTGATATATTTAGTTTTTTCACCCCTCCTCCCTTTTTTTCTCTCTGCCCATCACTCTGCCTGTTCTCCATCTCCCTCTGGTGCTCCCCTCCCCCTTTCTTTCTCCCTAGGCCTCCCGTCCCATGATCCTTTCCCTTCTCCAGCTCTGTATCCCTTTTGCCAATCACCTTTCCGGCTCTCAGCTTCACCCCACCCCCTCCAGTCTTCTCCTATCATTTTGCATTTTCCCCTCCCCCCTCCTACTTTCAAATCTCTTACTATCTTTCCTTTCAGTTAGTCCTGACGAAGGGTCTTGGCCCGAAATGTTGACAGCACTTCTCCCTATAGATGCTGCCTGGCCTGCTGTGTTCCACCAGCATTTTGTGTGTGTTGCTTGAATTTCCAGCATCTGCAGATTTCCTCATGAGTACTGTATTCTATCTGCCAATTTTTTTGCCCATTCTTCCAATTTGTTTTTTGTCCTGCTGCAACCGCATTGCTTCCTCAGCACAATCTACCCCTCCACCTATCTTCGTAACATCTGCAAGCTTTGCCACAAAGCCATCAATGCCTTTATCTAAACCATTAACAAAAAATGTGAAAAGTAGCAGTCTCAATACTGACCCCTGAGGTACACCACTAGTCATTGGCAGCCAACCAGAAAAGGTCCCCCTTTATTTCCACTCACTGCCTTCTGTCCGTCAGCCATTCCTCTATCCATGCCAATATCTTTCCTGTAATGCCATAGGATTTTATCTTGTCAAGCAGCCTTATGTGTGGCACCTTATCAAATGCCTTCTGAAAATCCAAGTAAGCAACATCCACTGCCTCTTCCTTATCAATCCTGCTTGTTACTTCCTCAAAGAATTCTAACAGATTTGTCAGTCAAGATTTCCCTTTACAGAAATCATGCTGACTTTGACTTTTTTTTTATCATTAGTCTCCAAGAACCCCGAAATCTCATCTTTAATAATGGATTCCAACCACTGAGGTTAGGCTAACTGGCCTATAATTTCCTTTCTTTCGCCTTCCTCCCTTCTTAAGGAGTGGCATGACATTTGCAATTTTCCAGGACCATGCCAGAATCAAGAAATTCTTGAAAGATCATGACAAATGCATTCATTATCTCTTCAGCAATCTCTCTCCGAATTCTGGGATGTAGTCTATCTGGTCCAGGTGACTTGTCCACCTAAAAAACTTTCAGTTTACTAGCACTTGTTTCTTCGTAATAGCAATGAAACTCACTCCTGCTCTCTGACATTCATGGACCTCAGGCACACTGCTAATGTCTTCCATAGTGAAGACTGCTGTAAAGTATTCATTAAGTTCATTTGCCATTTCTTTGTCCCCTATTACTATCTCACCAGCATCATTTCCAATGGTTCAGTATCAACTTTCACCTCCCTTTTACTCTTTATATAACTGAAAAAGCTTTGACTATCCTGCTTTATATTATTGGCCAATTTGCCCTCCTATTTCATCTTTTCTCTTCTTATAGTTTCTTAGTTCCCTAACTTCCCACTCACTTTTGCTACCTTATATGCCCTTTCCTAGGTTTTTATGCAGTCCTTAACTTCCTTTGTCAGCCATGGTTCTCTAACCCTGCCATTTGAGAACTTCTTCCTTCGTGGGATATATCTATCCTGCGTTTTGTGAACTATTCCCAGAAACTTCAGTGATCTCTGCTCTGCCGTCATCCCTGCCAGTATCCTACTCCAATCCACCTGGGCAAGATCCTTTCTCAGCCTCTGTAATCCCCTTTATTCCATTGTGATACTGATATATGTGACTTATGCTTCTTCCTCTCAAACTACTGTATGTTCACTGCCTCCTAAAGGTTCCTTTATGTTAAGCTCCAAATAAGATTGGATTATTACACAACATCCAATCTAAGAAAGACTTTCCTTGAGCAGGCACTCAAGCACAAGCTGTTCTAAAAAGCTATCTCGTAGACATTCATAAAAACATAGCAGAAACCTACAGCACAATACAGGCCCTTCGGCCCACAATGCATGTTACCCATAGCCCTCTATTTTTCTAAACTCCATGTACCTATCTAGGAGTTTCTTAAAAGACCCCATCGTATCTGCCTCCACCACCGTCGCTGGCAGCCCAATCCATGCACTCACCACAGTCTGTATAAAAAAATCTTACCTCTGACATCTCTTCTGTACCTGCTTCCAAGCACCTTCAAACTGTGCCCTCTCATGTTGGCCACTTCAGCCCTGGGAAAAAAGCCTCTGACTATCCACACGATCAATGCCTCTCATCATCTTATACACCTAACAAACTCGCTTTCTTGCAATTTGACACCAACTTGATTTTCCCAATCCCATTGCATATTGAAGTCCCCTATTACAATTGTGACATTATTCTTATTACATGCCTTTTCCAGCTCCCTTTGCAATCTCAACCCCACATCTTGGCTAATATTTGGCTAGTCTGGGTATGATCAGTCCGATGTCCTTATTTGAAAGCACAAAGTTCTACAAAACACAATATTGTCGATGAGTTTCATCATTGGTACATGAGCTGCATTATTCTGAATGTTCCACCCTTGTTCAAAGGAAGGAAGGATAAACACAGCAACTGCAGTTCTGTCTGTCTAATACTAGTGATGGGAAAACTTTACAAAACAATAAGCTGTCAGATCAAAATTAACAGTTACAGGTTGAATGGCATGGATTTGTAAATGGAAATTTGTGCTTCCCTAACCTGACAGAGTATTTTTCAAGTTAATGTGGACAGTTGATGAGGGCAATGTGCTTGATATGAGGCATTCAGGCTTCCAACAAACATTTGGTAATGTGTCCTCTTAGTGCCCTGCTAAAGGCTTATCAGTGATGGAATGGATAGGGGGCAATCAGCACGTACCACTGGGGACAAAGGGACTGATGGAGTGTAATTGTTTTATTGCCAGGAAGAAGATGATCAGCAGAGTTAATGCTTGGACTAATGTATCTTTCTGCACTGGGAACAGTTTCAAAATTTGCTGCATGCAACTCAACTTGGAATCATAGTGGACAGAGAGAGGGTCAGTGATAAACTTCATGAGGCCAAGAATTGGCCAGTACAATTTAGTATTGCAAACCATGAATGAATATGGTTTGGTAATAAGGAATGAGGAGAGGCAATTTAATAAATCAAATACAATTCTAAAGAATAGGAACAAAAGACCTAGGCGCACATGAAGATGGGTCATTGGTGATGGCAGCAAAGATTGCCAAGTCCATTAAAATATATGCTATTGCAGACTTTGTAAATGGACTACAAAAATGAGGAGGTTAGGAATGGCTATAGGTTTGTATCCAAGCCATGTCTCTGCTTAATAGGCTACACTTGGTTCATGCAGAAAATAGTTTCAGGTATGTGGGATCTAAAGCCACAGAAGCAGAGCTTCTCCTCTTTAGAGCACAGGAGGTGTTCAAAGTATTGAGGGATTTGCATGGAGGGAAATTTTGGTGGAATGATCAAAAGCTACTTTTAGATCATTGACAACATGAAAGGAAATCTGTTTGTGCAACATATGGTTGGCATATGGAATGATTCCCCTGGATAAAGAAAGTACATTTAAATGTGGCTTTCAAAGAGAGTTGGATCAAGTCTGAAAGAAAAAAAAATACAGATAAAGGATGAGAAGAGAGCTGCAGCATCCCTCTTGCAGAGAGCCACCTCTAGCACAAATGGTCTCTGCACATTCCCATTCCAATCTGATTGTATGGAGAAGGTCAATCAAAGGTTTCAAAGGTACATTTAATGTCAGAGAAATGTATACAATATACATCCTGAAATGCTTTTTCTTTGCAACCATCCATGAAAACACTGCCCCAAAGAATGAATAACAGTTAAATGTTAGAACCCCTTCAGCTCCCCTCCCTCCCGCGTGTAAGCAGCAACGATACCCCCCTCCCCCTACCAGCAAAAAAGAAGCATCGGCACCCACTACCAAGCACTTAAGCGTGAGCAAAGCAACAGCAAAGATACCACAAAGACTACTTGTTCACCCGGTATTTGACATACCATAAGCTCTCTCTAATAAGGGAGAAAGGGGCGTCTTCATTTCACAGTGAGTGGGGAGACATAACAAACAACTCACTGGTTTATAATGTTAAAACTCCATTGTGTTGCTTTTTCTGAGTTCTGTGCCCAAAGATCTTGGTCTCTGGGCATACAGCCATAGATCGTTTGACTCTCCCGACAACACACCAATCTCCTGCCGTGACGCAGGCCTTCGATCTGCCTATCTCCAGAGCCCCGAGATCTCAGTACTCCGAAGGCGAGCAAAGCTCTTAGGCCTAGCCCTTGGCGTGCTGAACAACGGCCATTCATGAAACCCCGAGAGCGGGTCCCATTCCTGCAAGGAATCGAACTCAGTGCGTAACTCCAGGTCAGGCTCTTCAAAAGAACCCTAAAAGAGAAAAATAGAGATATTAAAGACGGAATTAGAGCTGTTTCTGAAGATGCAAGCAAAGGAGTCGCCATTAAGTGCCATTAATCCTCCATCTGAACCATCAGTGAGAATTTATGCTACTGTGTTTCAGGTATACAGTGCAACACTTATTAGTCCAGAAAGCAGTTATAAAGAGATGATTTTAAACTCATAGCATGGGTCCTAATGAAGAGTATGAATTAAAGGAGAATATTTTCATTAAATAGGCCTCGGATAGTGATGAGTTTGTAGTTAACAATACAATACCTTCAGTCCTCATTTCAATGGATCTCTCCTTTTTATAGAGACATCACAGGAGACTAGCTTTTGAGTAGATTTTTGCATCAATAATTTCACAGGAAGAAGGCAGGAAGCTTTAAAGCATTGAGTGATGGTTGGTGATATAACAAGGCAAGAATTTTCAGAATGAGCCAAGTGAGGTTCTTTCACCTCACTGTGGTGTTAGCTCTATCTCTGTGTTGCTGTTCTACATGTGTGCACAACTTAGTCTGTTTCTAGTGATATTCTGTATCATCAGTTAAAGTGCATTCAGTGGTGCTTTTATGTGGTATTTGAGGCAACCGATATGCGAATCAATTTTGCTCCCAAACACGAGATAAAGGAACTGTATCAGTCAGCTCTGCACCCTGCTACTTTTCAACATGTCAACTATTTACGATATATCATAATAAATATATTTCAGAACAAAAACTTGTTGTTCTTAGGCAAATGTTTTCATCTTATACAGTGAGAACTAATATGCAAATTTAAACAGAAATTGTTGGAAACACTCAGTTGATCAGGCAGTGTTGGTACAAAGAGGAACAGTATTAATGTCTCAAATCCAAGATCCTTCATCGGAACTGGGAAGCATTGAAAACAAATCAGATTTCAGTTGCAGAGGAAGTTCAGGGGGATGGGTAGAACAAGGGGAATATCTCCAATGGGGTGAAATCAAATGTGTTAATGTGGCAGTTTCAGGAGATTTTTGAGAACAGATAATCACTTCTGCAAATATATACTGTGAACTCCATGAAATAGGAGTAAGAGATGGCCACTCATCTCCTGAAGCCCTTTCCACCACTTGGTTAGATCACCGCTGATCTGACTGTGACCTTGACTCTCCATTCCTGTCCACCTATGATAACACATGCTTCTCTGGTATCTTCTGACCAAAGTCCAAGTAATGCAAAGTGATGATAGTGTTGCAGTACTGAGGTAATGATTAGAATTTTGTCAGCTTGTTCAAAACTGAATGGGTGGAGGGAAGTAGCTAAACTGAAACTGGTGGTGTGCCACTTCAGGTTTCTGTACCTTCTGCCCAGTGCTAGCTGTCAAAGATGGCATGGCTCAGATGATGGGTTCTTTGATGATAGAAAAGTATGCTAGTCCTTCATTTATTGCTGGGTTGAGATTCTGCAATTCCTTTCCTAGAAGCACTGGGGAAGTATTTTAGCAAAGAATAGCAGAGTCTAAGGAAAGAGGTCATCACCATCTTCTTGGGGGTGATTAGGTACAGGCTATAAATAAGAATGGTTAAGATGAACACTTAGATGGCTTTGGTACAGAGGGCATGGGGTTAATACATCTGAATGGTTGGTGTGGATGTTTGGCTGAATAGCCTGTTTTTATTCTAATTCCATGACTTGCTCTGCTCTAGTTTTGGAAATGCAGTTGAAGAAACTCTTGCAAGTTGTATGAATGCACACTGCAACTATGGTAACTGAAGATGGGGAATAAATGGTCAGAGTGATGGATGGGTGTTAATCAAGAAGACCACTTGGTGTTGAGCTTCTGGGGTATAGTTGAAGCTGCACTCTTACTATCATAGAAAAATACTGCACCAAATGAAGCCATTCAGTCCATCATATTCACAATGTCTTCCATCAAAACCAAAGCAATAAAGTACAGAGTGAAGTACTCCATTACGTACTCCCAGGTGAGCTAAAGAGAAAGGGTAAATGCATAGCTCTCTTCTTGGGCTTCCAGCCAGGTACAGGTATCAGTTATAACCGACTTTGTCAGGCTGAGTTGGGCATCAAAACGTCAGTTATAATCGATACCTGTACCCAGCTAGAAGCCCGAGAAGAGTTCATTCGTCATATACGCCAGAAAAGCACTAGATCCTATTTTGCAGAGTAAAGCCATTTCTGTATCATTTCGGTAGGCATACCCTTGTCAGGTACAGTAACATAATCTACATTGTCCCATCTATACTGACAAAATATGATTTACTCTTGCTATGCCTGCTGAAATGTGCAATAGTACATAACCCACACTGATAGCTATTCTCAGTTTTTGGGTCTGAACCAGCCTGGGTGAGGTAAATAAAGCCAAGACTCTTAAGGCAGCTCAACCCAGAATACACTTTATTGTAGTGTTAATTGAAACTAAACAGTACTACAATTAATACAACACTATAAATAATACTTACATTATTAAGGGAAACTATAGAAGATTCTATGAAGTGATTTTATATGATAGGAATCACTGCAAAAATACAACAACGTACCGTGCACTGTTGCACCCTTCAGTGATCTTACACGGTTTTTATTGCTTAACTGTAACTGTGACTTCAACTCCCAAGTCAATAGATCTGATTCCAAAGCTGCTAAAGTCTATTTCAACCCCCTTTTCATATTATAGAAACATAGAAAAGCTACAGCACAATACTGGCCCTTCAGCTCACATTGCTTTGCCAAACATGTCCTTACCTTAGAAATTACCTAGGGTTACCCACAGCCCTCTATTTTTCTAAGCTCCATGTACCTATCCAGGAGTCTGCTATCGTATCCACATCCATCGCCGTTGTCAGCAGACCATTCCACATACTCACCACTCTCTGTGTAAAAAACTTAACCCTGACATCTCTGTACCTACTTACAAGCACCTTAAAACTGTGCCCTCTCGTGTTAGCCATTTCAGTCCTTGAAAAAGCCTCTGACTATCCACACGATCAATGATTCTCATCATCTTATACACCTCTATCAGGTCACCTCTCACCCTCCGTCGCTCCAAGGGGAAAAGGCTGAGTTCACTCAACCTATTTTCATAATGGCATCTCCCCAATCCAGGCAACATCCTTGTAAATCTCCTCTGCACCCTTTCTGTAGCTTCCACATCCTTCCTGTAGTGAGGTGACCGGAACTGAGCACAGTACTCCAAGTGGGGTCTGACAAGGGTCCTATATAGCTGTAATATTACATCTCATCTCTTAAACTCAATCCCACGTTTAATGAAGGGCAATGCACCATATGCCCTCTTAACACAGAGTCAATAATATAAAAAGTCAAGTCATTGATACCAACCTGATTTCATACTCCCAGGCGAGGTTATGGTGAATTCTGTGACCACTTTTTACTTATAAGTCTATGCATCATTTAGAAATAGAATAGTACAGCACGTTACAGGCCCTTTGGCCCACAATGTTGTGCCAACCCTCAAACCCTGCCTCCCATATAACCCCCCACCTTAAATTCCTCCATATACCTGTCTAGTAGTCTCTTAAATTTCACTAGTGTATCTGCCTCCACCACTGACTCAGGCAGTGTATTCCACGCACCAACCACTCTCCTGAGTAAAAAACCTTCCTCTAATATTCCCCTTGAACTTCCCACCCCTTACCTTAAAGCCATGTCCTCTTGTACTGAGCAGTGGTGCCCTGGGGAAGAGGTGCTGGCTGTCCACTCTATCTATTCCTCTTAAGATCTTGTATACCTCTATCATGTCTCCTTTCATCCTCCTTCTCTCCAAAGAGTAAAGCCCTAGCTCCCTTAATCTCTGATCATAATCCATACTCTCTAAACCAGGCAGCATCCTGGTAATTCTCCTCTGTACCCTTTCCAATGATTCCACATCCATCCTATAGTGAGGCAACCGGAACTGGACACAGTACTCCAAGTGTGACCTAACCAGAGTTTTATAGAGCTGCAACATTACATCGCGACTCTGTAACTCTATCCCTCAACTTGTGAAAGCTAACACCCCATAAGCTTTCTTAACTACCCTATCTACCTGTGAGGCAACTTTCAGGGATCTGTGGACATGTACCCCCAGATCCCTCTGCACCTCCACACTAACAAGTATCCTGCCATTTACTTTGTACTCTGCCTTGGAGTTTGTCCTTCCAAAGTGTACCACCTCACACTTCTCTGGGTTGAACTCCATCAGCCACTTCTCAGCCCACTTCTGCATCCTATCAATGTCTTTCTGCAATCTTTAACAATCCTCTACATTATCCACAACATCACCAACCTTTGTGTCATCTTCAAACTTGCCAACCCACCCTTCTACCCCCACATCCAGGTAGTTAATAAAAATCATGAAAAGTAGAGGTCCCAGAACAGATCTTTGTGGGACACCACTAGTCACAACCCTCCAATCTGAATGTACTCCCTCCACCATGACCCTCTGCCTTCTGCAGGCAAGCCAATTCTGAATCCACTTGGCCAAACATCCCTGGATCCCATGCCTTCTGACTTTCTGAATAAGCCTACCATGTGGAACCTTGTCAAATGCCTTACTAAAATCCATGTAGATCACATCCACTGCACTACCCTCATCTATATGCCTGGTCACCTCCTCAAAGAACTCTATCAGGCTTGTTAGACACGATCTGCCCTTCACAAAGCCATGCTGACTGTTCCTGATCAGACCATGATTCTCTAAATGCCCATAGATTCTATCTCTAAGAATCTTTCCCAACAGTTTTCCCACCACAGACGTAAGGCTCACTGGTCTATAATTACCCGGACTATCCCAACTACCTTTTTTGAATAAGGGGACAACATTCGCCTCCCTCCAATCCTCTGGTACCATACCCGTGGACAACGAGGACATAAGGATCCTAGCCAGAGGCTCAGCAATCTCTTCCCTCACCTCGTGGAGCAGCCTGGGGAATATTCCATCAGGCCCCGGGGACTTACCGTCCTAATGTATTTTAACAACTCCAACACCTCCTCTCCCTTAATATCAACATGCTCCAGAACATTAACCTCACTCATATTGTCCTCATCGTTGTCAAGTTCCCTCTCATTGGTGAATACCAAAGAGAAGTATTCATTGAGGACCTCGCTCACTTCCACAGCCTCCAGGCACATCTTCCCACCTTTATCTCTAATTGGTCCTACCTTTACTCCTGTCATCCTTTTGTTCTTCACATTATTGAAGAATGCCTTGGGATTTTCCTTTACCCTTCTCTCCAAGGCCTTCTCGTGCCCCCTTCTTGCTCTTCTCAGTCCCTTCTTAAGCTCCTTTCTTGCTACCCTATATTCCTCAATAGACCCATCTGATCCTTGCTTCCTAAACCTCATGTATGCTGCCACCTCACTAGATTTTCCACCTCACTTGTCACCCATGGTTCCTTCACCCTACCATCCTTTATCTTCCTCACCAGGACAAATTTATCCCTAACATCCTGCAAGAGATCCTTAAACATTGACCACATGTATCCTTTACTGCAAAAACATCATCCCAATTCACATCCGCAAGTTCTAGCCTTATAGCCTCAAAATTTGCCCTTCCCCAATTAAAAATTTTCCTGTCCTCTCTGATTCTATCCTTTTCCATGATAATACTAAAGGCCGGGGAGCGGTGATCACTGTTCCCCAGATGCTCACCCACTGACAGATCTGTGATCTAACCCAGTTTGTTACCTAATACTAGATCTAGTATGGCATTCCCCCTAGTCAGCCTGTCAACATACTGTGACAGGAATCCGTCCTGGACACACTTAACATACTCTGCCCCATCTAAACCCTTGGAATTAATCAGGTGCCAATCAATACTAGGGAAGTTAAAGTCACCCATGATGACAACTCTGTTATTTTTGCACCTTTCCAAAATCTGCTTCCCCATCTGCTCCTTGGTATCTCTGCTGCTCCCAGTAGGCCTATAGAATCCCCCCAATAGAGTAACTGCTTCCTTCCTGTTCTTAACTTCCACCCATACTGACTCAAAAGAGGATCCTTCTACATTACCCACCCTTTCTGTAGCTGTAATAGTATCCCTGACCAGTAATGCCACTCCTCCTCCTCCCCTTTTTTCCCCCCTCTCTATCCCTTTTAAAGCACTGAAATCCAGGAATATTGAGAATCCATTCCTGCCCTGGTGCCAGCCAAGTCTCTGTAATGGCCACTACATCATAATTCCATGTATGTATCCAAGCTCTCAGTTCATCACCTTTGTTCCTGATGCTTCTTGCATTGAAGTACACACACTTTAGCCCTTCTTCCTTTCTACCTTTACACCCTTTATTCTGCTTCTCTTTCCTCAAAGCCTCTCTTAATTCTATTACTCCAGTTAATCCTCAGATCAAGTTTCACTGTTCAAGAGCTCTGAGCTTTACTGAAATTTAGCAACCTGCAGAAGTTAACTGAAATTTTGCAGTCAGATTACAGTCTCTGGGAAAAGAAGATTAATGTAAACTGTGTCCTCAATCTTAACAAACATCTGTGTCAATTCCCCAGTCAAATCTTGCTTTTTAAATGAAGTTTTAGAAGTCCTGCTGGGATAAGAATTGTTGTCAACATTTCCCACTAACACGAAATTCATGAACGCTAGCTCCCTATTTCTCTTTCACACTAATTTATTTATTTGAGTATGTAACTTGTAGTAACTTTAATATCTTGCACTGTACTGTTACCACAAAACAACAAATTTCATGAAATATGGCAGTGATAATAAACCTGATTCTGATTCATATCTTGATGCAAGTGTTTGGCCACAAATATTGTTGAATTAGCTTCAGATGTACATGTAAATATTCCGGCCTTTGTCTGAAATCCTAGTTCCTCTCACAAGCAAGAGAAAATCTGCAGATGCTGGAAATCCAAGCAACACGCACGAAATGCTGGAGGAACTCAGCAGGCCAGGCAGCATCTATGGAAAAGAGTAAACAGTTGACATTTTGGGCCAAGACCCTTCATTAGTTAGGTGAAGGGTCTCAGCTCAAAACATCAACTATTGACTATTTTCCATGGATGCTGCCTGGCTGGCCTGCTGAGCTCCTCCAGCATTTTGTGTGCATTGTTTTTTCAGCATCTCATCTGCACATAATGTTTCCCCAAAGAACTTTCTGAAGGTTAAAAATTAACACCCAGATTTCACCAGTGATTCTCTCTTATTCCCAACATGATTTTAGTCCCCGTAAATTAATTGAGCCTTGACTCCATTCATAGGAGCTATCTTCTTTTAATCATTTAATATTTAATAGGGAAGGTTTCACTATTTCGCACCCCCGTCAAACTTTGCCTCTTTAGATCATATGTGGTCTAATACCAACACTCTTGCCTCTAATCCATTACAATACTGACCGAGTGTCACATTGTTGAAACTACTCTTATGCTAATAAAGTACTTTTTAAGTTGCTCAGTATGTAATAAATTTGTCAGCCAATTTGCTTATAGTAAACTTTTATATCCAGCACTTTAACAATCCTTTCTGCAGTAATGTTAGTTTATAAGTAAAAACTGCATGACACCAAGACCTCTCCATGTCTGCATCGTAGTGCTGTGCAATTTCTATATGCCTTGTGCCTTGGTTAACAATTATCCTTCCAACATTGCAACAATTTCAACGTTTGTACTGGAGCATTGACTTTGATTATGAGCTCATCGTAGAAAAATAGAGGGCTATGGGCAACCCTAGGCAATTTCTAAAGTAAGTACATGTTTGAGACAGCATTGTGGGCCAAAGGGTCTGTATTGTGCTGTAGGTTTTCTGTGTTTCTATGTATGAAATGCATAATCTGATTTGAAAACAAGATTGCTAACACAAGTTAAGGCTGACTATTACCAACCAGGTTAGTTCTAACAGAAACACAAGAGATTCTGCAGATGCAGGAAAACACAAATTGCTGGAGGAACTCAGTAGGCCAGGCACCATCTATGGAGGGAAATGAACAGGCAACGTTTCAGGCCAAAATCTTTCATCAGGTCTGGAAAGGAAGAGGGAAGAAGTCAGAATAAGCAGGTATTGGAAGTGAAAGGAGTATTAGCTGGCATGTGATAGGTGAAACCCAGTAGCAGGGAAGGTGGGTGGGTGTGGGAGGGAGGATGAAGCAAGTTTCTTACATGATACTTCTTTTTGGTTCCTCATCCTTCTGTTTCTTCCACGGTCCACCGTCCTTTCCTATCAGATTCCTTCTTCTTCAGCAGCCTCACCTGGTCACTCCACACTGTTGCAGTGATTAAGAAATCACATCAGCATATGTACTTACTGAGGTAACTGAGAAGATTCTGCATTTTCATAAGGATTCTCTTGAACTTCTGCAGATGTACTGTAGAAAATATCCTGACAGGTGTATCTCAGCCTGGTATGGAACCTGCAGACCATGGTAAACAATGGCCAGTTCATCACAGGCTGGTTACTTCCTTCCATCCATTCCGTCTACACCGCTTGTTGCATCAGGAAGGCTATCGGCTTCATCAACAATGATTGGCCTTTTCTTGCTTTTGCCTTCTAGGAGAAGATACAGTAGGTTGAAGGCCCAGATAGCTAGACTGAAGAACAGTTTCTTCCCCATTACCATCAGACCTGTGAATCTGAAATCTGAGATTCATGCAAGCAAAGAATTGCATTGCATCTGGTGTACGACAATTATTTCTTCCATCAGGAAGGTCAGTCAGTGACAAGTCATCAATGTAAACTACTTTGAAGATATTTTGAAAAGTGTCATTGTGGTGTATTTGCAACTAGTTATGTAAATGATATCAGTACTTTTGAGTGTGTGTGTGATTTTATATCAGCACTGTATGAAGAGAGCATATTGTCTAAGAATTAGAATGAACAACTTTGCTTGAAGCTCCTGTATCCTGCAACTGTTATTGTGAATGGACTGCCTTTATGCTGTAAAAACATCCAGTGTTTAATGACTGTTCCTCAGAACTACATCTTCAGTGGTAAGGATCTGAAGAACTAGAATTCTCTCATGAATTTCTCCAAATTTTCAGACACTCCTTAAAACTACCTTTTTGACCAGACTTTTGGTAGGTCTGTCACTGACAAGGAGTTGTCAATATAAACCATTTGTAAGTGATTTTGAAAATATGTATTTGTAAATTTTAATTTGTAGATAATTATGTAAGTGACATCACCATTGTGTATGAGCTTGGGCGTGTATGCGCACACACTTTTGTGTCTGTGTACATAAACACTACATGAAGAGAGTTATTTGTTAAGTTGGAATGAACAATCTTGCTTGAAGCTCCTATATCCTGCAACTGTTACTATGAGTAGAGCTTACCAAAACCCAAGCACTATCCACAGTCCTCGTTGTGGCACAGTATGAAATTTTGTTTGACAACAGTCCTGCAAAGTTGCCTTGGGATGTTTTGCTTTACTAAATCTGTATACAATATAAATATTGCTTTTATCAGTGGGTGTGCTGAGTCTTGTTTCTGAGTGACTTTACTGCACAAAACCTGGAATTAACCAGTATCTGCGGGAAGTGCTTTAGTGATATCAGTGCTGAACATTCTTCTCCCGGCAGGTACGACCCTTCTCTCTCTGTGTTTGTGTTTGAAGTAGGAACAGTGGTGAGGAAGGATTCCACTTGACCTATGGCTTACTGAGTGGGTGACACACATCCTAACTGTCTAAAATAAAGCAGGTAGTCGTGCTCTGGGACAGCTAGCTGCTCTAGAAGCAGGGTGGATAAGGTTGCCCAGTGTCACTGGTCTCAGGAGATGAAAGCCAGTCACAATTGTTCTTTTTAGTCATCAGTTATAACATCATCCCCCCACACCCTTCCCTCTAAGTGTAACAGGGATGCTTATGGCTTTTCTCAAGTAACCCCAAATCAGAGAACTAAACTTTTCAAGCACTTTATAGGTGACAAAACTCTGTATGATTCCTGATTGTGGTAGTGTTGGAAGTTATGTAACTGGGCAATGCAGAGGCTTGAAATAATGACCTGAAGACACAAATTCAAATCCCACCATGGAAACTGGGAAACTTGCATTCACTTAATAAATCTAAAAGGAAAAAGTTTATAAATCTGACAATCTACCACCAACATGTCACCTGTGAAACCAGAGGAGACAACACACTTGACCACTATTTTACCACCATCAAGAAATGTTACTGTGCCATCCTTTGCCTGCACTTTGGCAAGTCCGATCACCTGGCTGTACTTCTCTTGGCATTTGACAGATACCGAAGACCATGAAGGAAGGTGGAAAAGCACTTACTGGACTGCTTGGAATTGGTGGACTGCACCATATTCAGGGATCTATCTTCAGATCTGAATGAATATGCTAATTTCATCAAGACCTAGATGGACGTACGTGCCTTCAAGAACATACCAAGTATACCCAGACCAGAAGCTTTGGATGCACCAGGTGATTGGCAGTCTGCTGAGGGCTAGATCTATGGCATTCAAGACTGGTGATCCACAGCTCTACAAGAAGACAACATATGGAAGGCCATTGTTATTATGTTTTATAACTCCAAAGCATAAAACTAATTGCAAGGAAACATGAAGATAGGAATATGTCTTAGTTTTGATTTTACTTTAAGCGAGGCCTGCACATATGACATGGTGGTATAATGACATATGCCATTCAAGGACATCTTCAACCTTTCAATGCCACAGTCAACAGTTCCTACCTGCTTTAAAAGGGCATGAATTATACTGGTGAACAGGAAGAGCAGGGTGACAATCATCAAGTCGCACTCACATCTGGTGTGATGAAGTGTTTTGAGTTTTGTCATAGTTTTAATTAACTCCTGCCTGAGCAAGGACCCGAATCTGTTGCAAATTACCTATAACACAATCTACAATGGACATGATCTCACTGTTCTCCACTCAGCTTGTTCCACATGGACAACAACACATACGTCATGCTGCTATTTATCAATTACAGCTCAGCGTTCAATGCCATCATTCCCTTCAGTACTAAACAACAACCTTCAACACCTGGCCTCTGTACTTCCTTCTGCAACTGAATACTTGACTTCCTCTTTGGGAGACCATTAGTGCAGATCTGTAATAACATGCCCCCTTGCTGATGGTCAACACAGGCACACCTCAAGGATGTGTGCTTAGCTCTCTGCTCTAGTCTCCCTACCTCATGACTGTTGACAAGGCACAGTTGAAATGGCATCTGTAAATTCAATGATAATGCTACTGTTGTTGCCAGTACTCAGAGAGCAACGAGATGTCCAGGAGTGAGACAGATCATCTGGTTGAGTGGTGTTGCAACAGCATTGCACAGTGTCAACATGACTAGGGAATTGATGTTGAAAAGGGAAGTCAGGAGAACACACACCAGTCCTCACTGAGAGATCAGCAGTGTGGGTCTAGGTTAGGCAATTCAGTACGCAACTCTTAATCAATGAAAGCTCACACTTTATTGCCTCTGTACAAACATCAACATAACTATGTTGACCCTGTTACAACAACTTAAAATATGAATTCTATTATTCCCTCTGTACTAATGCTCACTCAAATCACTTCTCCAATTTATGACACCAGTATAGAGATCTCCCATAGGCCAGGCAATTGATCCTTTTTTCTCCTAGCCCCTAGCATGGGGTTCTTTTTTGTGATAGTTAGTCTCTTTGCATTAGAAGCCCTTCATTCTTATAGTCTTCACTTATTAGTTTAAATGTTGCATTTCAATCTCATTGGCTCTAGATCATTTGACTGACCTGTGTTACTTATGTATTGGCTCTGGTTCAAGTTAGCATCCACTTATTGCAACACACACAAAATAGTGGAGAAACTCAGCAGGCCAGGCAGCATCTATAGAAAAAATTGACGCTTCAAGCAAACATTGACTGTATTCTTTTCCATAGATGCTGCCTGGCCTGCTGAGTTCCTTCAGTATTTTGTGTGTATTGCTTGGATTTCCATCATCTGCAGATTTTCTCTTATTTGTGATTTGATCAACTTATTGCCCTCTTCCACAAGTGACAACTGGTAATTAATGTCTCTTTGTTTTTAATCAGCCAGCTACTAAACTCAAGTTAATCAGGTCAGACTCCCTTATTCATAAACTTGCATATTCTATCATACCAAATAACACTCACAAATAATACTTATTTGGAAATTATCTCTAGTTCAGCAGATTATCAGGAACATCATTATGTCAACTTTAAAGCTCTTTGATAGAACTTTTCCTGAGCAAAAAACAGTTCGCAAGACAGCTCACAAAATGGAGGTTACAGAGCAGCTCCACAAAATGGCAGCCTCCATTCCCTCAAGTACATGGCAAAAACAAAGACAATTGGTTTGTCTACCTCCACTCTCTTTGACTCATTCAAGTTTGATATTTTCTTCCATATTTTAATTCCTCCATGGCCAACAGTGGTAGAAAGTGTGAGCAATTCCAAGTTTCTAAATGTCAATATCTCAGGGGAACTGTCCTGGGGCCAAACAGATTGATGCGATCATGAAGAAGGCATGTCAACAACTATAACTTATTAGGAGTTTGAAAAGATTTGGTATGTTACAAAGACTCTATTAAATTTTTACAGAGATACAGTGGAGAGCACTCTGATTGGTTGGGTATGGAGGTTCCAATGTGCAGGATTGTACAATAAGGCTACGGAGGTGGGTAGACTCAGCCAGATCCATCACTGTCCCCACATGAAGGAAATCTTCAAAAGTTCAGCATCCATCATTCAGGACCCTCACCATCTGGGACATGCCCTGTTCTCAGTCCTACCATTGGGGAAGAGGTACAGGAGCCTGGAGAACCACACTTAACATTTTAGGAACAGCTTCTTCTCTTTTGCTATTAGACTTATGAATGGTGCATGAGCTCAAGAACACTACTTCACTATTCCTCTTCGACACTATCTATTTATTTATTTATTGTAATTTACTCATTTTTATGCCTTGCACTGTGTGCTGCCAGAAACAACTAATTTCATGACATAATAAACTTGATTCTGATTAAAATTACAAACTGTGATTATAAAATACCACATTGCTGTTAAAAATCCCTGATTTACAAATTGGAAGGAAATCCATTATTCTTAACTGTTCTGGCTTGTATGTGATTCCAAAACCATAACAGTGCCTTAACACTTAACTGCTCTCTACAACTGCTCAGTGGTTCGTTCACCTTCACTAAACCAGTGTAGAGAAACACATCTCCCTGGCCAGTCCAATTAGGGATGGTGATAGTTGCTGCTTTTCTCAGAGACACTCACATCTTGTGAATGAATAAAAATGCTTCATAAAATATTTCATTGTGTATGTGACCGGAAATGGTACAAATCTAAACACCTCCCAGTAGTACGCTTTTAACAAGCGAGACCACAAACCTTTGACGTCAATCATTCCTTTATCAATTCTTCAGAAGGAATATTTAAAAATAACAACTTCATTATTGCAGAGTAGAGTGAAGCTTCTCTGAGTACACTGCACTCTCTGTTATTGATGCTCAGCTTTGTGCTGTTATCTCAGACAAGAAGTACTGAGCGTTGCCATGGCACTTTAATTATATGCTTAAAGATATCAGTTGGAAGCAGACAGCTCCTCAAGAGCAGTCTGCAGCCTGAATGATGTAAGGTAGCAATTTAAAATAATGGCATTCAAAAGGCCTATCACACCTGAGGGAAGTAATGTGACTTCGACTTTAACACTGCATCGAAGGAAGTGAGAGAGCTGGATCATCGCAGTCTGCTTCAAAGTAGGCAGGTATCTAGTCCCCAAGCCCTCTGAGGGGAAGACACAGGGCAGAAAAGCACATCTAGAAATCAGAGTCAGATTGGCACACGTTGTGAAATATTTTGTCTTTGTGGCAGCAGTACAGTACAAATTATGATAATATAGAAAAAACTGTGAATTACAGAAAAATATATATAATTATATAGTTAACTTAAATAAGTAGTGCAAAAAATAAAAAATAAGAAGTAGTGAAGTAGTGTTCATGGGTTCAATGTCCATTCAGGAATCGGATGGCAGAGAGGAAGAAGCTGTTCCTGAGTCACTGAGTGTGTCTCTTTAGGCTTCCTGACAGTAACTATGAGAAGAGGGCATGTCTTGGGTGATGGGGGACTTTAATAATGAACGCCGCCTTTCTGAGGCACTGACCCTTGAAGATGTCTTGGATACCACAGAGGCTAGTACCCATGATGGAGCTGACTCAGTTTCCAAAACTCTCTGCAGCTTACTTTGATCTGATTCTTACTTTTATCCTGTGCCGTAGCCACTTTCCCCCGTACCAGACAGTGATGCAGCCAGTGGAATGCCCTCCACTGTACATCTGTAGAAAATTGCGAGTACAAAGCAAGCTCTGATAATGTGATTAGGAACGCAGTTCTGGATTAATTGAGATTAGACTGTGGAAAACCTGTTGGAAAACAAAGGATGGAGTAGTAGCCTATCATGGATATGTAAAATTGAGAGATTTTACCACTATGAAAGTTTTGGGCTCAAGTCATTTCTCAGTTCTGTAGGGCCTATGCATTCCTTGGATAACTCTGCACATTTGTGATCTGTAGAAATTGTCACTTAAATTTGTTTCATACCAACTCATGCTCTAAATCCAGCAGTAAAGTACTAAATTGGAATAATGACCAAAATCAGATATATCCCCTGTTACTGCACATTATCCTGGCCTCAGTTTCATTCCTGTCCCCACATTCGTCTTGGAGTTCATCTTTCTCACCTCTATATCAGCAAACAATTATGGTAAATTGGTTTGATATTATCATATGTACAAGCTACAGTGAAAAAATGTTGCTTTGTATGTCATCCAAGCTGATCATTCCAATACAACAGTGCTCTGAGAATGCATAAGGGAAAACAGTCACATAATACAGGATAAGCTGTAACAGTTACAGAAAAGGTCCAGTGCAGGTAGACAGTAAGCAAAATGAGGTAGACTGTAAGGTCAAGAGTTGTTGCCTAGCACCAGAAGGTTTGTGGTCGGCTCAGTAAGGCAGAAAGACACAAACTCCAAGAATCTACTTAGAACTGTAAAACTTTGTTTATTAGGACAGAAAAGCAGCCATTAAAACACTTATCCAGGAGTGTGGGCCCCTCTGTCTGCAGCACATTTCCCACTCGATCCGCAACAGGTTCACGAGCCAGACTGTCAGCGAGGCCTCAAGCCCCCAACCAAACTACGTTTACACCCTCTCCACTGATATGAAATACTGCAGTAAGTGGAGAAATACATTAGCACCATCTAAAACCACCAAACCAATCGTCACTTGTCATCAAACTTCACAAGTCCCACCGCCGTGTTTTTATCTGATAGTTGTATTGTATCCTCATCATCACTGTATTGTATTCTCAGCCATATTCAAAGTTTTTCTGCAGTTCATTCACATACTGTATGTTCAAGGCCGTAGTGGTGATGACATTCACCAAGCACAAAGATAGAAGAATCCACCTTATCTTACTAGGGGACCATTCAATAGTCTCATAACAGCAGGATAGAAACTGTCCTTGAACCTGATGACACGTGCTTTCAGGTTTTCATATCTTCTTCTTGATTGTGGGGTGGGGTATAAAGATAGAACATTCAGGGTCTTTCATTATGCTGGCTGCTTTACTGAGGGAGTGGGTAGGGGAGACAGAATCTATGGGTGGAGGTTGGTTTCTATGATGTGCTGAGTTGTGTCCCAACAGAGATGATTAAAAAGTGGCAACTCCAATCTCTAAATATGAGAAATTTTGCAGATGCTGGAAATCTAAAGCAACACATAGAGAATATTCAAGCGACTCAGCAGTTCAAGTAGCACCTACAGAAACAAATAAACAGTTGATGTTTCGGGCCGAGATCCTTCTTCAGGACTGTCTCCAATCTCTGCAGTTTGTGACAGCATTTCAAAAACTATTTGTGTCCTGTGTCAATAAATAGAATCAATAAATGGTAGCTCTACTTCCAAAGTCACCCCACACCCTCTGACCACATCTCCATAATGTTCATCCCAGCATACCAACCACTGCTGACTATGGAGAAACCAGTCAAGAGGACCATCAATGAGGTCCTAATGAGGCAACCTCAATGCTTCAGGACAGCTTTGAATAACTAACTGGCAAATGTTCAAGAAGGCTACCGCAAGCAGAGAAGACACAGACCTCATTTACATTTACCTTCAGCCGAGATGGTGCCAGTGAGTAACGATTCCTCAGGCAATATCTTCCAGATAGTCAATCATTTCACTTTTTCAAAGTCTTCTAATTATTCTTTTTATTTTAATTTTGATTTTGAAACCATTGGGGCATATGATTTACAGTCTGTAGTTCGATTGGGTGAGCTAGTGTTCTGCTGTCCCTGAGAAAACTTCTGGAAAAAAAATGCAAAGCACGAGCTACCACCAGGAAAAGCTCAGAGACAAGATGAGGGACCATTTCTCATCAATTAAAGCATTGAGAAAGATTGAAACATCAAGGCAAACGTGAAGGAGAGCTAACGGTTCTCAGTGATGCTGCTGATTCGAGTCACTGCCGTCGGTGTTGATGACCTCAGAGTTTGAGTCACTGCTTTTGGAGAGGCTGCTGGGTCCCGATGCTCTCGGAGGGTCTGCTGTTTGTGTCACTGCCCTCAGAGAGGCTGTTGGGTCCCGATGCTCTTGGAGATGTTATTGAAATTCTGAGATTTCTGGGTTGGTCTGTGGTTCATATTGGCCTGCTTTTCTGTGTTCTTGCCCACTCTTTTTTCTTGCGGATTGGCAGTCTGGGGGTTTGGGTGATATGGTTCTGTGCAAGGGAGGGATTGGGGGAGTTTTGGATTTGCAAATTTTTGTTTATTTTTCTTTTCGTGGAAGGGCGGATTTTAATAAAGACGAAATTGTTTTTTATGGAGGAATGGTCTAAAATTCCTCCTCGCTGTCATGCAAGCTACAGGAAATGTTTGGAGGAGGTTATTGCTGCTAAAGGAGGTTATTAAATACAAGGGTTCACATACTTTTTCCAGCCTGGACTGTGAATGATTGAATAATGTGTTCAATAAGGACATGAAAAGTGCAATTGTTTGTGTGTTATGAGTTTAGGTAGATTATGTTTGTCTATTATTGTGATTTAGATGAAGATCAGACTGCATTTTATGAGTAATTAATGCAGAAAACCAGGTGACTGCCAAGGGCTCACTAACTTTTTCCTGCATTTGTACGTTGGTAGCAGTGAAAAGGGAGCATGGGTGGGGTGGAGGTGGTCCACGCTGCTCTCTCACGGCAGCACTCCTTGTACCTGTGCTCATTGGTGGCGTGGTCTCTGCCTTTGACGGACTGGATAATGCCCAACACTTTTTTTAGGCTTGGGCATTTGGTGTTTCTATACCAGTCCATGATGCAACCACTCAGGATACTTTCCACTGTGTTCGTCGAAATTTTAGTTGTCATGCCAAATCTGCACAAACTAGTAAGAAAGCAGAGGGCACTGTTGTGGCACTTGCATACTGGTGCCAGGACTGATATGATAATACCAAGGAATTTCAAATGTGGCTGACAAGGGAAGTCAAAGCTAATGTAGAAACAAAAGAAAGGGCATACAACAAAGCAAAAATTCGTGGAAAGACAGAGGACTGGGAAACCCTACAGAGAGCAACTAAAAAAATCATTAGGATTTTTATCATTATGCCACAATTTGCTAATGCAAAGTATTTTAGTAAATTAGATGCAACCTCTGGATTCTGGAAACTCAAATTCGATGAACCAAGTTCAGAATTGTGTACCTTTAATGCTCCTTTTGCCAGATACTGTTTCCTTAGGCTTCCTTTTGGAATTGCATCAGCTCCTGAAGTGTACCATAAACCCATTCACATGCTATATGAGCACACTGAGGGCATGGATACATCCATGGATGATAATATTATTTGGGGATCGACTAAACAAGAGCATGACGCCAGGCTCAGACAAGTCTTTGAGGTAACACTCAAGGCTAACCTGAAATTGAATAAAGAAAAATGTCAGCTAGGAGTGACTGAATTTACCTTTGTGGGTGAGATCATCAGCAAAGAGGGTGTGCTTCCTGATCCATTGAAGGCTTCTACTATTGAGAACATGCCAAGAACACAATGTAAAAAGGAATGTTCAAAGGTTTATGGGAATGATTAACTATTTAGGAAAATTTATACCCAATCTTTCGGAACAGCTTGCTCCATTGAGGCAGCTAACAGAAAAGAGAAATGAATGGAGTTGGAACCATGAACAGGAGAAGGCATGGTAAAATCTCAAGAAAGTATTCACAAAAGAGCCTTTGTTGAAATTTTATGATGTTGAGAGACCAATCAAAATCTCATGTAATGCATCTCAAGCAGGCTTAGGGGCAGTATTACTCCAAAAGCATAATCAGAAATGGCTACCAGTGGCATATGCATCTCATTCATTATCTGATCCAGAAACAAGGTATGTCCAAATTGAAAAAGAATTGCTCAGCATTATGTTTGCTTGTGAGAGATCTCATCAGTTTGTGTCAGGGCAATCTATTGATGTTGAAACCGATCATAAGCTGTTGATTGCATTGTTTAACAAACTTTTAAGCGACTGTCCTTTGTGAATTCAACTAATGATGATCAAATTGCAAAGATATGCATTAAATGTGACATACACACCTGGAAAATTCATGTACATGGCTGACACACTTTCCAGAGCTGTGGATCCAACAACAAAAGACAGTCACAGGGACGTTATTGATGTTCAGGTATTCATTGATATGGTCATAAAAACTGTACCTGTTGCTCCCAAAAGGTTGGAACTGCTGCGTGTTGAGATAGAGAAGGACAAAATTCTCAGTCAGGTAATACAAGTGGTGTTGGATGGATGGCCAGATAATAGGCATGACTGTACCTCAGGAGTACAAGATTATTGGAACCACAGATCAGAACTGTCTGTTGTGGATGGGACATTGTATAAAGGTAGTAGAATTGTGATACCTAAAAGTCTCCGTAGAGAAATGCTTGATAAAACTCATGAAGGCCACCTAGACATTGAAAAATGTAAGAGAAGGGCACGGGAAGTGATGTTTTGGCCCAGGATGAATCAAGAGATTGCAGAATTGGTGTCTTCTTGTCAAATATGCCTTAAATACCAACCTAGCAACCCTAAGGAGCCACTGCATCCACATCCGAATCCTCATAGACCTTATTAGTAGGTAGGCGTTGATCTTTTTATAACTAACAACAAAGACTATCTATTAATAACAGATTACTACTCATTGTATCCTGAAGTGTGTTGTCTGGGCAGAGTGACTGCAGAAAATGTAATTACATTCATGAAATCAGTTTTTTTCAAGACATGGTGTACCTGATGAAGTTTTCACAGACAATGGTCCACAATTCAGTAGTGAATGCATGAAATATTTTGCTTGTGAATGGGGCTTTGTTCATACAACATCTAGTCCATTTTCCCCTCAGTTTAATGCAGTGGTTCCCAACTTTTCTATGCCCCACACCCCTAGGAAATGTTTGATTAATGTTCGCACCCCCTACAAAAGTAATATCACATTTGAAGATGAAGTCTAATTTCTAATTTTTGAACTACAAGTTGGACCACATATAATACTGCGGGTGAACAAATTGAACTTAAAAAAAATAAGCTTTTAACTCAGTGCATAAAATGCAAATATAAATTGAGCAATTAGGTTCTAATTTATTCAGAAAAAATTGTAAAATCAATCCCATTTGTGAATATAAAATTCAATGACTTCTTTGCTCCTGCTTCTCATTCATGATTTTGTCAAAACAGGGAACTTTCTTGCTGACTGCGATCCGCAGGTCTGTCTGTGGATTCAGGTGATTCCTAGATTTTGTCTTGATTGACAAAAGAGAACTGAATCCAGATTCACACAAGTATGTTGTTGCAAATGGAATGAGGACACGGAGTGCTTTTCCACCAAGTCTTGGGAACCTATCCAGTGCTGCACACCAAAACTCCTCCAAAGTCTTGCTTTCAAATTACATTTCAAGAGCTCGATTTTTCTGCAAATCAATAAGATCTTCTTTCAGCTCTTTATCATCTGACATTTTTTCCAAATTGTAGGAATATGGATTCATGATCCATTCTTCTGAAATCTTCAGGTCTCCAGCAGCAAAATATCCATCAAACGATTCTGACAACATTTCCAAATGAGCCACAATTTCTTCACGCACAGTAGGAGTTATGGATCCAGCATCATCAACCATCTCTTCTAGTGAAGGAAAATTTGAGAGACTGCCTCTTTCTATCCTTTGCCAAAGACGTAACTTTTCTTTGAAGGCATTCAACTTTTCACAAGCCTTCAATATGTTTATACCTTTTCCTTGAAGAGAAATACTCAGGTCATTCATACAAGTGAAAATGTCAGCTAAGTAAGCCAGCACTTGGGCGAATTCCTGTGATTCCATTGCCCCAACCAGATCACATTCACGCTCCTCCAGAAAAACTTTGATTTCTTCCCGCAGTTCAAAGAAGCGGGTTAAAGCTTGTCCTCATGACAACCAACGGAGTTCTGTGTGGAAAAGCAAAACTGAACGCTCACTTCCCAGATCCTCACAAAATGATTTGAAGATGTGATGGTTCAAAGCATGCCCGCTGATCCAGTTGATGATCTTTACACAAGTATCAAGGACTTTCTTCAAATTTCAAGTCAATGTTTTTGATGTCAAAGCATGCTGATGCAGAAAACAATGGGTAACTTGCAAGTCTGGAATCTCCTTTTTCATCAATGTAGAAAAGCCAGATTTATTTCCAAGCATTGCAGGTGCCCCGTCAGTGCACACAGAACCAATGACTTTGATATCTAAATCATGTTTGGCAAAGAAATCTTTCACCAGCTGCATCACATCCTTTGCAGTTGTGTTTGTTTTCAGATCTTTACAAAACAGGAAAAATTCCTTCACAGCACCATCATTGACATACCTCACTAATGTGATGAGTTGACTACAACTGGAGACATCAGTTGACTCATCCAACTGAACAGAGATTTTAAGAGGACTAGCTCTGACATCTGAGATGACTTGGTCCAAAATATCTTCACTCAAATCACTGATTCGGTTGTGAATGACATTATTTGATATGGGCACCTGTTCAAATTTTTTTTCTTGCTTCTTTGCCCAGGATAGTTGTTGCCATTTCCAGTGCACATGGCTTGATGAGATCTTCCGCAATTGTATGGGGCTTCTTGGATTTGGCCACTTTATATGCCAGTTGGTATGAAGCAGGAAGTATTGGTTTTTTATCAGAAATGAAACCTAATTTTGGAAGAGTTCCTTGTGACTCAAACCAAGCTCTTTTGATTTTCAATGACCCAACATCATGTCCTTCAACATCAGCTCCACCATGCTTGTTCTTGAAGTGCTCTTGAAGCTTGGATGGCTTCAGATTTGAGTTGGAAAACACAACACTACAAAGAATGCACTGGGGTTTTTGCAAGCCATCATTTCCTGTTGTGCAAGTGAAACAAAAGCACACATAGTCATCATTCCATTTCCTTCTCTTTGACATGATGCAGGGTTAATGAAGCGTTAAGGGTAAAGAGAAAAATATGAGCTAATATGAGGAAAACTATCTAAGTCAGGGATGACCACTTTACTCAACCAGACACGCCTATAACAAAGTATCGTGAGAAATACGCTTTCGAATACTATATTACGACAATATCTGCGGTTACGCCAAGATAAATCGTCAGGTGGAAATGCTACGGGGACACGACGTGACTTATTAGGCTAATCTCTACTGAATTTACAGGCCTATTTCCGATGATTACCGGAGATATGAACTCCCATCACACGATTCAAAGTGCTAACCATGATACCTCCTCAACTAACACAATTCAAAATTATCGACAATTCAAGAAAAAACCTTTTAAGAGAAAAAAAACCTTTGAAATTCAAAAACTTCTTTAATACATTGAGACAAATACGAATGAATGACTTCAGCTGCTTTTTAACAAAATGCGGCTTTTTAAAATTTTATAATTGAATAATTTACCTACTGTCTGCGGGTTTGGTTTTAAGGCGAAGTCGTTACTCAATGGTTGATTCGGGATGTATAAAGATTTGGCGTTATGAGATGATTTTTAACTCTGAGATGTAACCTTCTAGCTAACACTGATGAGACTCCTCAACTCTGAGGTGTAACTCCCAGGTAACACTGATGAGAATCCTCAACTCTAAGGTGTAACTTCCCAGCTAACACTGATGAGAATCCTCAACGCTGACTCGGGCAGCGGGAGACTGGAGTGTGCTTGGGACAAACGTTACTACCACTTGTCAAGGCGCACTGGCTCAAGGACACAAGCCACTCTTTGTCGCATCCCCTGAAATTCCATCTCGCACCCCCTGGGGGTGCGGGCACCCCAGGTTGGGAACCCCTGGTCCAATGGATTAGTTGAGAAATGTGTAGGAATTGTCAAGAAACTGATGCACAAAGCAAAATATAGTGTAAGTGATTTTTATAAAGCCTTGTTAGCCTACCGAAGTACTCCACTTGAATGTGGATTTTCGCCTGCTCAGCTCTTGATGGGACGATGTTTGAGATCCAATCTGCCAATGGATGAGAGCCTTCTGAGAACAGAGGAAGGTGAACAAGTGAAAAGATGGAAGGATGAACACAAAGCAAAGCAGAAAACATACTTTGATAGACATTCTCGTCCATTACCTGAACTGCACCAAGGAGATGAAGTGAGGATACAAGACAAAGTGAACACATGGACACAGGAAGCTACAGTACTTGAAGAAGTACAACCCAGATCATACATGGTCCAAACAGAAGAGGGAGCAGTGGTAAGAAGAAATCACAAAGACCTCAAGAAAGAGCCAACTTCAGAGATTCAGTTAATGGATGTAGACGAGACAAAACATATAAAAAATAACAAGGAAACACAAGATCTCAAATCTGGTGATAACACATGCAATGATGTGCCAGTACATGATTGGACAGAGCACTGAGCATGCGTGGGATTGCTAGAATGTTCCAGCACATGGCTGGGTTAAGACATGTTTGTTTATTACTGTAAATAAAAGTTCTCTAATTCTTCCAGAATATGATTCTTCATTGTTAACCCCAGTACGTTTAAACAGAAGTAACATAACAGTAACCTACAGGGAAGAAGTCATCTCTCTGACACAGTGGTGTTAAGAAAACAACCTCTCCCTCAAGTTCCCAAAAACAAAGGAGCTGGTTGTGGACTACAGGAGGAATGGAAACAGGCTAACCCCTATTGACATCAATGGATCTGGGGTTGAGAGGGTAAACAGCTTTAAGTTCCTCAGCATCCACATCACTGAGGGCTTCATGTGGTCTGTACACACCAGCTGTGATGGTGAAAAAGGCACAACAGCGCCTCTTTCACCTCAGACAGTTGAGGAAGTTTGGTATGGGCCCCCAGGTCCTAAGAACTTTCTACAGGGGCACAATTGAGAACATCCAGACTGGCAGCATCACTGCCTGGTATGGGAACTGTACCTCCCTTAATCACAAGACTCTGCAGAGAATGGTGCGGACTGCCCAGCACATCTGTAGTTGTGAACTTCCCATGATTCAGGACACTTATAATGACAGGTGTGTAAAAAGGTCCCGAAGGATCATTGGGGACCAAAGTCACCCCAACCACAATCTATTCCAGCTGTTACCATCCAGGAAATGGTACCGCAGCATAAAAGCCAGGACCCACAGGCTCCGGGACAGCTTCTTCCACCAGGCCATCAGACTGATGACTGTTCTATTTATTATAAATTTTTATAAATTACTAAGATTGCACATTGCACATTTAGACAGAGATGTAACATAAAGATTTTTACTCCTCGTGTATGTGAAGAATGTAAGAAATAAAGTCAATTCAATTCACCTACGTCATGCTCTCTTTTCACTGCTGCCATTGGGAAGAAGGTACGAGAGCCTCAGGACTCACACCACCAGGTTCAGGAACAGTTATTACCCCTCAACCATCAGGCTTTTGAACCAGAGGGGGATAACTTCACTTAACTTCAGTTGCCCTACAATCTAAGGAATCAATTTTAGGACACATTATCTCATGTTCTTGCCGTTTATCTATCTATTTATTTATTTATTTATCTATCTATCTATCTATCTATCTATCTATCTATCTATCTATCTATCTATCTATCTATCTATCTATCTATCTATCTATCTATCTATCTATCTATCTATCTATTTATTTATTTATTTATTTATTTGCAAAATTTGTTGTCTTTTGTGTGCTTGTTGTCTGTCCTATTGGTGCAGTCTTTCATTATTTCTATTATGGCTATTCAACTTACTGAGTATGCCCACAAGAAAATGACTCTCAGGGTTGTATATGGTGACATATATGTACTCTGATAATAAATTTGCTTTGAACTTGGAACTTTGCACTAACCAACAGGCCTCAGATAGCCAGGATGCACAACTCCTTTTCTCTCACCATCGTCCTGAACATGGGTGCCCCATGGATGTGTGCTTAGCCCACCACCGTATTCTCTGCTCCACATGCCTGCACACCCAAACACCTGGGTAATCACATTGTCAGGTTTGGGATGACACGGCAGTGGTGGAGCTCATCACCAACATTGAAGAGATAGCCTACAGAGAGGAGGTGGAAAACCTTGAGGCCTTGCAAGTAGCCTCATACTTAATGTGAACAAGATAAAGGAGATGATTATTGACTTATGGGGAATTCAAACCTCTCTTTACACCAATGGCACAGCTGTGGAAACTGTGGGCAGTTTCAAACTCCTGGGAGTGCACATCTTGCACAATCACTCACGGTCGCAGAACACATCCTACATAATCAAGCAATCTCACCTACACCTCTATTTTCTGAAGAGGCTAAAGAGCCTCACAATCTTCTACAGATGTACAGTAGGAAGTATTCTAACATGCTGCATCACAGGATAGCTTTACAATGGCTAGTCAAAACTAATCAACACATCACTGGCACCAGCCTGCCCACTATCAAGGACATAGATGTAGAAAGGTGCCGGAAAAAGGCCAGCAGTATCATATAGGATCCCACCCATCCAGCACATGAACTGCTTGTCTCACTCCCATCAGAGAGGAGGCAACGTAACATCCACGCCAGGACCACCAGACTCAAAAACAGTTACTTTTCTCAAGCAGTAAAGCCGATCAACACCTCCACCAACCCTCCACACCCCTAACCACCACTGCCTTATTATTATCACTTAGAGTCACCTTATGTATAGACCCTCCTGTGCCTAGCATCACTTTATGTACATACCATCAATCTATGTATATAAGCTATCTTATGTATTTATATTTATTGTGTGTCGGTTTACTATTATGTTCTTTGTCTTAGTGTGCATTGTATAATCTGGATCGGATCCGCAGTAACAATGATTACATTCTCCTTTACACTTGTGTACTGGAAATAATATTGAATCTCCCCCCATATCAGATCACATTTACCACGTCCGCCGTATCTCACTGTAAATGTGTATGCATTATAGTACAGGAAGGAATGGTTCTAAGAAAAGAGAGGGAGATACAAGAATATCTTATATTTTTCAGTAAAGTCTTAGGGGTAACTACTCTGAAATGAATATCGTCCTGTAACACTTACATGCACTGTGATGAAATGCTTTGAGAGGTTGGTCATGAAGCATATCAATTCTTGCCCAAGGAGGGACATGTCAACAAATGGCATGTGCTCTTGACCTGTTGTGACCTCAAATCAAGTCACTTTAATTGTCATTTTGACCATAATTACTGGTACAGTACATAGTAAAAATGAGACGACGTTTTTCAGGACCTTGGTGTTACATGACACAGTACAAAAACTAGACTGAACTAAGTAAAAAAAAACACAGAGAAAGCTACACTAGACTACAGACCTACATGGGACTGCATAAAGTGCACAAAAACAGTGCAGGCATTACAATAAATAATAAACAGGACAATAGGGCAAAGTGTCAGTCCAGGCTCTGGGTATTGGTTTCGGTGCCTTTTCCCAGACGGCAGGAGGAAGAAGAGATTGTATGAGGGGTGCATGGGGTCCTTCATAATGCTGTTTGCTTTGTGGATGCAGCGTGAAGTGTAAATGTCCGTAATGGTGGGAAGAGAGACCCCGATGATCTTCTCAGCTGACCTCACTATCCGCTGCAGGATCTTGCGATCCGAGATGGTGCAATTTCCAAACCAGGCAGTGATGCAGCTGCTCAGAATGCTCTCAATACAACCCCTGTAGAATGTGATGAGGATGGGGGGTGGGAGATGGACTTTCCTCAGCCTTCGCAGAAAGTAGAGATGCTGCTGGACTTTCTTTGCTATGGAGCTGGTGTTGAGGGACCAGGTGAGATTCTCTGCCAGGTGAACACCAAGAAATTTGGTGTTCTTTACGATCTCTACCGAGGAGCCATCGATGTTCAGCGGGGAGTGGTCGCTCCGTGCCCTCCTGAAGTCAACAACCATCTCTTTTGTTTTGTTCACATTTGTTTTGTTGGCTCTGCACCAGTCCGTTAGCCGCTGCACCTTCTCTCTGTAAACTGACTCGTCATTCTTGCTGATGAGACCCACCACGGTCGTGTCATCGGCGAACTTGATGATGTGGTTTGAGCTGTGTGTGGCAGCACAGTCGTGGGTCAGCAGAGTGAACAGCAGTGGATTGAGCACGCAACCCTGGGGAGACCCCATGCTCAGTGTGATGGTGTTGGAGATGCTGCTCCTGATTCGGACTGACTGAGGTCTCCCAGTCAGAAAGTCTAGGATCCAGTTGCAGAGGGAGGTGTTCAAGCCCAGTAGGCTCAGCTTTCCAATCAGTTTCTGAGGGATGATTGTGTTGAATGTTGAACTGAAGTCTATGAACAGCATCCGAACGTATGTATCTTTTTTGTCCAGGTGTGTTAGGGCCAGGTGGAGGGTGGTGGCAATGGTGTCATCTGTTGAGCGGTTGGAACGGTACGCAAACTGCAGGGGGTCCAGTGAGGGGGGCAGCAGGGTCTTGATATGCCTCATGACGAGCCTCTCGAAACACTTCATGATGATGGATGTAAATGCAACGGGACGGTAGTCATTTAGGCAGGACACTGAAGACTTCTTCGGCACGGGGACGATGGTGGCAGCCTTGAAGCACATTGAAATGGTGGCGCTGTTCAGGGAGATGTTGAAGATGTTAGTGAGAACATCTGCTAGCTGGTCTGCACATCCTCTGAGCACTCTACCAGGAATGTTGTCTGGTCCAGCAGCCTTCCGTGGGTTGACCCTGCACAGGGTTCTTCTCACGTTGGCCACAGTGAGACACAGCACCTGGTCATTTGTAGGAGGGGTGGACTTCCTCGCTGCCATGTCATTTTCCGCCTCAAACCGGGCGTAGAAGTTATTCAGCGCATTTGGGAGGGAGGCATCACCTGCACAGTCAGGTGATGTTGTCTTGTAATTTGTGACGTCCTGGATGCCCTTCCACTTACTGCTGTCCTGGAAGTGGCTGTGGATTAGCTGGGCATGTGCACGCTTTGCCCCTCTGATGGCTCGGGACAGTTTGGCCCTCGCTGTTAGAGCTGCCTTGTCGCCTGCTCTGAAGGCAGAGTCGCGGGTCCTCAGCAGCGCACTCACCTACCATCACAGCAGGTGAACAGCACGTGCATTTTCATTGGCTCTTCACTCAAAGATGTAACATCTCAATAATGAAGATGTACACATTAGGATGATCTACAACATATATGTCAAACTCAAGGCCCGCGGGCCAAATCCGGCCCGCGGTGGAATTATCTTTGGCCCGCGAGATAATATCTAATTACTATTAAAGCTGGCCCCAGTAATCGAAGCGCCTATGGCGTATGATATGGCTAATGCTGAGTTTATTCAGGTACCAGGTTTTCAGGGTTTTTAGTGTTTATTCGGCAGTCTTGCTCGGCAGTCTTCTTCATAAGAAACGGAATTTGTAAAGTGAAACACTTTGTAGTTATAGCAGAGACTGAGACACATGAGAGCAGGCTGAAAAAACGGAGGCAACGAAAGCTGCGTTCGCACGCGTCTGACTGATCCGGCCCGCATGAAACTGCATTTTGCTCAATCCGGCCCGTGACCTAAAATGAGTTTGGCACCCCTGATCTACAACAACTACAGCTCTGCATACACCACTATCATCCCCTCAAAACTAATCATGAAGCTCCAAGACCGATACGTCCCTGTGTAACTTGATCCTCGATTCCTTCAATTACAGACTCCAGTCAGTATGGATTAACAACAATATCTCCACAGTCACCATCAGCACAGGTGCACCACGGATCTGTGTGCTTAACTCCTCCTCTACTTGCTTGATACCTATGAATGTGTGGCTAAGCACATCTCCAATGCCATATTTGTGGCTGTCACCACTTTTGTTGGCTGGATCTAAGGTGGTGACGAATCAGCATATAGGAAGGAGATTGAAAATCTAATTGAATGATGCCACCACAACCTCTCACTCAAAGTCAGTAAAACCAAGAGATAATTATTGACTACAAGAAGAAGAAACCAGAGGTCCATGAACCAGTCATCATTATGGGACATGGAGAGAGTTAGTAATTTTAAATTCCTAGGTGTTATTGTGTCCAAGGATCTACTCTAGGACCAGCAGGTAAGTGCCATCACAAAGGAGGTGCTACAGTGCCTCTGATTTCCTAAAAGTTTGCACTGATTCAGCATGTCGTCTAAAACTTTGACAAATCCCTATGTGGAGAGTATCAGTATCCTGACTGGTTGCATCATGGCCTGGAAATGAAACACCAGTGCCTTTTACAAGGAACGTTACCACAAAATAGCATAATCAAGGACCCCCATCATCCAGACTCGTCTCTCTTCTTGTTGATGCCATCAGGAAAGAGGTACAGGAGCCTCAAGACTCACACCACCAGGTTCAGGATCAGTTATTACCCTTCAACCATCAGTCTCCCGAACCAGCTCATTAAAATTCAATAACTCTGAACAGATTTATTATTATTTTATTTCCACAGCTTGTTTTCTTTTATACATTGGTTGTCAATGTCATTTGTGTGTAGCTTTTCATTGACTCTATTGCTTTTTTTGTTCTTCTGTGAAAGCCTGCAAGAAAATAAGTCTCAAGGTCATACATGCTGACATATTGTATACTACCTTACTTTAATAATAAATTTTCTTCAAACTTTGATGTAGAAATATAAATGATGGAAATACTGAGTAGTCAGGCAGCAACACGATTAACATTTCATCAGAATCAGAAATTATGTAGACAAATTAAATAGCCATCGTTCACAAAACAAGATCATTTGAATAGCAATTAGACAAATGGCCAATTAAATCTGCTCTTCTACTGGGAATATTTGTTGTTCATTTCAATTATCAAAGGGAAGCTATTTGCATTCTATGCTTGCCATTATAGTGACCACTGTAATAATTATTAATAAAGTTATTTGGTATTTGAATTTAATTAAATGCATGAAGCACTGGGTTTCCATATGCAGCAAGAACTAATTAACATTCGGATTCAGGCTGGGATGTGTCATGGTTACTTGAAATGACCTGGAGACACAAACAATTCTTCAAGAAAATTAAACCTTGATTTGCAAACAAGGGCTGAGGCAATCAATGAACTTGTCACCGAAAGCCCACCGAGCTCTGGTGTACAGCATTCGTTATAGTAATTTCTTATCTCAGTTACATTTCGGTTTCATCAGCATACCCAATCAAGTTTTAATTGCATATCATCTATACATTAACTAATCAATCACTCTTGCCTAGCCCGTGGTGTGCCACCATTATATTTCACCCGTTTGCATTGGGGCCTTATTCGTGGCCAAGATTATGTTTTCCAGACAACCTCCCTCACATTACATTCCTGCTCGCAGCATCCTGTCCGCCACCGTTACCTCGTACTAAACAAAGGCTGAGTGTAATACATGGGGTACATTTCAGCTAATAGTGCTGCTAACCAAACAGGTGTTCTGTAAGTGCCACAGTATGCAGTTAAAACAACACATAGCAAAATGTGTCTAGTAAAATAATACATATTAATATTCAGTACTGTTACGTACCCCGTAACTGGGTCACTTACCAGCAAAGATAGAGAGGTCCGTTGAAGTCTGATGGTACTATTTTTAACAGTATTTATTAGTAAAAATACACAAAAATAATATCAATGCAAACATACAGATAATATACGTCGTCAATACTAAATCTAAAAGTGCGGGTATAATAATAATCAATAAGAAATAGCTCTATCGTTGTCTAGGGGATAATGTATTGTCCGATGGAAATATAAAAGTCACTCAGTTCATGCAGGCTGCAGCCTTTTGTTGGAGAGAGAGAGAAATTTTTGGGAGAAAAGTTTGCCGGCTTTTCCTTTTATGATTTCGATCCGTCGGGAGTCCCGTTGGTGTGGCCGGTCACTTGTGGCCTCTCCTTTAGCTAAAGCCGTTCTTTCGTGGTGAGGCCGCCAATCCCAGGCAAGGGAAGGACGCACATGAGCCCTCCACTGGCTGTTGCTATTAAACGTTGTCACGGGATTTCTAGCGTTTCTCCTGGTGCGTCTAAAGGGGTTGTTCCCCAGACCCTCTTTTATCCTTACTCACGGGGTCTCAGATGTCAATCAGGTTGGGATGATGCAATCCCTCAACCAGCCCACTCTGGTCGTCCCCTGAGGGCTTCAATGAATAGTACAGTACTCAATACACAATTCCGTCTCCAAGAGACAATAGCCATTATCAGGGGTTTTTGTTTTGCTGAGGCCAGGACACATTCCAAACCTTGAGGATTCTGCGTGTCTCTCTCTCATTTCCTGGGTCCCAGACCCGAATTAATAGCGATCTTGTGATTCTCAAAAAGGAGGGGGCGACTTTGTACCCTTCAGAGTACAGAGTTCAGAGGGGGAGAAGAGAGAATGTTTGTTGGGTGGGGTCTTTGATCATGCTGGTTGCTTTATCAAAGTAGTGAGAATTATAGACAGTGCCCATGTTGTATTTGCTCCAGTGATGAGATTTCCCACATGATGTCTCTGAGGTGTCTTACTCTTTCATGACCATAGTTTTCTCTCTACCATAGATGCCAGAGTCCTTGATCACATGTCATCTATTCCCTACACTATGTTCAACCCCCCCCCACCCTTCTCCTGGACAGAGAAAAAGATAGAATTCCCCTGATCCTCATCTTCTACCTCACCAGCCTTCACAATCAGTGGGTCATGACTTGCAAGTTCTGCCTGGTTCAATGAGATTCCACCAACAGTCATAGCTTCTCCCCCCTCCCCCACCAACTTTCAACATACTGAAGTAACTGTTCCCTTTGTAGCTCCTTAATTCACTTTTCTATCCCCACCATCCACACCACTTCTTTATTGTCTGATTGCATATGTCCTTTTACCTCTTGTCTTCCCACTATCCAGGGACTAGACAGTCCTTTCAGGTAGAGTACCCATGGACTCATACTTTTTCCAATCCTGTGGACTCACAATGTAGCCTCCCTGACATTGTAGAAACCACACACAGATTTGATTGCTTTGCTCAGTCCACTGGGGAATCTTTGAGCTTCCTGTTGTCCACTCTGAACCCAGCTAACAGGAGTCGACTGCTATTCATTTCCAATTCATCACCTGCTGCCTATTTAAATGAAGCTCTCATCCATAATCCAGCCAGCTTCAACAAGTTACTCCTAGCCTGCAGTTGCCTTGTTGTGTTAAGTATTTGTTCTCTCTTGCCTTGAGGCCCCTTGTGGCTTGTTATTTTGCAGTTGATTATTAAAGTTATTGCTCACTGCTGAATTGTCTCTGCAGCTCTACATTTTGGTCAAGCCCATTCCTACATTCCCTGACACCTGTTGCCGGCCTCTTTAATTCTCCATCACCATTCTGCCTCTGACATCAGTCTGTATTTCCACTCCCTCTCTAACATCGACCTGTTGTAGCCCCCTGCAACTGCTATAACAAGCTTGAACATTAATTTCAGGATTAGCACCTCACCTGATGCCTAGACATATTCAAACTTTTGGACACAATATCAAATCTAAAACTTCAGCCAATCTGTTTGTATGAGAACTGGCTGTTTCTGCTGTTGGTCACCCATTTGTGATAATAGTGTCATATTTCTCCCCTGATTAGCACAGTCTGACCTACTGGGCATGGCTTGCTGCCCTACATTTTGCAACCTTTACGTTGCTTTGTATTATTTTGTTATTGAGAGAGAAGGGGTTTGGTCTCAGAACTTACCCAAAGACAGCTGAGCAGCATTCCTTCAATACTATTCTTGACTGGGATCTGAACCCACAACCCAATGACTGAGAGATGCAAATACAGTACTACTGCATGAACTATCACTGAATGTCGGGATAGATACTAAATGCTGGCCTTGTCAATGATGGCTGTACCGAGATGTGTGTAAACACTCAGTAGGTTCATAGATCCAAAATGTACCAGTCATCTTAATTTTGCTGCTGGATTTGAAACTGCGGAGATGTCCTGGTGGCTCTCATGGAGTGAGGTCTAATCTGGCTTTGCTCTGTCCCTTTACTTTTATTACCTGTAGCCACCCTTATTTACTCTCTTTTATACCTATACCAAAAAGTTTATGTTATAGACACACTTTTGGACCTTGACTTTAATTCGCTGGAAATGAATACCAGATCACGAGAAGCAAAAAACGGGAAAGATTCAGATCCTAATGGAAAAAGAGATGGTGATTCTAAACAATTTAAGCAGGCTCCATTAACTGTTGAAGCAATGTGGAAACTTATAGATGATAAACTTACTCAAAAATTTACCATATTTGAAGGAGTTTTAGAGACGATCCAGGATAATTTTAGATAGCTTAAACATGAAGTTGAACTGCAGCAAGCAATAATTTCAGAACTTGATGAAGGTGCTCGGCAAAGAGACCGAAAAATCGCAACTTTGGAACAAAATTTAGCTTTGATGTCTCAACAACTGGATCGTTATAAATCTAAAGTTACTGACCTTGAAAATCCATCTCGAAGACAGAATCTACGGATATTTGGGCTTCCTGAAGATGTTGAGAGGGTGATCCTATTAAGTTCTTTTCTCAATTTTTATTCGACGTGTTTGGCAAAGAAGTCCTGGATGACCCTCCACTAATCGACCGTGTCCATCACTCATTACATCCAAAATCCTCTCATCCACAGCCAGTGATCATTTGTTTCCATTATGTTCATATCAAAGGAATGTCTGATTCACTTCATTTGGTGGAAAGGCATGTTTGAATTTAAAGATTTCAAATTTCGCTTTGTTGAAGATTTTAGCCCTGAGGTTCTGAAGGAACCAATGGCATTTAAACCTCTGATATTGGAATTTTTCTGTATGGGTTTCAAACCAGCTCTGCTTTTCAATGGGCGTTTGAGAATTGTTCTCTCTGATAATTCCTGTTGTCTCTTCAAGACATTAAATGAAGCTCAAAAATTTCTTGACCAGCAAACTTCCTCTAATACGACCTGACTTGGCTTCCATTTTTTTTTGGTTTTTACTTAAATCTCTAAGCTATTTATCAGCTTATTGATCGGGTCAGTTAGAATGTGAGGGTTCCCTTTTCTGGTTTGTACTGTAGCTTTTTTTTAAACTATTTTTAGATCAACTTTTCTGTTCTCTTTTGGGATTCTGTTTTTTTTTACTTTTTGAAACTATTTAGTAGATGTTTGGGTGTTTGATTTCTTTTTTTTTGGGATGGAGATGCATTCACTCCCTTTATTTTTACATTTCAAGCTGTCGTTTTGCTTTCTTCTTCCCATAAGACCTTATTTTCTTGCTGTGACATTTTTAATTGTTTATGTGTGGGTTCTCTTTTTTGGCTTGTACTGTAGATATTTTTAGTATTTCTAGATTAACTTTGCTGTTACATTTTGGGATTATGCATTTTTATTTTTTGAAATTATTTAGTAGAAGCTTTGGTGTTCAATTTCTTTTTTTCTTGAATGGAGTTACATTTTCTCTTCTTTTACATTTTAAGATGTCGTTCTGCTTGTTCTTCCCATAAGACCTTATCTTCCTGCTGCGTCACCTTCAATTGTTCATGCTTGAAAATAATAATTAACAACCTGAACTGGTGCTTGCTTTCTCTTTTTTCTGAAATACTAGTATCTTCGTACTCTGTTCCATGATTTAAACCTTTTCTAAAAAATAAAGATAGTTTTCTTTTCTTGCTATTTTTTTTACAATATTCATCATATATTTGTTGAATTATAGGTAGCTTTTCTTTATGAACGTTTATCTTTTGGGCTGCCATCAGGAGGGACGGGGATAGATTTAGTCTTAGCTTATCTTTTGGCCAATCTCTGGCCTATCTCCAGATCTTTGTGGGTGGGGGGAGGTGGTTTCTTTCTTTTTAGATTAGATTTTTTTCACCTGGGCTATTTTGAAACTACTAAAATGTCTGATATGTCGTAACTTCTGGTTCCTCTTTAAACCTTTTTTCCTCTTCCAAGTTCATGAGTTTGTATTCTGGTTAATCCTTTCTGTACCATATTACTGGTCTTATTATGATGGATAAGATTATTAATTTTGTTTCATGGAATACAAACGGTTTAAATCATCCGATTAAACAAAAAAAAATTTCAAGGTATTCTGAAGAACGAATGCCCAGATCATTTTTGTACAAGAAACTCATGTGAGGAAAGAGGGCAATCAGCATTTTCTCAGGTTTTGGAAAGATCAACAATACCATTCGAATTCCCAGGCTAAAGTGAGAGGCGTTTCTATTTTTATAGATTCCTCTATTTCTTTTGTTCATTACGAAACAATTTCGGATTCGAATGGTAGATTTTTGGTAATCACTGGCCTACTCTGTAATAAAAAAGTGGCTATGGTTAATGTTTATGCTCCGAATACTGATCATCCTGAATTTTTTAAACACTTATTCACATCCTTTCCCAATTTAAATGACTATATGCTGATAATGGGAAGAGATTTTAATTGCTGTTGAAATCCTTCAATGGATAGATTTAAGACTAATCAGGCACTTCCGAATAAATCTGCTACCTTTATTAATTCCTTTATGCTTGATTTTGGAATTTCAGAAATCTGGAGGTTTCTATGTCCAAAGGAAAAAGAGTTTTCATTCATTTCTCATGTTTATCATAATTATTCACAAATTGACTACTTTTTATTGACTCTCATCTAATTCCCTCCATTACTGACTGTAATTATGATTCCATTATCATTTCTGACTATGCACCACTGAAACTTTCTATTAAACTAATGGATATGCCTTCTAGTTTTGGTCAATGGAGATTTAATTCTGTACTATTACATGACTCGGACTTTGTGAATTTCATCAAGGAACAGATTTATTTTTTCTTTTCAACAAACTCAACGGACGAAATTTCCAACGGGGTACTGTGGGAGACTTTTAAAGCATACATCCGTGGACAGATTATCTCATATTCTGCAGGACTGAAAAAAATGAATTAATAATGAGATTTGTATGTTGGTTGATAAGATTAAAGCAATTGACAAGATATACTCTATTGCTCCTAGTCAGGAGCTTTATAAAAAAAAGTTGAATTTCAAATGAAGCATAGTTTACTTTTAACTAATTCGGTTAAACGTCAGATTATTAAAATTCGTAAACAAGATGGAAATTTGACGGTTGATCATGTTGAGATAACCATGAAGCTAAGAGCTGGAAAGGTGATTGGCGAAAGTGATACAGAGCTGGAGAAGGGAAAGGATCATGGGACAGGAGGCCTTGGGAGAAAGAAAGGGGGAGGAGGGGAGCACCAGAGGGAGATGGAGGACAGTCAGGGTGATGGGCAGAGAGAGAGAAAAAAACAAACAACTAAATATGTCAGGGATGGGGTAAGAAGGGGAGGAGGGGCATTAATGGAAGTTAGAGAAGTCATTGTTCATGCCATCAGGTTGGAGGCTACCCAGCCAGTATATAAGGTGTTGTTCCTCCAACCTGAGTGTGGATTCATCTTGACAGTAGTTTCTAAGACAGTAGTAGTGTGTTGTTTGGATTTCCAGCATCTGCAGGTTTCCTCGTGATAACAATGTAATCCACTCTCTTTGTATTATTATGACTGTTATGTATCTATTTTCAAAAAAATTCAATAAAAAGATTGAAAAAGAAAGGATTTGAAACTGCTCACTCTCTGCACTTCTGATCCCACTATGAAGATTGGTGTGTGTTCCTTCGTCTTACCCTTCCTGAAGTCCACAATCAGCTCTTTTGTTTTACTGACGTTGAGTGGCAGGTTGTTGCTGCGGCACCACTCCACTAGTTGGCAATAATTGGGCCTTGGCCTGTACGGACCGAGGACTTCAGGAAAGGTAAGACGAGGGAACACAAACCAATCCTCATAGTGCTAAAACATTGCAAAATTTAGGAGCTTACTAAAATGGCTGATAGTCCACACTCTGCCAGACAATGATGAATCATTCCTCCTCCTTTCCCTGCCTCAATATCCCGGTCAGCAAAGCCCCCAACATAAGGAGCCTGCAAACTGCCAATATGCTGGGCCACTGTGTTTACCATGCTCACTTTGGTTTGAACTCTAGGAAGCCTTGCAGCTTTGACAGTGAGATATAAAGCAATATAGAGAATATAGAGAAAGCTTGGATAGGGAGGACAGGCAGGTGATAGAGAAGGGATACACTCAGACTGATGGTTTGAGATGTGTCTATTGTAGTGCAAGAAGCATCGTGAACAAAGCAGATGAGCTTAGAATGTGGATCAGTACTTGGAGCTATGACGTTGTGGCTATTTCAGAGACTTGGATGGCCCAGGGGCAGAAATTGTTACATAAGTGCCAGGCTTTAGACATTTCAGAAAGGACAGGAAGGGAGGCAAAAGAGGTGGGAGTGTGGCACTGCTGATCAGAGATAGTGTCATGACTGCAGAAAAGGAGGAAGTCATGGAGGGATTGTCTACTGAGTGAATGTGGGTGGAAGTTAGAAAAAGGAAGGGGTCAATAACTCTTTTGGCTGTTTTTTATAGACCAACCAATAGTAACAGGGACATCGAGGAGCAGATAGGGAGACAGATTATGGAAAGGTGTAATAATGACAGGGTTGTTGTGGTGAGAGATTGTAATTTCCCAAATATTGATTGGCATCTCCCTAGAACAAGGCATTTAGATGGGGTGGAGTTTGTTAAGTGTGTTCAGGAAGGTTTCTTGACACAGTATGTAGATAAGCCTACAAGAGGAGAGGCTGTACTTGATTTGGTATTGGGAAATGAACCTGGTCAGGTGTCAGGTCTCTCAGTGGGAGAGCTTTTTGGAGATAGTGATCACAATTCTATCTCCTTTACCATAGCACCGGAGAGGGATAGGAGCAGACAAGTTTGGAAAGCATTAATTGGAGTAAGAGGAAGTATGAAATATCAGGCAGGAACTTGGAAGCATAATTGGGAACAGATGTTCTCAGGGAAATTTACAGCAGAAGTGTGGCAAATGTTCAGGGGATACCTGCGTGGCATTCTGCATAGGTACATTCCAATGAGACAGGGATAGGATGGTAGGGTACAGGAACCGTGGTGTACAAATGCTGTTGAAAATCAAGTCAAAAAGAAAAGAAAAGTTTAAGGAAGATAGAAAACACTAGGTAATGATAAAGATCTAGAAAATTATAAGGCTAGCAGGAAGGAGCTTAAGAATGAAAGTAGGAGACCAGAAAGGGCCATCAGAAGGCCTTGGCGAGCAGGATTAAGGAAAACCCCAAGTCATTCTACAAGTATGTGAAGATCAAGAGGAGAAGAAGTGAGAGAGTAGGGCCAATCAAGTATGACAGTGGAAAAGTGTGTATGGAACTGGAGGAGATAGCGGAGGTACTTAATGAATACTTTGTTTCAGTATTCACTATGGAAAAGGATCTTGGTGATTGTAGGGATCAGTTACAGCAGACTGAAAAGCTTGAGCATGCAGACATTAAAAAAGAGGATGTGCTGGAGCTTTTGGAAAGCATCAAGTTGGATAAGTCACTGGGACTGGATGAGATGTACCCCAGGCTGCTGTGGGAGGCAAGGGAGGAGATTGCTGAGCCTCTGGCGATTATCTTTGCATCATCAGTGGGGATGGGAGAGGTTCTGGAGGATTGGAGGGTTGCAAATGTTCTTCCCTTATTCAAGAAAGGGAGTAAAGATAGCCCAGGAAATTATAGATCAGTGAGTCTTACTTCAGTGGTTGGTAAGTTAATGGAAGAGATCCACAGAGGGAAGGCATAATATGATTAGGAATAGTCAGCATGGCTTTGTCAAAGGCAGGTTGTGCCTTATGAGCCTAACTGAATTTTTTGACGATGTGACTAAACACATTGATGAAGGTAGAGCAGTAGATGTAGTGTATATGGATTTCAGCAAGGCATTTGATAAGGTACTCCATGCAAGGCTTATTGGGAAAGTAAGGAGGCATGGTATCCAAGGTGATCCAGAACTGGCTTGCCCACAGAATGCAAAGAGTGGTTGTAGATGGGTCATATTGCAGTGGTCCTGTCTCTGGCACTGAGGTTGGACCCTCGACTAGGAAGGGGAGGAGGGAAGAGAAGAGAGCGGTAGTGATAGGGGATTCTATAGTCAGGGGGGCAGATAGGAGATTTTGTGGGGAAGATCGGGAGTCGCGGATGGTATGTTGCCTCCCTGGTGCCTGGGTCCGGGACATCTCAGATCGGGTGCAGGTTATTCTCGAGAGGGAGGGCAAGAACCCAGATGTTGTGGTCCATGTAGGGACCAACGACGTGGGTAGGATGAGTGAGGGGGTCCTGCGTAGTGAGTTCAGGGAGTTAGGTGCGAAGCTGAAGGGCAGGACCTCCAGGGTAACAATCTCAGGATTGCTACCTGTGCCATGTGCGAGTGAGGCAAGGAACAGAAGGATTATACAGATTAATATGTGGCTGAGAGGATGGTGCAGGAGGGAGGGCTTCAGATTTTTAGCTAATTGGGCTTTGTTCCAGGGAAGGTGGGATCTGTTCCGACGGGACGGTTTACACCTGAACTGGAGCGGTACTAACATTCTTGCAGGGAAGTTCACTAGTGCTTCTCGGGGGGGGGGGGGGGTTTTAAACTAAAATTGCAGGGGGCAGGGATCCAGAATGCGAGAGAGGATAGCGAGATGAAGAATAAAGGACAGGTGGGGACTACACGGTTCTGGAATATTAAGTGTGTAGTAGAGAAAGGTGAGGCAGAACAAGTGATAAGGATGTACAGAGGGATGGTCTGACGGAACATGGAGTTAAATGTGTTGAAAGAATAAGTAAATTTAGGAAGGACAACAAAATTCAAGGGGTGTATAGCCCGATGGGAGTTCGGGGAGATGGGTTAAGCACAATAGGCAGCGATTTAAACAGAGAGAGGAGAAATGGGCTAAAAATTCTATATCTGAATGCACGAAGTATCAGAAATAAGGTGGATGAGCTTGAAGCTCAGGTGCGAATGGGTAACTATGATGTTGTTGGGATAACGGAGACATGGCTGCAGGGAGATCAGACCTGGGAAATGAATGTACAAGGGTATACGTGCTATCGTAGGGACAGAAATGTGGGCAGAGGGGGTGGGGCGGTCCTGTTGGTGAGGAATGAGATTCAGTCCTTTGCAAGGGGGGACATAGGATCAGGAGAAGTAGAGTCTGTGTGGATACAACTGAGGAACAGTAAGGGCAAAAAGACCCTAATGGGTGTTGTCTACAGGCCACCAAACAGTAGCATGGATATTGGGTGCAAGTTGAATAGGGAGTTAACATTGGCATGTGGCAAAGGTAATGTCGCAGTAGTTATGGGGGATTTCAACATGCAGGTGAACTGGGAGAATCAGGTTGGTGCTGGACCACAGGATAGGGAGTTTGTAGAGTGCCTACGGGATGCATTCTTGGAACAGCTTGTACGAGAGCCAACCAGGGACAAGGCTATTCTGGATTTAGTGTTGTGTAATGAACAGGATTTGATAAGCGATCTTGAAGTAAAGGAGCCATTAGGAGGTAGTGACCATAATATGAAAAGTTTTTATCTGCAATTTGAGAAGGATAAGGGCAGATTGGAGGTGTCAGTGTTGTAGTTGAATAGGGGAGACTATGGAGCCATGAGGGAGGAGCTGGCCAAAGTTAACTGGATGGATATCCTAGCAGAAAAGACAGTGGAACAGCAATGGCAGGTATTCTTGGGAATAATGCACAAGGTGCAAAATCAGTTCATCCCCCGGAGATGGAAGGATTCAAAGGGGTGAAAGGGGCCACAGTGGTTGACGAAGGAAGTCAGAGATTGCATAGCATTAAAAAAAAGGAAGTATGACAGAGCTAAGGTGAGTGGGAGGACAGATGATTGGGAAATTTTTAAGGAACAACAGAGCTTAACTAAAAAGGCAATACGGGGAGAAAAAATGAGGTACGAACACAAGCTAGCCAGGAATATAAAGGAGGATAACAAAAGCTTTTTTAGGTATGTGAAGAGAAAGAAGATAGTTGAGAACAATGTTGGGCCCTTGAAGAATGAATTGGGTGAAATTGTTATGGGAAACAGAGAAATGGCAGAAGAATTTAATATGTACTTTAGATCTGTCTTCACTAAGGAAGACACAAGCAATCTCCCAGATGTATGGATGGGCCAAGGACATAGGGTAACAGAGGAAATGAAACAGATTGACATTAGGAAGGAAACGGTGATGAGTAGACTGATGGGACTGAAGGCTGACAAATCCCCAGGTCCAGATGGTCTGCATCCTAGGGTACTAAAGGAGGTGGCCCTGGAAATTGCGGATGCATTGGTAATCATTTTCCAATGTTCCTTAGATTCAGGATCAGTTCCTGAGGATTGGAGAATGGCTAATGTTATCCCACTTTTTAAGAAAGGAGGGAGGGAGAAAACAGAGAACTATCGTCCTGTCAGCCTAACATCAGTAGTGGGGAAGATGCTAGAGTCCATTATTAAGGATGAAATAGTGGCATATCTAGATAGCAGTGATAGGATTGGGCCGAGCCAGCATGGATTTACCAAGGGTAAATCATGCTTGACTAATCTATTGGAGTTTTTCGAGGATGTAACCAGGAAGTTAGACAAGGGAGATCCGGTGAATGTAGTGTACCTCAATTTTCAGAAGGCATTTGATAAGTTCCCACATAGGAGATTGGTGGGTAAAATCAGAGCTCATGGCATTGGGGGGAAGACATTGACATGGATAGAAAACTGGTTGGCAGATAGAAAGCAAAGGGTAACGGTGAATGGGTGTTTCTCGGAATGGCAGGTGGTGACTAGTGGGGTGCCACAGGGTTCGGTATTGGGACCACAGCTGTTTACAATTTACATAAACGATTTAGATGAAGGCATTGAGAATAACGTCAGTAAGTTTGCTGATGATACTAAGCTGGGTGGCAGTGTGACATGTGATGAGGATGTTAGGAGGATTCAGGGTGACTTGGATAGGCTGAGTGAGTGGGCAGATACTTGGCAGATGACGTTTAATGTGAATAAGTGTGAGGTTATCCACTTTTGGAGTAAGAACAGGAAAGCAGGTTATTATCTGAACGGTGTAGAGTTGGGTAAGGGAGAAATACAAAGAGATCTAGGAGTCCTTGTTCATCAGTCACTGAAGGTGAATGAGCAAGTGCAGCAGGCAGTGAAGAAGGCTAATGGAATGTTGACCTTTATTACAAAGGGAATTGAGTACAAGAGCAAGGAAATTCTTTTGCATTTGTACAGGGCCCTGGTGAGACCACACCTGGAGTATTGTGTACAGTTTTGGTCTCCAGGGTTAAGGAAGGACATCCTGGCTGTAGAGGAAGTGCAGCGTAGATTCACGAGGTTAATTCCTGGGATGTCTGGATTGTCTTACGCAGAGAGGTTAGAGAGACTGGGCTTGTACACACTGGAATTAAGGAGATTGAGAGGGGATCTGATTGAAACATATAAGATTATTAAGGGATTGGACAAGATAGAGGCAGGAAATATGTTCCAGATGCTGGGAGAGTCCAGTACCAGAGGGCATGGTTTGTGAATAAGGGGTAGGTCATTTAGGACAGAGTTAAGGAAAAACTTCTTCTCCCAGAGAGTTGTGGGGGTCTGGAATGCACTGCCTCGGAAGGTAGTGGAGGCCAATTCTCTGGATGCTTTCAAGAAGGAGCTAGATAGGTATCTTATGGATAGGGGAATCAAGGGATATGGGGACAAGGCAGGAACCGGGTATTGATAGTAGATGATCAGCCATGATCTCAGAATGGCGGTGCAGGCTCGAAGGGCCGAATGGTCTACTTCTGCACCTATTGTCTATTGTCTATATTCTGCATGGAGGTCAGTGACCAGTGGAGTGCCTTAGGGAGCTGTTCTAGGACCCCTACTCTTCATGATTGTTATAAATGACCTGGATGTGGAAATGGAGGGATGGGTTAGTAAACTTGCTAATGACATAAAGGTTGGGGGTGTTGTGGATAGTGTGGAGGGCAGTCAGAGGTTACAGCAGGACATTATTAGGATGCAAAACTGGGCTGAGAAGTGGCAGATGGAGTTCAGCCCAGATAAGTGTTGTTATGTACCCGTGGGTGTCTTGTACTTGTCATCTGACAGTGCTGTTGAAGCTATACTGGACCTAAGGTAATGGTCTTGTGATGGTGGAGTGATGTCATTTTCCTGCCAGTAGAGGTCATGTGACAGTTTTTCTTAAACAGGATATGAAAGGAGGACCCCTCCCTGTGAGGAGGGGCAGTTCATGGCTGGATTTGCCATTTTGTCTTCATGGTACTGCATGGTCCAATATTATGACGCAGTTTCGTTGAAAGGTGGAGTTTTATTTTCTGCCTAAAGTTTAAAAGGTCATTGCTGGCAGTTTCATTACAATATTGCCAGTTAAAAGTCAGTGGAGAGTGAAGATTGGAGTTCTGGAGCTAAAAGATCAAGGAAAGTCGATTTCAACGATGAAACAGGTTCAACCTTGTTTGATCCTCATTCGGAAGGAATTTGTTGGCTATGCCCCTGTTAGCCCCTGCAATAAGAGCAGAAAGGGTTGGATACAGTTTTGTCAGGGAAAGGTCAGTGCCCTTAAGCCGTTTCATTTTCATCTTCGTAAATTCTCCGGGAAAAGAATAGTTCGACTGGGAACCGCAACAACACGACGTGAAAGAGAATTTAAATCGTCTAAAAAGTCTCTCCTTTAATGGACTGTAAGCATTTTGAACTTTCACAGTACTTCTTTGAAGAACTGTTTGTGCAACATCACTTTAAGAACTGTTTAAGCTGCCGCACAGCAGCTGACTTCCAGTTACGTTAGTTGTTTGTTTACTTTTGGGGGTTTGTTTTTCAGTGTTTAATAAATGTTTTATTTGTTATAAAAACCCTGCCTCACTTATATATTTATTGTTGCTGAATCCGTAGCAGTGTGAAGTGGTTCACTTTGGTAGGTCAAATACGATGGCAGAATATAGTATTAATGGTAAAACTCTTGGCAGTGTGGAGGATCAGAGGGATCTTGGGGTGTGAATCCATAGGACTCTCAAAGCAGCTGCGCAGGTTGACTCTGTGGTTAAGAAGGCATAAAGTGCATTAGCCTTCATAAACCATGGGATTGATTTTAAGAGCTGAGATGTAATGTTGCAGCTATATAGGGCCCTGGTCAGACCCCACTTGGAGTACTGTGCTCAGTTCTGGTCACTTCACTACAGGAAGGATGTGGAAGCTACAGAAAGGGTGCAGAGGAGATTTACAAAGATGTTGCCTGGATTGGGGAGCATGCCTTATGAGATTAGGTTGTAGGAACTCGGCCTTTTCCCCTTGGAGCGACGGAGGATGAGAGGTGACCTGATAGAGGTGTTTAAGATGATGAGAGGCATTGATTGTTTGGATAGTCAGAGGCTGTTTCCCAGGGCTGAAATGGCTGTCACAAGAGGGCACAGTTTTAAGGTGCTTGGAAGTAGGTATAGAGGAGAAGTCACGGTTAAGATTTTTACACAGAGAGTGGTGAGTGCATGGAATGGGCTGCTGGCGATGGTGGTGGAGGCGGATATGGTAAGGCCTTTTAAGAGACTCCTGGATAGGTAAATGGAGCTTAGTAAAATAGAGGGCTATGGGTAGCCCTTGGTCATTTCTAAAGTAAGTACATGTTCAGCACAGCACTGTGGGCTGAAGGGCCTGTATTGTGCTGTAGTTTTTCTATGTTTCTAGTGCCAGTGCATTGGGACATCAGTGGTCTGTGAACACCATGGGTTCCAACTGCTAGGGTCGTCTACTGTTCATTATGAACACCCTTTCAGGATGACACTTCCTATGTGACATGGGTGCTCAAGAGAGGGTGCTGTCAGCATCACCTACAGATGAGAGAGCAAAGAGAAATGAACCTCTCTGGAGGCCACCAACGGCAGCAAGATGCAGACTTACAGGACACAACAAGTGACGCTCTACTTCAATGGGCAACATTACACATGAGACTTTTTCCTGACTAAAGCAGCTAGACCTTTGCTCGGTGCAGGTTTCCTGTGTGCCCAAGGACAATTAGTTGATCTTAAGAACTGCCGTCTTGTGGATGTCAAGGACTTTGTGTCATTACCCTGCTCCCCCAGTAAGTTCCCCATGACTCTGTCCAGTGCATGCACCACTGCACATGAGTTTAGTTGACTGCTGGGTGAATTCCCAAACCTCACCAAACCCACAATCTCCACTACAGTCACAAAACATCGGGCTGAGCACCATATTTCTACAAGTAGTCCGCCAATCCTTGGCCTGCGCTCATGGACTGGACCCAGAAAGGCTGGCAACTGCAAGGTTAAGTTGGTATACAGGCAAGGGGATTTCAGTCCTGATGCCAAGACCCCTTTGTTGTCCTCTCCACCCTCCTCAGAAAATGCAATTCCTTTTCAGTTACTCCTACCTCCAACATGACATACTTGGGTTCCTGTTGACTTGCATTCCACCTCGTTTGTTTTCATCCACCATGATGCACACCAGCATCCCCTTTAGCTCCCTTATGTTTTGGAACAGGGAGAAAAGATTTTTATCATGGATAGGATGAATAAACCTGAATGTATTTCAGTAATTTGCCTTAAACTGGCCCACTAAGATTTCGAGGATTCCGTTCCCATGTCCCTGGGGTTATGACATGACCATGAGCTTGTCAATACACCTCTGGACAAGCCAGAGGCACCTGAGGTTCCTGCACTCATAGAACACAGGACCCGAGCCAGGTGGCTCGTCCAAACTCCAGACAGGCTCACAATGTTGTTTTAGTGAGCTCTGAGGTGTGGGGGGGGGGGGTGGGGGGGGGGATGCTATGTAGGATAATGTAATTGATGGAAATGTACATAATTCACAAACACCGACATTGAGTTGAGGTTTCACTTTAAGAGGTTGATCTGATGCGATGATGTAATTATGTAAATTTCTTACCATACTCCGAGCCTCCTGGACGTCCACATCTGCGCCAGGTGTGCCGAGCTGCAGCTCCTCAGGGACCGTGTCAGGAAACTGGAGCTGCAGCTCGATGAGCTTCGTCTGGTCAGGGAGAGTGAGGAGTTGATAGAGAGGAGTTACAGGCAGGTGGTCAAACCAGGGCCATGGGAGGCAGACAAGTGGGTCACGGTTAGGGGAGGGAAGGGGAAGAGTAAGGCATTAGAGAGTACCCCAGTGGCTGTATCCCTTGACAATAAGTACTCCTGTTTGAGTACTGTTGGAGGGAGACAGCCTACCTGGGGGAAGCAACAGTGGCCGTGCCTCTGGCACAGAGTCTGGCCCTGTAGCTCAAAAGGGTAGGGAAAGGAAAAGGAAGGCAGTAGTAATAGGGGACTCGATAGTTAGGGGGTCAGATAGGCGATTCTGTAGTTTGCCTCCCTGGTGCCAGGGTCCGGGATGTCTATGATCGCGTCCACAATGTCCTGAAGTGGGAGGGTGAAGAGCCAGAGGTCATGGTACATATAGATATCAATGCCATAGGTAGGAAAAGGGAAGAGGTCCTGAAAGGAGAATACAGGGAGATAGGAAGGCAGCTGAGAAGAAGAACCACAAAGGCAGTAATCTCGGGATTACTGCCTGTGCCACACGACAGTGAGAGTAGGAATGGAATGAGGTGGAGGATATATGGGTGGCTGAGGGATTGGAGCAAGGGGCAGGGATTCAAGTTTCTGGATCATTGGGACCTCTCTTGGGGCAGGTGCGAACTGTACAAAAAGGATGGGTTGCACTTGAATCCTAGGGAGACCAAAATCCTGGCGGGAAGATTTGCTAAGGCTACTGGGGAGACTTTAAACTAGAATGGTTGGGGGGTGGGAATCAAATTGAAGAGACTAGGAGAGAGGAGGTTAGTTCACAAATAGAGAAAGTTTGTAGACAGTGTGTGAGGGAGGATAGGCAGGCTCAGACCGAAGATGCAGGGGAGAAGGAAGAAAAAGAAGATAGTAAAGTTGTTTGCACCATTAGGGATAAACAGAGAGTAAGAGGTGGAGAATTTCTTAAATGCATTTATTTTAATGTTAAGAGCATTGTTAGAAAGGTGGATGAGCTTAGAGCATGGATTGATACCTGGAAATATGTTGTTGTAGCTATTAGTGAAACATGGTTGCAGGAGGGATGTGATTTGCAACTAAATATTCCTGGATTTCATTGCTTCAGGTGTGATAGAATCAGAGGGGCAAGGGGGGAGGTGTTGCATTGCTTGTCAGAGAAAATATTACAGCAGTGCTTTGGCAGGATAAATTAGAGGACTCATCTAGAGAGGCTATTTGGGAGGAATTGAGGAATGGGAAAGGTGTAATGTCACGTACCCCATGACTGGGTTACCAAACCAGCAGAAATGGAATGATACGTTGGAGTCTGGTATCACTGTTACTAAAAGTGTTTATTAGTAAACTAAGTAATACAGTATCAAAAATGCGAATATACAGATAAGACAGGTTAGCAATGATAAATACAGAAGTGTAGAATTAAGAATCAAAACGAAGCTCTATCAAAGTCTAGGGGTAAATGAATAGTCTTAAGATAATGCAGAGTTCAGTTCAGCTCAGTTTGGGTTGAGGTAGTTGCTGTTGTAATGTTGGAGAGAGAGAGAGAGAGAGAAAGAGAGAGAGAGAAAGAGAGAGAGAGAAAGAGAGAGAGACCAAGCGAGAGATGAGCAGCTACAGCAGGCAAACCTTCCGTTGTCTTCCTGTTCCGTTGTGCCATTGTGGTCACCGATTATGACCCCTCCATTCCAGGCCATACCGTTCTTCAGTGGTGGGCTTGTCACCCAGGTGAGGGTGGGCACACACACAAGACCCCACTGGCCTGCCTTCACACACTGTGAGCTTCTGACCGATTCCCCCGAATTGATCCTCCAAGCCCCCACTTTCCTGTGGGTGCACAACACTCTTTCAGTGTCCCGTGGCATGTCTGCCGGTGTCTCAGCAGACTCATCTTTTATCTCCCCTGCTGGGGTACCAGCCATCCATCCACTGACCATGTCCATCTCCATCAAACTGGGCCACTCCCTGCTGTCTCAGCAAGAATGTTAACGAGCAAAAAAAAGGTGTCCTTGTAGTAAAGGTAAGTAATCAGTGAAGAAGCCATAATACTAAATCATCCATGGAGCCATAACTGTAAATCGTTGTCTCTCTCTCTCTCTCACATCTGCAGCAGGATGCCTCCCCCCACCCCCTTTATCTCTCTCTCTCGTTAGCAGCATAGTTCACAGGGTGTCAACTCTGGACCCATCTCCATCTGGTTTTCTCATCACACATAACATGTAGTAACACTTATAAGGGTGTATTATAGACCACCTAATGGGGAGCGAGAATTGGAGGAGCAAATTTGTAAGGAGACAGCAGATACTTATAGTAAGCACAAAGTTGTGATTGTGGGAGATTTTAATTTTCCACACATAGACTGGGAAGCCCATTCTATAAAAGGGCTAGATGGTTTAGAGTTTGTAAAATGTGTGCAGGATAGTTTTTTGCAGCAATACATAGAGGTACCAACTGGAGAAGGGGCAGTGTTGGATCTCCTGTTAGGGAATGAAGTAGGGCAGGTGACGGAGGTATGTGTTGGGGAGCACTTCGGGTCCAGTGATCACAATAGCATTAGTTTCTCCGTAATTATAGAGAAGGATAGGACTGCACCCAGGGTTGAGATTTTTGATTGGGGAAAGGCTAACTTTGAGGAGATGCAAAAGGATTTAGAAGGAGTGGATTGGGACAATTTGTTTTATAGGAAGGATGAAATAGAGAAATGAAGGTCATTTAAAGGTGAAATTTTGAGGGTACAGAATCTTTATGTTCCTGTTAGGTTGAAAGGAAAGATTAAAAGTTTGAGAGAGCCATGGTTTTCAAGGGATATTGGAAACTTGGTTTGGAAAAAGAGAGAGATCTACAATAAATATAGGCAGCATAGAGTAAATGAGGTGCTTGAGGAATATAAAGAATGTAAAAATAATCTTAAGAAAGAAATGAGAAAAGCTAAAAGAAGATATGAGGTTGCTTTGGCAAGTAAGGTGAAAATAAATACAAAGGGTTTCTACATTTATATTAATAGCAAAAGGGTAGTGAGGGATAAAATTGGCCCTTAGAGAATCAGAGTGGACAGCTAAGTGTGGAGCCAAAAGAGATGGGGGAGAGTTTGAACAGGAATACCTTGCTGGGGTTCCCTTGTCCTGTTGAGAAGTCTCAAGTCCAGTCCTGTTGCCTCTCCTCGTCCTGTAGCCTTGTCATGCCCTCACCTAGTTTTGGGGTCCGAGCCCGAGTCAAGATCCAGGTTTTGGGTCCTTGTCCAATTTCTGACTTGGAGTCCAAACCAAGGCTCCTAGTTCCCAGTTCCATGTCCTGGTTCCACTATCCTAGTCAAGTACTAGCCCAGGCCCGGAATCCTTGTCTCGTCCAGGACCTGTGTCATATCCAGCGTCCTTTCTTCCCCACTTTCCTTGCTTCCTTCTCATGCCTAGTCTTATTCCTGGTAGTTCAGTGTCTGTGGCTTGCATTTGGGTCAGCATCCAACAGTACTGGCGCTTGTTAAGAATATAAAAGTGGATAAATCTCTGGATCCTGACAGGATATTCCCTAGGACCTTGAGGGAAGTTAGTGTAGAAATAGCAGGGGCTCTGACAGAAATATTTCAAATGTCATTAGAAGCTGGGATTGTGCCAGAGAACTGGCATATTGCTGATGTGGATCCATTGTTTAAAAAGGGTTCTAAGAGTAAACCTAGCAATTATAGGCCTGTAGGTTTGACGACAGTGGTGGGTAAATTAATGGGAAGTATTCTTAGAGATGGTATATATAATTATCTGGATAGCCAGGGTCTGATTAGGAACAGTAAACATGGATTTGTGTGTGCAAGGTCATGTTTGACAAATCTTATTGAATTTTTTGAAGAGATTACGAGGAAAGTTGACGAGAGTAAAGCAGTGGATGTTGTCTGTATGGACTTCAGTAAGGCCTTTGACAAGGTTCCACATGGAAGGTTAGTTAGGAAGGTTCAATCGTTAGGTATTAATATTGAAGTAGTAAAATGGATTCAATAGTGGCTGGATGGGAGGTGCCAGAGAGTAGTGGTGGATAACTGTTTGTCAGGTTGGAGGCCGGTGACTAGTGGTGTGCCTCAGGGATCTGTACTGGGTCCAATGTTGTTTGTCATATACATTAATGATCTGGATGATGGGGTGATAAATTGGATAAGTAAGTATGCAGACGATACTAAGATAGGTGGCATTGTGGATAATGAAGTAGGTTTTCAAAGCTTGCAGAGAGATTTAGACCAGTTAGAAGAGTGGGCTGAAAGATGGCAGATGGAGTTTAATGCTGATAAGTATGAGGTGCTACACTTTGGTAGGAATAATCCAAATAGGACATACATGGTAAATGGTAGGGAATGCAGTAGGGAATGAGGAATGCAGTAGAACAGTGTGATCTAGGAATAATGGTGCATAGTTCCCTAAAGGTGGAATCTCATGTGGATAGGGTGGTGAAGAAAGCTTTTGGTATGCTGGCCTTTATAAATCAGAGCATTGAATATAGGAGTTGGGATGTAATGTTAAAATTGTACAAGACATTGGTGAGGCCAAATTTGGAGTACTGTGTACAGTTCTGGTCACCAAATTATAGGAATGATGTCAACAAAATAGAGAGAATATAGAGGAGATTTACTAGAATGTAACCTGGGTTTCAGCACCTTAGTTACTGAGAAAGGTTGAACAAGTTAGGCCTTTATTCTTTGGAGTGTAGAAGGTTGAGGGGGGACTCGATAGAGGTATTTAAAATTATGAGGGGGATAGATAGAGTTGACGTGGATAGGCTTTTTCCATTGAGAGTAGGGGAGATTCAAACAAGAGGACATGAGTTGAGAGATAGGGGGCAAAAGTTTAGGGGTAACACGAGGGGGGATTTCTTTATTCAGAGAGTGGTAGCTGTGTGGAACAAGTTTCCAATAGAAGTGGTAGAGGCAGGTTCGGTATTGTCATTTAAAGTAAAATTGGATAGGTATATGGACAGGAAAGGAATGGAGGGTTATGGGCTGAGTGCAGGTCGGTGGGACTAGGTGAGAGTAAGCATTCAGCACTGACTAGAAGGGCTGAGATGGCCTGTTTCCGTGCTGTAATTGTTATATGGTTTTTGGTTATACTTTGTGTTCAGTGTTTGGAGTATATTAGATGAGTTGTTACGGTATAAAATGCCTCCACTGTTTTTATTTGTGAAAACCTACAAGTACAGCTGGAATAGTTCTTCTTGTATGATAACACTTCCAAATGTTAATGACTTTCAAATTAAAAAGAAATTGTTGGAGGAATTTAATGGGCCATCATCTCCCCCCTCACCTGGTTCCAGTTAGCACAAGACAGCCCCAGCTTTACCCTGGCCTCTCATTCCTTATACAGAGTCTAGACCTGAACTGTTGGCCAGCCCCCTGTCAGATGCTCCCTGACTTGCTGAGTTCCTCCAGCAATTTCTTTTTTGTTCTGGATTAAACCATTATGGCCTCTCGTGTCGTGGTGACATTCAAACAGTTATTTTAGGCCTTATTCATTAAGTAAACAACTACTGTGTATGGTGCTTTGTATACATTTAATTCTGTTGTGTTTAAAAGAAACTAGGTGCCAGAAATCTGAATGATACAGAATGGGATAAATATTCTGTCTACATCACAGATGTTAACAAACCTTCTGACTGTTGCCACCATCCTCAGGTTTTGTTTTAATTTTGAAGTAAATGGTTTGAATTTCTTTGCTTTTGGACATACTTATCAACTATTATAAGGGTTTATCTCACCTGGTTTTTAAAATGGTGAGTTTTAGTAAGTGTGAAGTTGAAAGTCCGGCAAAGCTCAACGATTAAGGTTATGCCACTGGGGGTCTCTAGCGGACTCTTTAAAATCTATCTAGTGTTTTTTGTAAACTGCTGGTGTGACTTGCCAAATTGAATCAGAAGTATAAAAAGGACAGTTGGGATATATTTACATTTTAGACAATGATGAAGAGTTTCATGCAGACATCTCTCACATTTTCCAGTGTGGACTTCTGCCAGTTATGTTTTCCAAGTGATGCTGGAAGGTTAAAGACTTGTGGGCTATTTGGTAGGGAGTAGGAGATAAGGGCCTTTGTGAGATTTGGAGGGAAGTTGAGAACTTTAAACATTATAGACTAACAGAGTGATATTGCATGGAAACAGGACTTCAGCCAAAACACCCATGTTGAACAAGGTGTCTTCCCGGGCTGGTGTCACTTGCTTGCACATGGCCCATATCCTTCTAAACTTTATTTCATTTACCAAACTAACTGTCTCTTAAACACTGTAATTATGCCCATCTCTATCTCTTCCTCTGTCAGCCTGTTCCATGTAACAACATCCTCTGTGTGAAAATCTGCCTCTCAAATTCGTTTGATTCTCTCCCCTCACACCTTAAACCTATGCCTCCTAGTTTAGATTCCCTAACCTTAGGAAAAGTACTGTGATTATCTATGCTGCCAATGACATTGTAAACCTCTGTTATGTTCCTTTCACTCTGTTGTGGTCAGGAACCTGTACAGTGAACACAGGAGTTAAGGACGAATAGAATCAAGAGGAAACAGACAAACATAACAGTGTTTTTAGATGGTCAAGTTTATAAAGGGTTTGAGGCTGGTTTTGAGACCATTGATATGACAGGGTCTACAGCCATGGACGAGACGATAATGGTATAGAGATGAGAAACTTCAACCATCCTTTTGTCTCTCAGTTACTCAGCAGCTTGACCCACTGAGTTCCTCCAGCAGCTTAGACCATAAGACATAGGAGCAGAATTAGGCCATTCATCCCATTGAGTCTGCATTATAATTTCATCATGGCTGAATCCCATACACCTGCCTTCTCGCCGTATTCTTTGATGCCTTGACCAATCAGGAAACAAACAACTTCCACATTAAATATACCCACTGACATGGCCTCCACCACAATCTGTGGCAGAGCATTCCACAGATTCACTCCTCTCTAGCTAAACAAATTCCTCCCTGCCTCCATTCTAAAAGGTCACCCCTCAATTTTGAGGCTGCACCCTCTAGTTCTGGATACGCTCACCATAGGAAACATACTCTCTACATCCATCTTATTTAGTTCTTCCAACATTCGATAGGTTTCAATGAGATCCCCATGCATTCTTCCAAATTCCAGTGAGTACTGTTATGATCCCAGCCCCCTCCTTTGTGAGAATCGCAAGAACCCTAGTGAAGGGGGGGTCAATGACCCAAGAGAAGAGAAAGATACGTGCGGTGTCCCTCGTTTCATGGCGAGGCAAAAGCTGGCGACTGTGGTCATTGTCTCGTGGAGACACCTTTGTGAATTGGGAACTGTACTACGTGTATACCCTCAGGGCAATGTGGGTGGAGAGACGGAGAGAGATTGCATCATCCCAACCTGATTGACATCTGAGACCCCGTGAGCTCAGATAAAAGAGGGGTTGTAAAGACGGCCCCCCAGACGCACCAGAAGACACGCTAGAAATCCTGTGACAGCGTTTAATAGCGACAGCCGGTGGGGGGGTTCGTGTGCGTCTTTTCCTTGCCTGGGATTGGTGACCTCACCACGGAAGAACGGCTTTAGCTACTGGAGAGGCCACAAGTGAACGGCCACCTCCCAACGAGACTCCGACGGATCGAACTCATAAAGGTTGGAAAAATCCGCCGGGTAACTGTTCCATTCTATACCTATCTCTCTCTCTCCAACAAAGTGCACCACCGCGACACCCAAAAGATGGCAGCTGGTGGAACTGCAGTGACCTTGAGAGACTTTTATATATACATCGGACAATATATATTACCCCTAGACAACGATAGAGCTTATTTCTTATTGATTATTACTATACCTGCGCTTTAGATTGAGTATTGACGACGTATGTTATCTGAATGTTTGTATTAACCTTATTTTTGTGCCCCTTTATAAATAAAAACTTCTAAAAAATAGTGCCATCAGACTTCAATGGACCTCTCTATCTTTGCTGGTAAGTGATCCAATTACGGGATACGTAACAACTTGGGATTCTCATCTCGGGATTTGACACCAAATTGGGAGGCCAGTGAATCGGGCTTGTAAGTCCAAATTTGGATCTGGTTGCGCAGGTAGCCAGACGGGAAACCAGCAAAGATGGACGTGGGTGAATTTATGAAAAACCCGACTGTGGAGGCGCTAGAGGCGGCCACCAAATCAGACTTGTTAAATTTGGCGAAGGGATTGGACCTCACAGAAGTGAGGTCGTCCATGAAAAAGCGGGAGGTGCGAGGGGCCATAACTCGGTATTACATTGGGAAGAATGTGTTCGAAGCTGAGGTATTGGAAAATATCCCTGGAAAAGTACCAGCTAGTGGGATGGATCAGCTAGAGTTGGAGAAATTAAGGTTGGAACATGAATTTAAAATAAAGCAGCTGGAAGCGGCTGAGAGAGAGAAAGAATGGGCTGAGAGAGAGAAAGAAAGGGCTGAGAAAGAGAAAGAAAGGGCCGACAAACAAAGGGAGCAGGCGTTCCACATAAAGGAGTTAGAGGTGAAACGGGACCAGGAGCTCCAACTAAAGGAGTTAGAGGTGAAAAAAGAGTAGGACCAAGCTGAGAGGCAAAGACAGCATGAAATTCAGCTAAAAGAGCTAGAAGCAGCCGAGAATGAGAAGGAACGGGCCGAGAGAGAGCAGGACCGAGCTGAAAAGCAAAGAGAGTATGAGGAGAAAGAGAAACAGAGAGAACATGACTTGGAGATGGAGAAGTTAAAGAAAGAGCGAAGAGATCTAGGGTTAGATCGAGAGGAGAGGTTTAATGTTAGTCGGGAGTTGAGGGTAGTACCTCCATTCGAAGAGTCGGATGTTGATAGTTATTTCTTGTCTTTTGAAAAGGTGGCAGTAAATCAGAAGTGGCCCAAAGAGCAGTGGGTGGCGTTGTTACAAAGTGTGTTAAAAGGGAAGGCACAACGAGCATTGCGGCATTGGCCGTCGAGGAAGGGAAAGCGGAGAATTATGCCAAAGTAAAGGAGGCCATTCTCCGGAGTTACGAGCTAGTACCTGAAGCTTATAGACAAAGGTTCAGAAATTTACGGAAAGGGTGGAATCAAATGTATACCGAGCTAACCCATGAAAAGGGTGTGCTCTTGGACCATTGGTGCACCGTGAAACAGGTGGACGGGGATTATGGGCGTATCAGGGAGTTATTTTTGATTGAGGAATTAGAAGGGTGTGTTCCGGAAGAGATCCGGATGTATTTGAATGAGAAGCCGAATAAGTCCATCTCCGAAATTGCTAGGTTCGCAGATGAATATGCCCTAACCCACAGGACAAAGTTTTCCTCGCCAAAAGGTTACCCGAGAGACCGTGGGAACGACCGAGAAAGTCCGCCGGCTGAGGCAGAGGTCCCGCCGGGAGCTAGTGGTAAGGTTGAAGGGGAAAGGCCAGGCGGCCCGAAATTTCCGGGCTTGACCTGTTTTAATTGTGGGAAGGGAGGACATATTGCCTCTAGGTGCTTTGCTCTGAGAAAGGAGCCAGAAAAAGGGAAAGCAGCGGTCCCTATCGGGTGTGCCGTGGTAATCAGTAAATCGACGAGAGAGCCTCGGGTAGACAGAGTACGAGAGGGGTCAGAGACTTGGCTGTCACCCAGAACCATGTCCATGAAGGGGGGAGACACACCCATTCCCGTCCGAATCTGGCGAGACACCGGGGTGGAGCTGTCGTTGATCCACCATGAGATACTAGATTTCGGTTGGAGAAGGGGAATGGTTGCCATGAAGGGGATAAGTACAAGAATAGAAATGGTGCCCCTACATCAGGTAATTATGGATTGTGAGCTGGTATCTGGACCAGTCGAAATAGGGGTGCCATCAGAATTCCTGAGAACTGACGCGGACGTCCTCCTCGGGAATGATTTAGCCGGGGGGGCAGGTTTGGACAAGGATGACACAGCCCAAACAGCCTGTGAGGATTGCAGCCCCGCCCCTCGCCTCTCCAGTCTGTACCACAGGCGTGAGCATTCGCAGCCTGTCGAGAAAGGCAGCTGAGAAAGCGAGCAGTTTAAATCTGGCCAGTATTGATTTGGCCAAGATGGTCCTACCGACCCTGTACCACGAGGGTTCTGAGGGTGGTAAACCGAAGAGTAGTAAAGTGAAAGGGGTTAAGGGAGAGGAGCTAGATCTGCCCTTAGTGAAGAGAAAGGTCCTAGAGGTAGGAAATAAAGATGAGAAACGGAAAAAGCTGTTAAAAGGTCCAGAGTTGGACATGGATGATCTGTCGGGGGTGGCAGCCCTGTTTGAAGAAGTTGAGAGGTATCAAGGTGTTCCCGATAATGAGATGAAGGCAGTCCTAGATGAAAAGGATGCCATTACCTTGGAGAGGTCTGCTGGGTTGGCAGACGAGGTTGTTTCAGCCCGTGGGGTTGAGTTTGCTCCGGAAGGGAGTTGCCCAGAGAGGAACTGGGAGGATCAGGGGAATTTAGAATTTGAAAAGGGTACGGGTATTGAAAGCCTGGAAGAGGCAGATGTCCCGATTGAGTGTGTCCAAGATGTGGATGCATGTGGTACTGAACCTAGTAATGGAGCTCAGAAAAAGTCTGAGGTATTTGATTCAGTTGAAAAGGAATGCAGTCCCTGTGGGTCAGATGGACTGGGTTCAGTGAAGACAGGGTTAACCCTGGTAATTAGGGGAAGGGAGGGTTCCCAGGTGTTTGTACACGAAGGGGTGGTGAACTTAAAGTGGAACTCGACCATGGGGGGATAAACATTATTATTGAAGGGAACGGAAAGTTTGTAGTTCCCAAATCGAATGAAGAAAATTTAAAGTTTAGGTTGGTGTCAGAAGAAGCAACCAGGCTACAGAAACGATGGCTTGGTAACGCGGTGCCTGCGCATCGATTACAGGTTGATTTGGAATGTAAAGGTGCCCCACACGCTGTTGTTATACAAGAGAGCGCTGTGAAAAAGCCGAATTTTAAATGCGGCCTGAGGGAAAGGTTCGAACTGAAACCCATCAGCCTGCATGGTCTTGACAAAAGGGTTAGCTACCTGTGTAACATTAAAGAATTGGGTGGAAATTCACACGATGATTTATTAAGTTTGGGACACGGTGTTGAAAGAATAACCCTTATGGAACGGAAAGGCGGGAGAGTACCTCGCCAAATTACCCAGGTCCCCCACGTAGGAACTCACCGGAAAAGAGGTGACGGCCATTTTTAAATAGAAAGAACAGCTGTACGGGATTTTGACAGAGCATGTGAATAACAAAGACAACCCCCTTGGAACCCTGCCTGTTGAAATCTGATGCTGCCAGCCTTTAGTCAGGGACAAGATGTTACCATATTAAAGGAAGTGCCACTGTAATCGTTAACCTTTTAGACGCTGAAAAATGTATGCCGGTACAGCTCTGTAGTTAAAAGAAAAGCTTTTGTACTATGTTAGATCCTAAAACCCTGTAAGACTCTGTACCGCTCCGTTTTAACCGCTGGTAAAAACGTTTTTAAGAGGGGAGGTGTTATGATCCCAGCCCCCTCCTTTGTGAGAATCGCCAGAGCCCTAGTGAAGGGGGGGGGGGGGTCAATGACCCAAGAGAAGAGAGAGATACGTGCGGTGTCCCTCGTTTCACGGCGAGGCAAAAGCTGGCGACTGTGCACCACCGCAACACCCAAAAGACGGCAGCTGGTGGAACTGCAGTGACCTCGAGAGACTTTTATATATACATCGGACAATATATATATTACCCCTAGACAACGATAGAGCTTATTTCTTATTGATTATTACTATACCTGCACTTTAGATTGAGTATTGACGACGTATGTTATCTGAATGTTTGTATTAACCTTATTTTTGTGCCCCTTTATAAATAAAAACTTCTAAAAAATAGTGCCATCAGACTTCAACGGACCTCTCTATCTTTGCTGGTAAGTGATCCAGTTACGGGATACGTAACAGTACAGACCCAAAATTGCCAAAAACTCCTCATATATGTTAACCCCTTCATTCCTGGAATCATTCTTGTGAACCTCCTGTATTTTGTTTATTTTTCTTCATTTCATGGTAAATTCTCCCCTCACAAAATTCTTCATGGTAAATTTGTGTGCTTATTTAATGGCACTGTAATGTTTATGACTATTTTATTATTTGAATTTAAATTACTTCTAAAATAATAATTATTCTTTAATTATTATTCAACTACTTTAAATGTTTCTGAATATCTCCATGACAACTTAAAAATATAGTCTTAATCTGCTGCTTTACTGGTTTTGTATTTCAATTAGTCCCATCTGTCAGAATCTTTTGGATTTTGATGTCACCAAACACTTATTTCTTTAAAAATGCCTCTAATTGGATCTATGAAAATGAAGGAAAGAAAGTTTTCTGTAACAAACACATTAAATGTAACTCTAATTTGTTTTGATGGTTGATTATATTAAAGATAACATGAATTTGAGTTCTGGGAGCTGAGCTGGACTGGTTATGTTTATCCCGATTAGTAACCAACCAGAGACAGAAGGAGATTGAAGTTAGAGGGTTCATAAGCAACTCCAGGTACGTTGCCATAGCAAAATGTCATTAAGAATTTTATCAACTCACCTTGATAGATGCTTTCTAGATAAACAAAGAACAATCTGCATCACAATGTTCAAATGGGCATATTGCCATAGAACATTTAGTCCATTGGGAAACTCAAACATTTTAGCAGATAATTGGCTCAGAGGTTTAGGAAGCTCCATTTTCCTTTAAGAAGGCTGGTTACAAGTTCACTATTTTATTCCAGTTAACAATTGTATAAGACTACTGCTCACTACCCTCCTACTCTGCATCTAACTGAACAATCCTTGCGATGGATGGTGCAGTGTACCTGGCCTTTGGACCTAATGTAATTCCCACAGTTTGATTTTGTTTAGGATTTTGGGAGGATTAATTGGGATGGATTTTTCTCACTGCAGAAGGGACATTGTTAGCAAGAACAAGCCTGGACTGCTGCAGACTTGTTCTTCACGGCAATGTATCATTCAGCATTAATCTCCAGCACATGCCACTCAAGAGTCTTGGTCTATGTTATTATTTTTGTATGTTTACTGCTATCGTAATTATACGTGTCATATGTGCTTTGTGCTGTGTGTGACTGTTGGTACTGTGTTTTGCACCTTAGCTCTGGAGGAATGCTGTTTTCTTTGGCTAAATGACAACTAAACTTGAATTATTTGCTTGGTGTACAGTCATAGAGACGTCTGTGGTCCTCAGGTTGTTCTTAATATGTGAGCAGAGTTAGGGAGGTTTTATTCTGGAGGATATCATAGCTGATTTTGCCCAGTGCAAACATACATTTACAAAAGATACACACATTATAACGGGCACAATATGCATACATATGAATGCAAAACATATGCAAAATACTTACTAAATATGCACTCAGTGGCTACTTTATTATTGTCTCTATGCCTAATAAAGTGGCCAAGAGTGTATGTTCTGCTGCTGTAGCCCATTCACTTCAAGGTTCAACATGTTATGAGTTCAAAGATGCTCTTCTGCACACCTCTGTTGTAACATGTGGTTACCTGAAATACTGTTGTCTTCCTGCCAGCTTGAACCAGTCTGGCCATTATCCTCTGACCTCTCTCATAAACAAGATGTTTTTGTCCACAAAACTGCTGCTCACTGGAAGTTTTTTGCTTTTTGCACCATTCTCTGTAAACTCTCGCGATTGTTGTTCATGAAATCCCAGGTCATCAGCAGTTTCGGAGTTACTCAAACCATCTTGTCTGACACCAATAACCATTCCCAAGTCAAAGTAATTATTTCACATTTTTCCCTATTCTGATGTTTGGTCTGAACAACAGCTGAACCTCTGGACCCCTTGCTTAATGGTCTTGGTCCATGGCATAAAAAAAGTTGAGAAACCCCATCCGTGCTTTTATGCACTGAGTTGTTGCCACAGGATTGGCTGATTAGATATTTGCATTAACAAGCAGGTGTACAAATGTACCTAATAAAGTGGCTACTAAGTGTATATTACATACGTACAAACAATATACTTATACAGCCACACACCTGGTCAAATGTACACCCTCATGTCAGGACACACACAAACAAATACAAAAGTGTACAGGTTGGCACACAGTACATGTTTGTGAGTGTATGTATACCTTACATGCAAAAACACTCATTCTGTCTCCATCTGAAACAAGAGTGGAAACTCAGGATGATTTTTCGGTTGCTGCAGAGTTGGCTAAATTGTGACTGATCGAAGTCACCAGAGAGACTGTGAACCTGGTGACGGAGAAGTCTTTATTCATCAGGCAATCTTCTGGAGACCCTCTTGACAGAGGGTCACAAACTCAAAGTACATCACATTTTTGTATCCTTAAGATCAAAGGTAACAGTAGGTGAGTCAATACAATTTCAATAGTTACAATGACATTGTTTACTTCAATACTTTCATCACCAAGGCTTCCAATGCCTTTTCATTTTTCCCTCATCAGTTGCTTTCTTGTCACCAGAGCTGATAGGGTTCGCAACCCCATTTGTTCAATTTCCTGCACTCACGCCTCCTCCTTCCACACCGCACAAGGATAGGGGTCCCCTTGTTCTGACCTTCTACCCCATCAGACTCCGTATTCAATGGAACACCCTCTGTAATTTCTAACACTTCCAAGATGATCCCACTCTCATATACCTTGGCTCTCCATATTTCTTCCAGCATTCCGAAGGGACTATTCCCTCCTACTGTCATTTCCCTTCAAAGCCATGATGACTGTATTTGTACATTTTATAAATTTTTAAGAAGGGATTCCAACGTTTTCTCAGTAGATATCAAACAAACTGGCCTAGGCTCTTATATTTTATATCCTTTCCTTTCTAAGTTCTGCTGTTACATTTGTTACTTCTAATCAATATGGGGTTTTCCAGAATCTAGATAATATTAAAAAGTCATTTTTGTTGCATTTGCCATTTCTACAGTCAGCCCTTTCAGTGCATTATTTTCTTACCAGGTCTAACAAACTAGTGCTTGAGTTCAAAACACAATGACTGTTGTGATGTGTAAACTCAATTTTTTAAGCTGGACTAACAATCTAGGAACCTGAGATCAAATCCTAGCACGACACTCTAGAACTTGAACTCAATTAAGTAAATATTCTGGAACTTAAAAAAGCACTAAATCTTAATCAATCAAGAATCTACTAGATCGTGGATAAAAGTCCATCTTATTCACCAAACCCACCTGGGATGAAACTTTTTATCTTTATTTGATCTTGTCTATGTGATTGATATCTGCTCTCTGATACCTACTCGTTATGTCCCAAACAAAATTAAGATAATAAACATTGAGTTAGATAACAAATTAAATACAGCAAAATCACTCTTGGCTCAATTAATTCTGTACAGTTTTCCTCAAGAACGTCTGATAGATAGATAGATAGATAGATAGATAGATACTTTATTCATCCCCATGGGGAAATTCAACTTTTTTTCCAATGTCCCATACACTTGTTGTAGCAAAACTAATTACATACAATACTTAACTCAGTAAAAAAATATGATATGCATCTAAATCACTATCTCAAAAAGCATTAATAATAGCTTTTAAAAAGTTCTTAAGTCCTGGCGGTAGAATTGTAAAGCCTAATGGCATTGGGGAGTATTGACCTCTTCATCCTGTCTGAGGAGCATTGCATCGATAGTAACCTGTCGCTGAAACTGCTTCTCTGTCTCTGGATGGTGCTATGTAGAGGATGTTCAGAGTTATCCATAATTGACCGTAGCCTACTCAGCGCCCTTCGCTCAGCTACCGATGTTAAACTCTCCAGTACTTTGCCCACGACAGAGCCCGCCTTCCTTACCAGCTTATTAAGACGTGAGGCGTCCCTCTTCTTAATGCTTCCTCCCCAACACGCCACCACAAAGAAGAGGGCGCTCTCCACAACTGACCTATAGAACATGTTCAGCATCTCACTACAGACATTGAATGACGCCAACCTTCTTAGGAAGTACAGTCGACTCTGTGCCTTCCTGCACAAGGCATCTGTGTTGGCAGTCCAGTCTAGCTTCTCGTCTAACTGTACTCCCAGATACTTGTAGGTCTTAACCTGCTCCACACATTCTCCATTAATGATCACTGGCTCCATATGAGGCCTAGATCTCCTAAAGTCCACCATCATCTCCTTGGTCTTGGTGATATTGAGACGCAGGTAGTTTGAGTTGCACCATATCACAAAGTCCTGTATCAGTTTCCTATACTCCTCCTCCTGTCCATTCCTGACACACCCCACTATGGCCGTGTCATCAGCGAACTTCTGCACATGGCACATGTCTGGAGATCGGCATCTAGATTTGGACAGTCTTTCCACAGATTTACCAAAACATAACCAGATGCTTTGTAGCTACAGACCACGTGTTGCACTCAGGATACATGTTGTCCTACCAGCTGGTCATACCCAATAGAAACAAAATCATGTTGGTTTACAGATAGCAGTGAAGAATCCCAGGAATCTTCAACATTGACTCCAGACCTAAGGAGTCTCATGGTAACAGGTCAAGTGCAGGCAAGGAAATTTCCTTCTGATTACCTTCTGCCATCTTCTCTCCATGATAAATCAGTGCTTTTTCATTAAAAAACACTTGGAAAAAGCACCATGAATAGTGGGAACACAATGGGGAGCTCAATGTCTATGATCAACAATAGCTTGGTAGCTCCACCACTGACTGAGCTGACCAAGTCCTGAAGGATACAAGGGCCAGGCTCGGCCATGGTAGGTAGAGAGCAAAACAACATCTTTACCAATGCCAGTCAGTCTGTGGTAAATGGATCTGTTGTCTTCAGCAGTGACTGGAGTGGTCACAATGCGGTTACGGAGGAAGCTCCAGGATTTTGACCAACTAATAATGAAGGAAGAGGGTCTCCAGAAGACTGCCTGATGAATAAAGACTTCTATATCACCAGGTTCAGTGTCTCTCTGGTGACTTTGATCACAGTCACAATTTAGAAACAATGATCTGTTTCCAAAGTGCAAGAAATCCTGCAGTTACTTAAAATCCAAAGCAACATACACAAAACAAGAGAAAATCTGCAGATACTGGAAATCTAAGCATCACACACAAAATGCTGGAGGAACTCAACAGGTCAGGCACATCAATGGAAAAGAGTACAGTCGACGTTATAGGCTGAGACCCTTCAGCAGGACTGGAGAAAAACGATGAGTAGAGATAAAAGGTGAGGGGAGGAGAGGGATAAACCGTGAGAGGGAGGGGTAAAGAGCTGGGAAGTTGATTGGTGAAGGAGATACAGGGCTGGAGAAGGAGGAATCTAATAGACAAAAGGCCATGGAAAACAGAAAAGTGGGAGATAAGGAAGTGATTTGACAGCTCAAAGCTAGGATCCATGAGCCACTGTGGACATCAGCATCACAATCTATAAACCTTGGACAGGCACATTCTTCACCTTAGTTTAAGTTTATTGTCTTCAACCATAAACATGCATACAGCTAAATAAAATGTTATTCCTCTGGGGTCAAGGTGCAAAACACAGTACACAGTCATCAATCATAAAATAATATTCACACAAGTCGCTGAGTGACAGGTTGACATACAGTGCGAGGTGAGTGTTTATGTAAGACAGTATAATGTTACTGGCACTATTAGAATAAAATTAGTGAGGCTTCTTGCCTCAATTTCCTCAGGAAGTGGAGGCATTGCTGTGCTCTCTTGACTAAAGAGACGGAGTTGAGGGACCAGATGAGATCAGTAATGTGCACATCAAGTAACTTGGTGCTCCTGACTTTCTCCCTGGAGGAGTTGTTGATGTGCCATAGGGAGTAGTCAACCTGCACTTGCCTGAAGTCCACAATCATCTCTTTAGTCTTGTCCACATTGATTCTCAGGTTATTGTGTTTACACCAGTCCACAAGCCGCTCTACCTCTTCCCTGTATGCAGTTTCATCATTGTTATTGGTGAAGCCAACCACTGTTGTGTCAGTGAACTTAATGATGTGGTTAGAATTGGATTTGGCAGTACAGTCGTGCATCAGCAAAGTGAATAGAGCAGACTGAACACACAGCCTTGGTGGGTGCTGGTGCTCAGCATGATGGAGCCAGAGATGTCCCTGCTAATATGGACTGTCTATGGTCTCTGTTAGGAAGTCTGAGATCCAGTTACAGAGGAAAGCGTTGAGACCCAAGATGGACAACTTTTCCACCAGCTTCTGGGGAGTGATTGTGTCGAAAGCAGGATTGTAGACAATGAAGAGCATTCTGACATAGGAGACACTATTGTCCAGGTAGGACAGACTATGTAAAGGGCAGAGGCTATGGAATCATCGTGGACCAATATGGGTGATATAGAAACTGGTAGGGTTCCAACATATTGGAAAGGCTGGATTTAATGCAGTTCATGACCAGCCAGTCGAAGCACTTCATAATTATCGAAGTCACTACCAAGGGACAATAGTTATTTTGGCAGGATACAGTCCACTCTTGTGCATTGGGATGATGGAGGTGGTCTTGAAGCCTATGGGGACCGTGGTCTGATCTAGGGAGATGTTGAAGGTATCAGTGAGAATTTCTACTAGCTGGGCTACATAGTCTCTAAGCACACAGCCAGGTATGTTGTCAGGTTCTGCAACTTTGAGTGTGTTGACTCTGTCTAGAATCTTCCTCATATCAGCTGTGGCCAGATTGAATATCTGTTCCTGGGGGGTGGGTGGTGAGGGGACTTTCTTACTGATGAGATAGCAGCGTGCATGGTCACGCAGCCTCTTTGGGTCCAAACAAAGGTGTAATTGACATCTTTTTTACGATCACAATACACTGCTGGATATTAAGAACATTAAGTTCTGCAGGTCTATCCCACTGGTGAGTTGCTGGAAGGCGATGGAGCTGGACTTCTTACGTATCGTGTTGTCACTTTACAGTCATACCAGTTAGAGCAGGGATGGCCAACCTATGGCGCATGTGCCAAAAGTGCCGCATTGGATGATTAGAAGTGGCGCATTGCACCCCAGTGATAATAATAAAAAAATAAGCCTACTCATGCAAAAAGTATTAACCAAAAACCGATTTGTAGAAAAAAAATTCTATAACAGGAATTCAAGTAGCTTAGAGCTAGAAATGGGTCTGTACCAGTGGTGCGTTGCAGGTTTTGCCAGTCAGTTTACAATTGACACTCATGCGCTACGGGGTTGTGCTTTGTTCGTCCTTTGTGAACATTTGCAGTTTTTCAAAAATTAAGCCTTATTTTTACATTCAGTTACCCATCACTATGCAACAGAAAATGAGCAAAAGAAAAGCAGAAAGTGATAGTAAGCGTGAATTAAATGAACAGTGGGGAAATTAGTTCTTATTTATAGCGGGTCCATCAGGAAAACCTTTGTGCATTGTTTGTGAAAACACTTTCTCACATAATAGAAGACATGATCTTAATAAACACTATAAAACACAACATCAGACTGAAATAGAAGGAAAACTGAAGTTAGTGCTTGGGTCTGAGTTACGGAAAGAATATGTGATTAAGAAAAATGAAGAAATCAAAAGAAGACAAAATGTATTTGCTAAAAGTCTCATTAAGGTATGACGCATCTGATGAACTCATGTGTGAAAAAATTGACACATGGAATGTAAAAGGTTGGCCACCCCTGAATTAGGAACTTGGACAATATTATTTTTTGTGACTGTATGTTATTCTGCTATTGTAATTATATGGTGCTGTACGTGCTGTGTGTTATGTGGGACTGTTGGTACTGTGTTTTGTACCTTGACCCTGGAGGAACATTGTTTTGTTTGGTTGTATTCATGTGTATGGTTGAATGACAACTAAACTTGAAATTGATCCACCTCAGCCATGGAGTCACCAGGGTGCTCACTGCCTTATTACTAATTCCTGTCCTTTCTGCTTTTCCTTCCATAGTCTGTGCAAAACTTCTCATTTCCTTTCCTTCCTTTTCCCAGCATGGACCTAAAAGCTGTTTAGTTGGGTGATTTTCTCCGGGCTCTAAATAAGAGATTGACATTGACATCTACATTGAAACAAATGGGGATTTTAAAATATCAGTGTGTGTTTAGGAGAGGAAGAGGAGCAGTCTTTTCTGATGTAGAGAAAACATACGATATCATATCATGTTTTCTCTACATCAGAAAAGACTGCTCCTACACTTTCTCTGTTCAACTGAGACCTCATCACATCATGATCTAGACAACAAACTGGATCCATGCTTCCTCTCCTAAACACTCTGATATTTAAAAATACACATTTGTTTCAGTATGCCAATCTCTGCGGAAATTTCCTGAGTGATTGAATATTTCTAAGTTGTTGAATTATTGCTCTCATGCCATCTCTATGAATATCCAGTGCTCTCTCCATGGCTCAACCTATCCTGGAATGATTACCCACCTCCAATAAATTGTCCGCCCCCCCAATAAGCTGATATTAACTATGTTCAATAAACTAATCAACTTTATCACCTTTATTGTTTCTTGGATAAGAAAATAAATTGAAAACATCTGAATACAAATAGGAATGTACGACCTAGAAGCAGTAGACCACCTGGCTCCTCAAATCTACTCTGGCATTCAATGAGATCATACCTGAGGATTTAACAGTTCTTTGAGGAGGGAGACAAAGGAGAGTCTTTTGCTGTTATTTACTTGGATATTCATGTCTTTGATAAGATGCTACACACGAGACAATTGAATATGATTAGAGCCCATGATGTTAGAGGTAAACGGATAGCACAGATAGAAGGTTGCCTAACTGGGGAGTGGGGATAAAGGATTCCTTTTCAGAATGGTCCCGATGACTAGTGGAGTTCTGCAGGGGTCAGTTTTGGGACCTTAACTTTTCAATTCATATGTTAATGATCTCAATGTAGGAACTATGGCATTGTGGCTAAATTTGCAGATAAAATCAAGGTAGGTACAAGAACAGGAGGTGGTGCAAAGGAGGAGGGAGTCTGCCAAAAATCTGGGGCAGATTGGGAGAGTGAACAAAGAAATGGCAGACAGAATACAGCATAGGGAAGTGTGGGGTTATGGCCTTTGGTCGGAAGAATAAAGATTTATTTTCTAAATGGGGAGAAATTCAAGGAAAGGTTAAATTGCAGGTTGGTTCAGCATGAAAGAAAGCAAATGCAATGTTACCAATCCTTTTGAGAGCACTAGAATATAAAAGCAAGAATGTATTGCTGAGGCTTTTTGAGGCATTGGTCAGATTGCATTTGGATTGTGAACAATTTTGTGTTCCTTTTCTCAGGAAGGATGCACTGGCCCTGGAGGATGCACTGGCCCTGGAGGATGCAATGGCCCTGGAGGATGCACTGGCCCTGGAGGATGCAATGGCCCTGGAGGATGCACTGGCCCTGGAGGATGCAATGGCCCTGGAGGATGCACTGGCCCTGAAGGATGCACTGGCCCTGGAGGATGCACTGGCCCTGAAGGATGCACTGGCCCTGAAGGAGACCCACAGGTGGTTCACAAGAATGATCCCAGAAATGAAAGGTTTAACATATGAGGAGCATTTGATATCCCTAGGCTTAAACACAATGGAATTCAGAAGACTTTGAGATCTACTGGATACTGAAAGGCCTGGATAGAGTGGATTTGGAGAAGATGTTTCCATTAGTAAGATGATAGAGGATCCAAGGGCACAGCCTCAGAATAAAGGGATGCCCCCTTTAAAACTGAGATGAAGAAGAATTTCTTCAGGCAGAAAGTGGTAGTTCTGGAGAACTCATTGTCATAGACAGCTGTGGAGGCCAAGTTACTGGGTATACTTAAAGCAGAGATTAGTAGTTTCTTGATTGGTTAGTGGTTTAAGGGTTACAGGGAGAATATGGGAGAAAAAGGTTACAAAATAATGAGCCATGACCTCTAATTCAGCTCCTGTATCTTATGGTCCAGACTAAGTGTAACTTCACTTCTTCATTCCCATGTTTCCATGGCAAACTTTCATCAGGAATCTATCATGGCACCCAAGGAAAGAAGATTTTTGCCTCATCTGTTTTAGAGTGGCAGCTCTTATTTTTATAATGAGACCCCCATTGTAGATTAACCTCCTCTCCATATCCACCCTGTCAAGATCCCTCAGAGTCTTTCATGCTTCAACAACTCTGCACCCAGCACCCATTCTCCACAACGGAACTGGATTCAAGCCTACCCTGTCAACCTTTCCTCTTCAGCTTGACAATTCAGTTTAAAGTCCAGGCTGAAGGTGTCACGGTCCCGGCCATCCCTCCCGTTTATTCCTCATGTTCTCCTAATTCCCTTTTCCTTGTGTGTGTGTGTGTGTGTGTGTGTGTGTGTGTGTGTGTGTGTGTGTGTGTGTGTGTGTGTGTGTGTGTGTGTGTGTGTGTGTGTGTGTGTGTGTGTGTGTGTATGTGTGTGTGTGTGTGTGTGTGGGGGGGGGGGGGGTGGGCGCGGTGGGCTTTGGCTCTCCCGGGCTTTCTGATTGCGGTGCACCTGAACCTCATCTAACCTGCAGCATAAATACCCCGGCTTTCCATCCACTCATCGCCAGATCGTTGCTTCAGTCAGTGTGGTAGTTCATGTTCTAGGCCGCTTAGAACTGTGTATTCTAAGTTTTGCTTCCACGCTATTGTTTGCCGGTGTGAACTCTGTCTCTGCGTGTTAGTGTCCTGCGTTTGGGTTCACCTGTTCATCACAACAGAACGATCTGACCAACATGGACCCAGCAGACACAAACACCATCCTTGCCAGTCTGGGATCCCTACTGGGACAGCACAACCAACTCCTCCGGGAGGTCATGGAGAACCTCCGTTCCCTGTCTGCGAACATCACACAGATCGGTGACCAGGTGGACCGTGTCTCCACTCATATCACTCAACCCACACCTGGAATCCCATCCAGAGAGCCTCACGTACTGTAGCCGGAGCACTACACTGGAGACCTGGGGAAGTGCCGGGGCTTCCTCCTTCAGTGCTCCCTGGTGTTTGAGCAGCAGCCGTTGACCTAATCCACAGATAAGTCTGAAGTTGCTTATGTCATGGGGTTGCTAAGGGAAAACGCATTGGCATGCGCTGCAGCTGTTTGGGACAACCAACCTGATATCTGCTCCTCTTTCGCCAGTTTCATTGCGGAGATGAGAAAGGTCTTCAATCACCCAGTCTGGGGTAAAGACGCCGCTAAGCGCATACTCACTCTCCGCCAGGGTTCCGCAGTGTTGAAGAATATTCAGTGGAGTTCTGGACATTAGCAGCCGACTCGGGGTGGAACGATGAGTGGCTCCAGGGGGTATTTCTGAGTGGACTCAGCGACCTGGTGTAGGACAAGTTGGCGGCGAGAGACGATTCAGACAGTCTGGATTCCCTGATCTCCCTGGCCACCAGGTTGGACAATCGCCTCTGGGAGCGCCGTAGAGAGAGAACTGGTCGTCAACCACCTTTGGCTACTTCTTGGCTCCCCCTTCTCCCCTTCCACCTCCCGCCAGAAACAGCCTCTCTCGCCCTTCCGCACCCCGAGTAGCTCCCAGACCTGCCGCTTTGACCTATGCGGCTGGGGCGGGCCCACCTTTCTCCCAATGAACCCCTCTGGAGAATGAGAGCGGGCGAGTGTTTATATTGCAGTCAGTCCGGCCACTTCCTTGCCACCTGTCCCCTTCGGCCAAAAAAGGGAGACTCAACAGTAGCAGCGGGGACCTTGGTGAGTCAGACAACCATCCCTTTCTTTCCCCGACCCCGAATGCAGCTTCAATCCACTCTGTGTCATAATCAACAGTCTTTGCCTCCGCTAATGCTAGTGAACTCTGGCGCAAAGGGAAACTTCCTGGATGAAAGAGTTCAGGGGCTGACAAAATGCCAAAAGGGAGTCTCTTGAAGGCACAGCATCCATATGGTGTGATAAAGGTAAAGAGCTTCTGTGACTTAGGAGCTAAACTAATCTGCTGGAACCTCGAGTTTGCATTTAATTTGGTGAAAAACTTTGTTCCACCCAGCATACCCAATGTGTGATCAAAGGGCAGAATCATTTGTTTCTGCCTCACTGCATTATTCAATTTTGTTAGATCAACACAGATCCTCACTGTACCATCTGACTTGGGAACATGGAACAATACCCATATGTCCATTCACTCTAGTGATGGTCAAGAGTCTCCACTTTCTTCAGTTCAGCTTTGATTTTGTTCATCAATGGGACTGGTATATGCCTCAGTGTGGAGGGAGAGAAGGGCGTCACTCTTGGCCTCAGTTGCATAAGGTACCTGAGTACCTCAGTACCTCCAGGCCTATGGACAACTCTGGGTACTACTCCTGCCATTGAACATTGTTCAATGACTCCAACCTTGCAGTCAGGTTCAGCTTCTGAATGGCATGTTGTCCCAGTAGTGGCAAGAAGAGATTCTGAACATAGACATCTCTCTTATCTGCCTTTCATTTTTATGGATGGAAGTAATAAAAATTCCTTTCACACTGAGATGTTTCCCTGGCCTTATGAGCACTTTCTTTGTTGGGTTTAGCATAATGCCCGTTTTCCTCGCCAGCTTTTTGAACAGAGATTTGGGGATGATTATGACATCTGCCCCAATGTCCATTTTGAGCATCACTGCCTCATTTTGCAACTGAACCATACACCAGCCTTTTCTATTGGAATCTAGAACCCCAAGGAAAGCTGGAAAGCTCTCTTTGTCTGAAGTTTGGTCTTCTTTCACCTCCTGCAGAAGTTTTTGAGTGACACCAGCTTTTACAACAGCCAACTCTATTGCATTGGTGTTATTTCACTTCTTTTACTGGACAAAGCTCTTTGACCTGGAATGGAGACTTGCCGCATCTCATGCAGTTGAACATTTTACCTGCTCTTTGTTTTGCTTGTCTGTTTTGTTTGAGCTGAGCTTTACTGTCATCTATTTTTTTAGTCTTTCTGACTGCACCTTGTTTCTATCCTTCCTTTGTACAACTTCCGGCTTTACCTCAGCATTATTTCCATGCCTGTTGCTGACGAACGTTCTCACTCTGCCTAACCATAGTAACAGCTTTCTCTAGTGTGAGATTTGCCTGCAACTGAAGTCTCTCTGACAATTTGGTGTCAAGTAGCCCGACAGCAGTTCTGTCTCTAATGAGCTCATCTCTCAGATTGCCATCTACACAGCTGTCTGATAGAGCATACAATGCAGTGATGAAGGCGTTTATACTTTCACCTGGCTCCTCTTTTCAGGAGTTGAATTTTGCTCTCTCATGTATTACATTTCACTTTCCTGTGGAACATACTTTGAATTTGTCCTGCACTGTTTTGTACTGCTTTTTCTGAGCACCTGTCAGTCCTAATCCACCCATGATGACATCTGATTTGTCCTCTGTGCAGTATATCAGTGCTCTTACTTGATGCTCTTCTGAAGTCTGAATGAGATTGCTTGCAACCTGACATCTTTCAAAGCATATGACCATCTCTCAATGTCTCCTGGTTTAGAGAAATCCAATGTCACAGGGCCTTTATTGGGTAAGTAGACATATGCACTGCAGGCATTTGCTCAATTTTCCTATTTGTTTATTTTATTTATTAGGACTACAAATGTCTTCCTGTGTCTGTGTCTTTGTGCACCTCCCCAGACTATTCCCACAGATTATTAGAATGTATCCACTTTTGGGTGTAGCGCAAAGGTGTTGCCTAGCAACCCCAGCCAGTTCTCAGCTCAGCCTCATGGTGCACACAATTAGCAAAATAAATTCCTGGGTATTTTTCATAGATACATGCAAACAAGTCTTACTGTAAATTCTTTCTTGTTTGTGTTCTCAGTTCTGACCCCATGTGGTATTTGATATTGAGGGAGAGTGCAGAGCACACCCCGACACCAGCATGCAGTGTATTTAACTGAACTTTGTTGAAACACTGCTTGTACAGTTTGTGAACTCCTCCCAAGTGGAAGTGGCTATCTCAGTGGCAGATGAATAACCTGTTAGCTACCACTACAATAAACTACAACATAAAATCCCTGCTCCTAAACTCAATGTCTGGACTAATTAAGGCCAGTGTACTGTGCATTTGTACTTTCAGGTTTCTCTGCTTCATAACACTTGTCCGTGCTCTGACATTTACTGTATAGGTCCTACTCCCCTTTGACTATTCAAAATGCCTCTGATGCACCATCAATAACTCACTCTGAGACGTAAGAAGTGAGATATCGGCTTTTATTGACTGGAAGAATGAACAACACAACATCCTGGAGAATGAGGGCCGGCCTCAGGCCTCATTCGCCTTTATACAGGGGTTTGTGGGAGGAGCCACAGGAGCAGTCAGCAGGGGTCTGTTGGGAGCAAACCACACTGGTATATGTAGTTCACCACAGCCTCACAAAATCTCCTCACAATTATCTAAGTTGAAATCCATCTCCCTAACTGATAAAGATTTCTCATTAACTGATTGGAACCTCATTCGCTGTCACCAAGATGGCCAAATTTAGATTAATCGGCAAACTTGCTAATCACGCCATGCACAGTAACATCCAGATCATTTACGTAAATAATGAATGACTGAGGTTCCAACATTACTTCCTGGGGTATCCCACCAGTCAGAAGCCTCTGGTGGGAGTATCAACTTCCATTTTCCTCCTCATTGAGCCAATTCTCAATCCACCTGGCTTCTTCCCTACAACTGAAGCCAGGCTCTGCAGCCTGTAGTTCTATAGCCTGTCCTTGCTATCTTTCTTGAACAGTTGGACAACATTAGCTAGCCTCCAGTCTTCTGGAATTTTACCAGTAGGTAACAATAAAGCAAATACCTCTACAAGGTCCTCCATGGTTTCTTCCCTAGCCCTCCAGAAGGTCCGGGTGTGTGTTTGGCCCTGACCCTGGGGTTTCTCCTGTTTAATGCACTTTGAAGCTATAATTACCTCCTTCTGTAATATACCCTCTCTGCTTATTACCCTCATTTCTTTGGCATCCATGATATTCTCCTTAGTAAACACTGCAGAGACATTGACATTAAAAATCTTGGCTATCTCTTATGAGGACCTAGGCTATCCCTGGTCACCTTGTTACTGTTAATATAACTGAAGAACCTCAAATCTTTAACATTACCTACCAAACTCATCACATACTCTCTTTTTAACCTCCTGATTTCCCTCTTAAGCCTGTTCTTGAGCTTTTTATATTGGTTGTACCCTGCTGCCTGAAAGCAATGCATGCTTCCTTCTTTTTATGGACCGGAGCCTCAGTATCTCTTGTCATCTCTCAGCCCAGTACATCATGGGTAAAGCCCTCTCAACCATTCAGCACATCTCTGTGAAATATTGCCACAGAAAAGCAGCACCCATCATCAAAGACCCTCAACCCCCAGGCCATGCTCTTTTCTCACTGCTGCCATCAGGTAGAAGGTACAGGAGCATCAGGACTCTCACCACCAGGTTCAAGAACAGTTACTACCCCTCAGCCATCAGGCTCTTGAGCAAAAGGGGATAGCTACACTCATTTAAGAACTCTTGTATTTTATTATTTATTTCCAATTATTTATATCTGCATTTGCACAGTTTGTTTACAGCTTATAGATCCTGTTTACAGTTACTGTTCAATAGATTCTCTAAATATGCCTGCAGAAAAACGATCTCAGGGTTGTAGTGGTGGCATGTATATACTTTGATAATAAATTTTACTTTGAACTTTGTTTTTTTTTATTGGTTTTTTAATGCATTTTCTACAACACTACAGATAAGAAAAAACCCCAAACCAAAATGAAAAAAAATTAATACAGTGCAAAAATAAACATACAATAATAATATAATACAAAAAAGATAATTGAGAAAGCACCCAAATTGAAGTCATGTAAAGTTAGTATCCTCCCCAAGCCCCACAACAAAAAAAACTCCAGACAAACCACAACACAATATAGAGAATATAAATCAGGACATTCAAACCCCCAAAACTGTAAATACACTTGAAAACAGAAGATAATAATGCCTACTACCAAAAAAAAAAGAGCTGAAAGCAAGGGACTGAAAAAAAACCTTAATTAAGAGGAAGGTTATGAAAGTACTCAATAAAAGGTCCCCAGACCTTATGAAATTTTATATCCGAATTAAGAATTGAATAATGAATTTTTTCAAGGTCTAAACAGGACATAATATTATTAAGCCATTGAGCATGCGTGGGCGGGGCAACATCTCTCGATCTAAGGAGGATTAAACGTCTAGCCAGGAGAGAAGCAAAACATAATATTTGACACTTAGTCAAACTCAAACGTATATCTGTCTCACCCAAAAAACCAAACAGAGCAACTAAAGGGTTAGGTTCTAAGTGGTGATTCAAAATATAGGATAAAGTTATAAAGACATCTTTCCAAAATTTCTCTAAGCTAGGACAGGACCAGTACATATGAATAAGAGAAGCTTCACCCCTTTTGCATTTATCACAAAGAGGACTAATATTAGGGTAGAATCGAGATAGTTTAGATTTAGACATATGGGCTCTATGAACAATCTTAAACTGTAAAAGGCAATGGTGAGCACAAAGAGAGGTTGAGTTAACCGATTTGAGAATCGAGTCCCAAATCTCATCAGATAAAGAGATATTTAAATCATGCTCCCATTCTAATTTTATCCACAGGGGCATGCCGTAAGAATGCTAATTTATCATGAATAAATTATATTAAACCTTTACCCAGTGGATTAATAGAAAGAAAGAAATCCATAACATTTTTCTCGGGCATTTCAGGGAAGTTAGGAATTAAAGGATTAATAAAGTGTCTAATTTGGAGATATCTAAAAAAATGGGCATTAGGCAGATTGAACTTAGCAGAGAGCTGTTGAAAAGATGCGAAGCGATTATCGATAAAAAGATCTTCAAAATGTCTAATGCCCTTCCTATACCAATCATGGAATGTTGAATCATACATAGTAGGTAAAAAAAGGTGATTATGTAAGATAGGACTAGAAAGGGAAAAACCATAGAAAACATAAAATTTCCTAAACTGAGCCCATATTCGCAAAGTGTGTCTAACAAGAGGATTAACAATTAGTCTAGACAAACTACTAGGGAGTACAGAGCCAAGAAGTGCAGAAATAGATAAATCTTTAGTGGAACTCAACTCCATTGCCACCCAGTTAGGGCACTCAAGTTGGCTATGAAAAAAAGACCAAAAGGTAGTACAACGTATGTTAGCTGCTACTTTGAACTTTGAACTTACCATCTGTTCCTTTGCCTTTAAATAGAGTTGCTACAGTACTGAACAAGAGTCTTGGGTACATATATAGAGCTATATATATACGGAGTGGTGTGCTCCGTATGCAGTATGTGGGAGGTCAGGGTCAACACAGTTGTCCCTGATGACCACACCTGCAATAGGTGCATCCAGCTGCAGCTCCTATCAGACCGAGTTAGGGAATTGGAGCAGGAACTGGATGAACTACGGATCATTCGGGAGGCAGAGGCAGAGATAGATAAGAGTTATCGGGAGGTAGTCACACCGAAAAGACAGGAGGTAGGCAAATGGGTGACAGTCAAGAGAGGCAGGGGGAGCAGACAGAGAGAGAAGAGCACCCCTGTGGACGTTCCCATCAAAAATAAGTATACCGTTTTGGATACAGTTGGTGGGGATGACCTACCAGGAACAAACTGCAGTGGTCCTGTCTCTGGCACTGAGGTTGGACCCTCGACTAGGAAGGGGAGGAGGGAAGAGAAGAGAGTGGTATTGATAGGGGATTCTATAGTCAGGGGGTTGGATAGGAGATTTTGTGGGGAAGATCGGGTGTCTCGGATGGTATGTTGCTTCCCTGGTGCCGAGACATCTCAGATCGGGTGCAGGTTATTCTTGAGAGGGAGGGCAAGAATCCAGATGGCAAGATGTTGTGGTCCATGTAGGGACCAATGACATGGGTAGGATGAGTGAGGGGGTCCTGCGTAGGGAGTTCAGGGAGTTAGGTACGAAGCTGAAGAGCAGGACCTCCAGGGTAACAATCTCAGGATTGCTACCTGTGCCACGTGCGAGTGAGGCAAGGAACAGAAAGATTATAAAGATTAATACGTAGCTGAGAAGATGGTGCAGGAGGGAGGGCTTCAGGTTTATAGATAATTGGGCTCTGTTCCAGGGAAGGTGGGATCTGTTCCGAAGGGACGGTTTACACCTGAACTGGAGCGGGTACTAACATTCTTGCAGGAAAGTTTGCTAGTGCTTCTTGGGGGGGGGGGGGTTTAAACTAAATTTGCAGGGGGCGGGGATCCAGAATGTGAGAGAGGATAGCGAAAGGAAGAATAAAGGACAGGTGGGGACTACGCAGTTCTGGAATATTAAGTGTGTAGTAGAGAAAGGTGAGGCGGAACAAGTGATAAGGAGGACACATGTACAGAGGGATGGTCTGACAGAACATGGAGTTAAATGTGTTGAAAGAATAAGTAAATGTAGGAAGGACAACAAAATTCTAGGGGCATATAGCCCGATGGGAGTTCAGGGAGCTGGGTTAAGCACAATAGGCAGCGATTCAAACAGAGAGAGAAGAAATGGGCTAAAAATTCTATATCTGAATGCACGAAGTGTCAGAAATAAGGCGGATGAGCTTGAAGCCCAGGTGCGAATGGGTAACTATGATGTTGTTGGGATAACGGAGACATGGCTGCAGGGAGATCAGACCTGGGAAATGAATGTACAAGGGTATACGTGCTATCGTAGAGACAGAAATGTGGGCAGAGGGGGTGGGGTGACCCTGTTGGTGAGGAATGAGATTCAGTCCTTTGCAAGGGGGGACATAGGGTCAGGAGAAGTAGAGTCTGTGTGGATAGAACTGAGGAACAGTAAGGGCAAAAGGACCCTAATGGGTGTTGTCTACAGGCCACCAAACAGCAGCATGGATATTGGGTGCAAGTTGAATAGGGAGTTAACATTGGCATGTGGCAAAGGTATGTCGCAGTAGTTATGGGGGATTTCAACATGCAGGTGAACTGGGAGAATCAGGTTGGTGCTGGACCACAGGATAGGGAGTTTGTAGAGTGCCTACGGGATGCATTCTTGGAACAGCTTGTATGAGAGCCGACCAGGGACAAGACTATTCTGGATTTAGTGTTATGTAATGAACAGGATTTGATAAGCGATCTCGCAGTAAAGGAGCCATTAGGAGGTAGTGATCATAATATGAAAAGTTTTTATCTGCAATTTGAGAAGGATAAGGGCAGCTCGGAGGTGTCAGTGTTGCAGTTGAACAGGGGAAACTATGGAGCCATGAGGGAAGAGCTGGCCAAAGTTGACTGGATGGATAGCCTAGCAGAAAAGACAGTGGAACAGCAATGGCAGGTATTCTTGGGAATAATGCACAAGGTGCAAAATCAGTTCATCCCCCAGAGAAGGAAGGATTCAAAGGGGTGAAAGGGGCCACAGTGGTTGACAAAGGAAGTCAGAGATTGCATAGCATTAAAAAAAAGGAAGTATGACAGAGCTAAGGTGAGTGGGAGGACAGATGATTGGGAAGTTTTTAAGGAACAACAGAACTTAACTAAAAAGACAATATGGGGAGAAAAAATGAGGTACGAACACAAGCTAGCCAGGAATATAAAGGAAGATAGCAAAAACTTTTTTAGGTATGTGAAGAGAAAGAAGATAGTTAAGAACAATGTTGGGCCCTTGAAGAATGAATTGGGTGAAATTGTTATGGGAAACAGAGAAATGGCAGAAGAATTTAATGAGTACTTTAGATCTGTTTTCACTAAGGAAGACACAAGCAATCTCCCAGCTGTTTGGATGGGCCAAGGACATAGGGTAACAGAGGAAATGAAACAGATTGACATTAGGAAGGAAACGGTGATGAGAAGACTGATGGGACTGAAGGCTGACAAATCCCCAGGTCCAGATGGTCTGCATCCTAGGGTACTAAAGGAGGTGGCTCTGGAAATTGCAGATGCATTAGTAATCATTTTCCAATGTTCCTTAGATTCAGGATCAGTTCCTGAGGATTGGAGAATGGCTAATGTTATCCCACTTTTTAAGAAAGGAGGGAGGGAGAAAACAGAGAACTATCGACCTGTCAGCCTGACATCGGTGGTGGGGAAGATGCTAGAGTCCATTATTAAGGATGAAATAGTGGCATATCTAGATAGCAGTGATAGGATTGGGCTGAGCCAGCATGAATTTACCAAGGGTAAATCATGCTTGACTAATCTGTTGGAGTTTTTCGAGGATGTAACCAGGAAGTTAGATGGGAGAGATCCAGTGGATGTAGTGTACCTCGATTTTCAGAAGGCATTTGATAAGGTCCCACATAGGAGATTGGTGGGTAAAATCAAAGCTCAGGGCATCGGGGGGAAGACATTGACATGGATAGAAAACTGGTTGGCAGATAGAAAGCAAAGGGTAGCGGTGAATGGGTGTTTCTCGGAATGGCAGGTGGTGACTAGTGGGGTGCCACAGGGCTCGGTATTGGGACCACAGCTGTTTACAATTTACGTCAACGATTTGGATGAAGGCATTGAAAATAACATCAGCAAATTTGCTGATGATACTAAGCTGGGTGGCAGTGTGACATGTGATGAGGATGTTAGGAGAATTCAGGGTGACTTGGATAGGCTGGGTGAGTGGGCAAATACTTGGCAGATGACGTTTAATGTGAATAAGTGTGAGGTTATCCACTTTGGGAGTAAGAACAGGAAGGCAGATTATTATCTGAATGGTGTAGAGTTAGGTAAGGGAGAAATACAAAGAGATCTCAGAGTCCTTGTTCATCAGTCACTGAAGGCGAATGAGCAAATGCAGCAGGCAGTGAAGAAGGCTAATGGAATGTTGACCTTTATTACAAAGGGAATTGAGTACAAGAGCAAGGAAATCCTCTTGCATTTGTACAGAGCCCTGGTGAGACCACACCTGGAGTATTGTGTACAGTTTTGGTCTCCAGGGTTAAGGAAGGACATCCTGGCTGTAGAGAAAGTGCAGCATAGATTCACGAGGTTAATTCCTGGGATGTCTGGACTGTCTTACGCAGAGAGGTTAGAGAGACTGGGCTTGTATACGCTGGAATTAAGGAGATTGAGAGGGGATCTGATTGAAACATATAAGATTATTAAGGGATTGGACAAGATAGAGGCAGGAAATATGTTCCAGATGCTGGGAGAGTCCAGTACCAGAGGGCATGGTTTGAGAATAAGGGGTAGGTCATTTAGGACAGAGTTAAGGAAAAACTTCTTCTCCCAGAGAGTTGTGGGGGTCTGGAATGCGCTGCCTCAGAAGGCAGTGGAGGCCAATTCTCTGGATGCTTTCAAGAAGGAGCTAGATAGGTATCTTATGGATAGGGGAATCAAGGGACATGGGGACAAGGCAGGAACCGGGTATTGATAATAGTTGATCAGCCATGATCTCAAAATGGCGGTGCTGGCTCGAAGGGCCGAATGGTCTACTTCTGCACCTATTGTCTATTGTCTATTGTCTATATATACATATAAGACTTTTGCATAGTACTGTAGTAATTTTATGCACTATACTTCTGCTACAAAAATAAAAACAAATTTTCTGACATATGTTAGTGATGATAAATCTGATTCTGATGTGAGTCCCTATTGTGGACTGAGAGTGAGAAGGGGGCAGGGAGAGGTGAATCTTGGTTGGGGAAAGGGGAAGGATGATGGGAGGGAGCGGGAAACACCAGAGACATTGTGTAATAATAAGTAATCAAATTACCTTGCCTGGTGTCTCAGGGCTGGATGCATCTGCACCCACACATGCACCCCTACCCCTGGCACTCCTTCTCTGCCACCTGTCCCACACCCCTCCTGTAGTGCTCCACCCTCACCATCCCCAACAACTTTTTCTCCTGCCAGATTTACAAACTCGCTTGTTCTCCCATGTTGGGAAATACAGTACTTTATCTATTCACTGAGATATAGTGTGGAAAAGGCCCTCCCAGCCCTTTGAGCCACACTGCCCAGCATTCCCCAAGTTTAACCCTAGCCTGATCACAGGACAATTTACAATGACACATTAACCTACCAACCGGTACATCTTTGGACTGCAGGAGGAACCCCATGCATTCATGGGGAGAACATACAAACTCCTTACAGTACTGTGCAAAAGTTTTGGGCATCCTAGCTATATATCTGTGCCTAAGACTTTTGCACAAGACTATAGATCCTGTCTAATGCCCTCAGAGTTGGCCCTACTCCAGTTCAAGACTTTAACAGATAAAATTGTTCCTTCATAGTTATTTTAAAACTGATAGAATTGTGGCCACTAGAGCCAAAGTACTCCCCAACTGCCAATTTGGTTATTTGGCCTTCCTTGTTCCCTCAATCACTTATCTCCCACTCCCTCCACACTCAATCCCTCATCTCCCCATTCCTCTTCACACTCAATCTTTCATCTCACTTTCCCTCCTTCCTTAATCCCTCATCTCACTGTCCCTCCATCTGCAAACCCTAAGAAGTGGTTCAGTATTGCTCTTTCCTGATTCTATTTCTCTATATATTGCATGAAGGAACTGTCTTAAATGTAACACACTAATTCCACCCCATCCAGGCCCTTTGTACTGATGAAAGGTCTCAGCCCAAAATGTTGACTGTTTACTCTTTTCCATAGAATTGGGACAATAGGTGTAAGTGACTGTGCACCTATATATTTATCTGTTGATTTTGACCTACAACCAAAGAATACTATTTGGAAACTAAATTCAAGTCTACTCAATGATCCGTACTTTAAGGAACAAATTAAAAAAGAAATTGGTCTCTACTTAGAATTGTATGGTAATGGAGAGGTTTCACCTCCCATTTTATGGGATACTCTGAAGGCTGTCTTAAGAGGGAAAATTATAGCGATATTTTCATATAAGAAAAAAATAAGGAATAAAACATTAGAGGAATTACAAAATAGGCTGAAGGAACTAGAGAAAAAACACAAATTGAATTTGGCACAGGGTACATTAGGGGAAATTAAAAAAATTAGGAATGAAATTAATAGTTTGGCTACGCAGGAAATCAGGAAAAATCTAATGTTTCTGAAACAGACATTGTGAAAGTGGATCAAAATCTATGAAAACACTGGCGTGGAAACTGAAAAAAAGATAGCAGAAAATACAATTCATAGAATTAGGGTCCCAAGAACGAAAATGATTTAAAAAAATAAGCTAAGTGAAATTCAAGAAGCTTTTGAAGTGTTTTACAAAACTCTATATTCCAAAGTTCCAGGGGGAAGCATAACCCAAATTGACACCTTCTTGAATTCTCTATAGTTGCCCACTTTAAGCGAAGAACGAAATAGAACGATGACTGCTGACATAACTGAAGTTGAATTAAAAGCTGCAATTAGTAGGCAAATCACCAGGATCAGATGGGTATACGGCAGAGTGGTACAAAAAATTTAAAAATGAGTTAATTCCTGTTTTACCCCCCACACTGAACTGGGCTCTAAAAAAAGGCACAAATGCCACCCAGTTGGAAGGAGGCGATAATCTCAGCTATACCGGAAGAAGGCAAGGATAAAATGGAATGCGGGTCATTTAGACCAATATCCGTTATTAATGTAGATTATAGATTATTTACCTCCATCATGGCCAAACGATTAGAAGAGTTTCTACCCATACTGATACGTAATGATTAGACAGGTTTTATACGACAATGCCAAACACAAGACAATATACGAAGGACACTTCATATTATGGATCATATACAAAAAAATAAAATTGAAGCAATAGTGATAAGCATGGACGTTGAAAAGGCATTTGATTTGGTTAATTGGAATTTTCTTTACAGAGTTTTACATAGATTTGGTTTCCAAGACACAATTATTAAAACTATACAGACACTATATGACAATCCTACTGCTAGGATTAAAATCAATGGATATTTATCAAATAGTCTTACCCTAGAAAGGGGGACAAGACAGGGTTGTGCATGGTCACTGCTACTCTTTGCATTATATCTGGAACCATTAGCTCAATACATCAGACAAAATGAAGATATCAGGGGAATTACTATTAAAGGGACAGAGCATAAATTGGCTTGTTTCGCAGATGACATTTTGATCTATCTAGGGCAACCAACATACTCTTTACCTAAATTGATGCAATCCTTTGAATAATATGATCAATTATCAGGATACACGATCAACATAGATAAAACCCAATTACTTTCATATTAGAATAGCTCACCAAGAGAAATTGAAAGTCGATACCCCTGGGCATGGCACACAGAGTCTTTCAAATATTTGGGCATCATTATGCCAAAAGATTTGGCAAAATTATCAGAATGTAATTATCAGTCTTTATATAAAAAATTAAGGAAGATATGGTAAGATGGAACCTGATTCCTTTTTTCAGTCTCAATTCAAGGATTGAGTCTATTAAAATGAATATACTGCCCAGACTGTTATATCTCTTTCAGACCCTACCAATAGAGATTAATCAAAATCAATTCAATGAATGGAACAAGATGTTATCAAGGTATATTTGACAGGGTAAAAGGCCTAGAGTTCGTCTCAAAACTTTGCAATTAGCAAAGGAAAAAGGGGGATAGGGCCTACCTTCTCTTAGAGATTATTATTTTGCAGCACAGTTGAGAGCTGTGATATGTTGGTGCAACCCATCATATGATGCTCAATGGAAAAACATTGAGGAGTGGGTACTTCCCAACCCCATACAAGCAATTTTGGCTGATAACAACCTGCAAAGATACATAAATACTATTGATAACACATGGGTGAAATTGACTCTTAAAATATGGAAAACTACTATAAAAGAATATAATCTAGAGGGAGATATTGCAATTCTTCAATGGTGTGCATATGACTCGGATTTTACACCAAATAAATTGGATGCTAGATTTAAGGACTGGACAGCTAAAGGAATAACAGTTCTTTGCAACATAATGAAAGAAGGAGCACTGTTCAGTTTTGAAATGCTTAAACAGAAACACTTATTAGAAAAACAAGATTTTTATCGGTATTTACAGATGCAACAATATGTTAATAGGATGCTTAAAAATGTAACCAAGGCAAGTACATGCTTGATAGAGCTATTTAGAAAAGCATATAATTCAGATAATGGTAGTAGAATCATTTCAAACATGTATAAGGGGTTGTCAAATCTTAAAACACATTCAACTTCATACATTAAAACAAAATGGGAGAAGGAAGGAGGGATAATTATATCTGAGGAAGAATAGACAATAATATGGAGGTATCAATGTATCTGTGTACCAGTTCACAGTTCACAGAAATGGAGGGAGTTTGGATGGAAAAACTTGATAAGATATTTTATTACACCCTCTCAGAAATCCCATTATGATAGTAACCTCCCTGTTTGCTGGAGAAATTGTGGAAATCAAAATGCAAATCATTATCATATTTTTTGGGACTGTCCTGTTATCAAAGACTATTGGAGGGGGATACACAATGCCCTACAAGACATCTTTAAATGTGAAATACCCTTAGAGAGTAAGACCATATGTTTTGAAAAGAGATAAATATTTAATGAATATACTGTTGGTGGCTGGTAAAAAGACTCTTACTAGGAAATGGTTATCACAGGAGAGCCCAACTTTAAATACATGGATGGAAATTACAATGGACATTTACAAAATGGAGAAGATAACAGCATCTGTTAATCATAAGCTGGAACAATTTGATTCATACTGGGAAAAACGGTTTAACTACATAATGCCTCATAGGCCTGATTTTATTCTCACAAATCAATGAATATGTTGTAAAAAAAGATCACTCCCTATTTGTACTTAGTTTTTTCCTTTTGCTTGTTTTTTCTTTCCGCTCTTTTCTATAAGTGTATACCTCAGATAAATACTTTGTGGAGATTTGTGATATATATGATATATATGTACAATGTCTGAAGTACATCTTATGGAAATGTTTGTTTGATGATGAACCAATAAAAAAATAAATTACAAAAAAAAAGCTCTTCCAGCATTCCATGTGTGTTGCTTGGATTTCCAGCATCTGCAGATTTTCTCTCGTTTGCCTTTGTACTATGCGTGCCCAGTCAATACCCGGAAAATTGACAGCTCCCATTAAAACCACCCTAATATTGCCATTGTATGGGGTGTATGGAGTGTCTGGAGAGGGGTAGCACCTCTGGTGAAGGGTCTTGTTGTGCTCATTCTGTGGTAGCTCACTCAGTTTTGGTCCCCACCAGACACTCAACTCCCACCTGTGGCTTTAAGTAGTTCTTTTCATGTGACAGCTGCCACAGCCTGGTACACTGCTTCAACAGGTGGGCCAAACCAGGTGAGGGTTGCTGACAGCCTCATACCTCGGTGAGGCAAGAACCTGCCTGTCCTAGCATGTGAAGTCAGCTCTGGTGGACTGGGTGGATAAGATTTACAGTGAGATCTAATGGCCAGGAAGTCGGTTCTGCAACACTTCATGGAGAGTGAAGGGCTTGTTAAGGCACAAAAGACATCACAGTCATTCACTGGATTTAGGGAAGACCCCAGTTTGTGATGCTTATTTGTAACACTGGGCCTGGACTTCCAAAGTCAAGGGAATGGAACTGCCCCAGTGCAATGGCTATCTCACTTTAAATGCTGCCTGGCCTGCTGTGTTCCACCAGCATTTTGTGTGTGTTGTTTGAATTCCCAGCATCTGCAGATTTCCTCATGTTTTCTCTTTAAAAACTCCACACAAGTTTCCTGTCATTGTTGGACATGTCAGGCAACCACCACAATTCTCATAACTAAGTGCAATTTCTTGCTGACTATTGGGGGGGAAGGGTTCTATAACATAACCTTATCAAGGTGACCATCCCTTTATTATTTCTATGTTCTGCCCAAATTAACTTGTTAGATGATCCCTCAAGAATATCCTCTCTGAGCACTTTTAGTATGTCATCCCTTATTGAAAAGGCAACAACTCCTCCACTCCAACCTGTTCCTCTGCCACATCTATCTATGGATATATTTCCAGACTCTTTCATCATAGTCTACAGATATATTCTGTCCCATTGGCAGAACAGAACCTCTAGAAATCTCAGCTTAGGAGGAAGTAAGTAGCCCAGGGAGTCCTAAGCATTGACTGTGGACTTACAAGGACAACAAAACCTTTTCCTAATTACATATTTTTTATGTTGAGCAGTGAAAGTAGCAGGAACACAGAATTTAGTCTGTCTGGAAAGTTTTAATGTCATTATCATTATCCTTGATGGTCACAGGCATCACGTATCACCACACACTTTCCCAACTCCACCAACATCCTAGATTCACCACTAACCAGATTCAGTTGGAGCAGCCAATTAAATACTGTGGAATTCAAGGACAGGATGTAGGTTGTGAGTGAGTGATTCAAGACCTGGCACCCCTACCCCACAACATCTACCATCTACAGTGCATAAATCACAAGTGTGTTCTAATACTCTCCATTTAGCTGCATGGGTACAGCACAAAAACAGCTCTTAAGAAACTCAACACTACTTGGTAAGTTGCTCATATTTGGGTTTGAGTTGTCCAATAACATTGATTATGGCACATCTTGCCCGACATGCTGAGTTCCTCCAGCAGTTTGTGTGTGTTCCACAGGTTGTGGAAACATTTCAATGATGGAACAAGTGAAGTTGAGTGAAATCATCCCCCTTGGTTCAAGAGCCTGATGGTTGAGGGGTAATTACTGTTCCCGAACCTGGTGATGTGAGTCCTGAAGCTCCTGTACCATTTTTCCTGAAGCAGCAGTGAGAAGAGAGCAAGACCTGGGTGGTGGGGATCCCTGATGATGGATGCTGCTTTCCTAAGATGCTTTGTATAGATGTGCTCAGTGGTGGGGAGGGCTTAACTCATGATATTCTGGGCTGAATCTACTACTTCTTGTAAGATTATCTGTTCAAGGGCGTTGGTGTTTCCGTGCCATGCTATGATACAGCCAGTCAATATAATCTCCACCACACATCTACAGAAGTTTGCCAAAGCTGAATCTTTGCAAACTCCTAAGGAAGTAGAGACACTGCTGTGCTTTCTTTGTAACTGATAAGAAAATACAGCGTGCTGCAATTCCTTGGTACCGATGGAGCAGCTGCTTCACAGGGATTCATATAACCTACTCTGTTTAACTGCTCAACACATTATCAGGTTATGGCGCTTCATAAAGCTATTAGATGTTTCATGAAGTGTCTGTATTTAAAACATGACAACATGATATTTAAAGCTGGGAGATCTTCTTCCATAACACAAAGGCTAACTCCCTTAGAAGCACGTGTGCAGTCTGAAATTGTTGAGAGCATTCCTAATCATTTTGTTTTTAGACAATATTCAGTGATACCTCATTCATCTTCCTACCCTTGCCTCAGCTGGCCACTACTCCCAGTCTTTACGGAACCACCCTCACACTAGATGTTTCTTCCCTCTGTTATTTTAACAGGAAATATTGGAAATATATAGTTCTACTCCAGACGCCAAAGGCAGAGAAAGCAGAAGCACTAAGGCAAGGAGTCTAAAAATGACAGAAGCTTAATTCCACCGAGTTCATGGAAAAAGATACTGGAGTCAAACGTTGCTTCATTGCACCTGGTTCCACTCAGCATCATCTCACTACAGAATCTAGAGTAGTGGGCTGCATTTCAATGGGTGAGACACCTAAAACTAGTTGGGTGTTGTTTGACAAAATGGAAGGAGAGGGTGCTCTGAGGTCTGGCCAGAGGACAGGACCGTGCAACAGTCCTATGGGCAACAGTCTGTTGCAGCTCATGCAGATCATGTATGGTTCGATGACCACATTCTGACATCTTCTCACTCAAAGCTTGGAAAGCATGAATTGATTGTCAAGGTCAGTTAAAGCCCAACCATTGACCATACATCCTCATGGAATTTACTTCAGTCTCCAAGAATGCACAATGTTAGTCAACAAATATATATCGAGGTCAGGAAGTTCAATTGGCTTCTACTAAAGTTCTCCTGAATAAATTGTGGGCAAACTGCTGCTCTGCAGGCACAGCACATGATCATACTGGAGCAGAGACCAGTCACCTGTGAGCTGCATGGGAGATTCCTTGGTATAGGTGAGTATCTGAAGACTTCTCCCATTTCCCCCAAAGGTCTTCTCAAGTAGTTGGGTGTGAAAATTTTAGAGTCATAGCCATAGAGTAATACAGCATAGAGACAGGCTCTTTGACTCAACTTGCCTTTGCTGCCGAGGGTATCTCCAAGCTGGTCCCACTTGTCCAAATTTGACCCAAATCTCTCTAAGCCCCTCCTATCCATGTGCTTATCCAATTGAATGTTATTATTGCACCTGCCGCAATCACTTTCTTCATATAACATCACCCTCTGCATGAAGAAGTTGACCTTTAGGTTCCTTTTAAATCTTCCACCTCTCACCTTAAACTTATAGTCTCTAATTCCCCTACCTTAGGAAAAGGACTAAGTGCATTTACCCTGTGAAACCTCTTCTGATTTTATAGCCTCTGTCTCAATGTTCCAAGGAATATAAAGTCCTAGCCTGCCAACTTCTTGCTATAATTCAGACCCATGAGTCCTGTTAGCATCCTTGCAAATCTTCTCTGTATCTTGCCAAATTAATGATGTCTTTCTTATAACTGAGCAACCGAAACTGTATGCAATACTCCAAATGTGATTTCGTCAATGAACAACTGCAACATAATGGCCCACTCTTATAGTTAATACCCTGTCTGAAAGGCCAGTGTGCCTTTCATCTTCACCACTATCTACCTGTAAAGGAGCTTTCAGTGAACATGTACTTGTACTCTAGGTCCTGCTTCCAACAACACTCCCCAGAACCTGACCATTCACTCTGTAAGTCCTATCTCATTTGGCATTTCCAAAGTGGAACCTTCTACACTCACCTGAATTATACTTCATTTGCTACACATAGATAGCTGATTAACATTCCTCTATAATTTTGATAACATTCTTCACTTACTAATCATTCCTTGTACATCCAAATTATTTCCTGTATTTACCAAATATCTCAATAACAACCCCTGTGGTACACCACTAGACACAGGCTCCAGTCTGAAAAACAGCCTGCGACCAACACTCTATTTCCTACCATCAAGCCAATTATGAAACCAATCTGCTTTCTCTCCCTGGGTGCCAAACAGCCTAACTTCCTTACTAGCCTAATATATGGGACCTTGTCAAAGGCCTTGCTAGAATAGGTCAATGTCCACTGTCCTATTCTCACCCATCCCCTTGATTACCTTTTTGAAAGAACTCTTAAGGCATTTATCCGATTTGATTTCATATGCAAAAGCTGTATTGACTATCCCTAGTTAGACCTTGTCTATCTATATGTTGGGGATCCCGTCCATCACAGATTCCCCTTCAGTAAGTTTACTAACCACTGATGTCATACTCACTGACTTGTAGATTCCTGTTTGTCTTTATTGTCATTCTTAAATAACAGCGCAAAAATAACAGCAGAACACTCCAGAACTTCACCTGTGGCTAAAAATGAAGCAAATATCTCTGTAGGGGCTGTGAAAATTCTTTCCTAACTTTCCACAAGGTTCAAGGCTGCTGGGAATTTATCCACCATAGTGATCATGTTAAGGAGTTATTGTGACAGCTATTACAAAAGAGCGATATGTCCTTGCATGATTTGCACATATTGGATGCACAAGCTGCACCCATATAGGGTAGAACAGTCTGAAGCAAGCATTTTCTATTGTCTCTGTCTGTTTTACTTTCCTGAAATGTAAATGACTAACTTGGCTTAATTGGAAAATTCTCAGTCTCTCAATGTTCCTGTCTGAAAAGTGCAAGGACACTTCATGAGAATCTTACTAATACAATCATGAGGAAGAAAACTCCTGGCAGACAGAGTATGTATGTAGATTTTCAGTCATATTAATAGAACTTTAAAGTTATCCAATGAATTATTTTGAAAGAAATACAAGAGATATCATAGACATTACACTTCCTGAAAACTCTGGAATATGGGCACTTACAACTTTTTGTAATGTCATCTTGCTCATCTTGATACCTTCAAGATGTGTTGGCTATGGCTATATACTCATTGTTAAGTAGGGAAAGAGTCACCCAAGCCCCATAATTGGTTGTTGTGGGTACTTGCAGATAATTAAGTGAAAGAAGTGATCAGGTAAAGTTATGATGTCAAGATGTATGTCTGAAGAAGTTATGAGTGAGTCTTTAAATAACAATGGTAAATAGAAACAAATGAATTGGCAGAACAATGTGTTTCAGATACCTATTCACAGTAGGAAGGCTGAAGAAGAGAAAATGGCATCATCCATCCATGACCAATGTTGCTAAACATCTTCAGCATGAGTGCTGAGCACAGGAAAGTTTCTGGGTCCAATATCCCATGCAGTGGCTATCACAGGCAATCACAGTACAAAACATTACAGATACTTCTTGGTCAGTTATCAACCTATATTAGGATCCAATTCACTGAAAAAATAAGGGATATGCTATTTAAAAATGAAATGAAGAGATATGTCTTCTTTAGGATAGCGATGAACCCATGGTGTTCTCTACCAGAGAAAATAATTGAAGCCAAATCATTTAATCTATTTAAGGAGTTTGATGTTTTTTCTAAGGGGTAGGGGATCAAGAGATATGGAGAGAAATTGGGAAGGTTAGTCATAATGAGAGAGTGGGCTTGAAGGGACAAATGGCCTGCACCTGCACTTATTATTATCTTTCCTTCCCTGGTTATTGCTTCCAATCTCATGCTGATGCTGTCTGACTTCAAATAACTTAATTCAATCTCTCTCTTCCAAAGAAAATAAACTTTGGCCTAAAATTGCAAAGTTGTTTGGGAAATTTCATTTGCATGACTTATATGACCAGCACATCCTTCTTGTGATATGGTGGCCAGAACTGTATGCAATATTCTAGCTGTGATCTAAGTGCCCAACCAATTCACACGTGTGCATATCACAGCACAATCTGGCACTCAACATCAGCAAGACCAAAGAACTGATCGTGGACTTCAGAAAGAGTAAGACGAGGGAAATCACACCAGTCCTCATAGAGGGATCAGAAGTGAAAAGACTGAGCAATTTTAAGTTCCTGGCTGTTAACATCTCTGAGGATGTAAACTGGACCCAACATATCAAAGGTTCATAGGTTCATTTATTATTAAAAGACTTGAAAACCTTCGTGTCAATGCAGCTACAGAGAAGGTACAACAATGGCTTTATTTCTTTAGGAGTTTGAGGAGATTTGGTATTCCACTTAAAACACTCGCAAATTTCTACACAGCATTCTAACTAGCTGAATCACCATGTGGAATGGGGGGGCATGGGGGGTTGGGGTGGCACAGGATCGAAGTAAGCTGCAGAGAGTTGTAAACTTAATCAGCTCCATCATGGGAACTAGTTGCCCTAGTATCCAGGACATCTTTAAGGAACGGTGACTCAGAAAGGTGGCGTTCAGCATTAAGGACCTCCATCACCCAGGACATGCCCTCTTCTCATTGCTACCATCAGGAAGGAGGTACAGAAGTCTGAAGACACACACTCAGTGATTCAAGAACATCTTCTCCACTGCCATCTGATTTCTGAATGAACATTGAACCCATGAACACTAACTCACAACTTTTATTAATTTCTATTTTTTCACTTCTTATTTAATTTAACTATTTAACATATATAGTTACTGTAATTCACAGTTTTTATCTGTTATTCTGTATGCACTGTACATACAGAAAGTACATACAGTATGCCACAAAGTTAACAAATTTCACAACATATGCCAGTGATATTAAACCTGATTCTGATGAAGTGTGCTGCTTTATCCACTAACTGCCTATGATGGTCACTTGGTACTACCACCTGACATTCTTAATAAACTCCCCATGTATTGTCCTCATGACCTAGTACTCCAGCAGGTAACTGGCTTCAGTAGAGTAAGGGTATGCAATTGCCTGGACTACTCCAGAAATAATTCCATGAACATTTCTTCCGCTGCCAAAACAGCAAGAGACACTTTACTGATTCTAAAGAGAGAGGATCATTACAGGGTAAAAGGGAAATGTGAAAATTGGGTTCATTTAATAATGGTAATTGCAGTGACTGCTCAGTGAGAATCGGTAAGAGGTCATTTTGGGTAACTGTTGCCACTGACTATGCAGGGGTGTCAAACTCATTTTAGGTCACGGGCTGGATTGAGCAAAATGCAGCTTCATGCGGGCTGGATCAGTCGGACGCGTGCGAACGCAGCTTTCGTTGCCTCCGTTTTTTCAGCCTGCTCTCATGTGTCTCAGTCTCTGCTATAACTACAAAGTGTTTCACTTTACAAATTCCGTTTCTTATGAAGAAGACTGCCGAGCAAGACTGCCGAATAAACACTAAAAACCCTGAAAACCTGGTACCTGAATAAACTCAGCATTAGCCATATCATACGCTATAGGCGCTTCGATTACTGGGGCCAGCTTTAATAGTAATTAGATATTATCTCGCGGACCAAAGATAATTCCATCGCGGGCCGGATTTGCCCCGCGGGCCTTGAGTTTGACATATATGGACTATGGTCTCATTTGTGGGAACAGTCCACAGAAAGAATTGATTGTTCAGTAAAGCTCCACATCTGGAGCAGGGTTTAAATGTCACACCAAGTGAAAAGGATCCAGCTGTTTTGCAACACATAATAATCCTTAAACACAAGAATGTTGGCAGATGCTGGAAATCCAAAGCAACGCACACAAAATGCTGGAGGAACTCAGCAGATCAGACAGCATCTATGGCAATGAATGGAAGGTTAATGTTTTGGGCTGTGACCTTTCTTCAGGACTGAGAAGGAAGGGGAAGATGATAGAATAAAAAGGTGAGGGGGAGGGGAAGGAGACTAGCTAGAAGGTGATAGGTGAAGCCAGGTGGATGAGAAAAGTCAAGAGCTGGAAAAGAAGGAATCATATCGGATAGGAGAGAGGACCAGAGGAGAAAGGTAAGGAGGAGGGGACCCAGGGGAGATAATAGGCAGATTAGAAGAGGTAAAAGGCGGCAGGGGCAGAGGGTGGGTGGAGTTTGGTTATTGGAAGGAGAAATTGATATTCATACCATCTAGTTGGAGGGCACCCATTTGAAGATAAACACATAGCCTCCAGAGATCAGACTGTGTCTGCTTCCATCCAACCAAATAACTGACTTGAGGTTGCAAATGTGGAGGAATTTCCCACCTTTGATTTATTTAAGCTATTTTTTTAAGATGGAGACTATGCTACAGATGGAGCACATTGCTAGTATGTGCAAAATAAGATATGTAGGTTGATATCACAAGCAAAGTAGGATAAGTGCAGTCACATGTATCAACATGCACCTTGCTGGTGACTGTTCTGATACAGCAGTCAGAGGAATGCAGAAGATTGTCCCTGGAGAGAGATATATGGCAGGTTTGCTGCAGCAAAAGTAGTGAGACAATGCTTTGGGGAGCTCAGTTTTTAACAATATGAAGTCATATAGAGCATGTGTTGTTCATAATGAAGCCAGAGCAGGAGGTGTATCACTCAGTCTGATATAGAAGGATTGAAAACCAAACAGTATAAAATTTATAGCAGTGATGCATAGGTCAATACAACAACAGAAGAGTAGATTTGAAATGTTTAAATTTAGATTTTTATTCCTCTTTCAGTTCCATGATGTACTTGAGCTGATGTCCTTCATTGAGAATACACTATCTGAGAGCTGGAGAGGAAAATGTCATAGAACCATTACTCGCCATCTCTTGCACATCTTACCTGTCTGGGATTTTGTTCAATGCACAGAGTGATAGAAGTTTAAATCTTCATCACATTTACAACTTGCTGTGAGTGGATTAATCATAGGAATCAGAATGAGAATCAGGTTTAATGTCACTGATATAAGTCGTGAATTTCGTTGTTTTGGTAACCATCCCAATGTGGCACAGATCATGTTTACTCTTGAGCAAAAACCGGAATGCTGTAGTAACTCAGCACATCTGGCAGTATCCACTGATCTGCATGAAAGGTCTTGATTCAAATGTCATCTGTCCATCTCCCCCAGTAGGTGTTACCTGGCCTGCTGAATTCCTACAGCAGTTTGTTTTTTGAACAAGATTCCAGCATCTACTGTCTCTTGTGGCCTCCACATTAACTTGAGACTCAGACTGACAAATATCTAAATAGGAGTTTCACTGTTCCTTTGCTTATGTCCATGACCTCCCCATCAACGAAGGTCCCAATTAGCTTCCAGTCCAGGCACTGAGACCCTGTTCTTAACTCACCCAAGTATACCTCTAGTTAACCCAAACAATGGTTTACCATTTACCCAAAGATCATGATTCCTCAATTCTTGAGCCCCAAGCTGGTTCCCACTATCCTGTCATCCCCAGTCATATCTGCCTAATACTCCTCTCACATCTCCTAATCACCTATCGAATTGTTAATCTGAGCAGGTCCCAGTTGGTCCTGTGGCTGCACCAGTCTTTCCAACATATTAGCAAAGATATGAAATACCCTTTCTAGCAACTTAATCCCTGACGGCAAGTTATAGTGCATGAATTAAATTGGTTCTCAATATTCTTCTTTCACATTAATTTTGATCTGGACTGAGTGGGTGGTCTAGAACATCACTGAGGTAAGTTAGCTATTTCTTTTCCATGGATACAGAACAATCAGTCAAAAAATTATAAGTGATAACAATTTCCTCAACATATTTCAAATGCCTTGCCACTTTTCCCACTGACGAAGACCTCTCTATGTTTAATTGTGATACGTTCTGGTATAAAAATTCAGCCCTCCACCTGAAACCAGGAATATTATAAACAATCACTGAGATGCCACTGATAACATGAAAAGGCCGTGTCACAAGAATGATAGTACAGCAGAATCTCTGAGGATAATTTAGCAACCTCTCAAAACTGCAGAAATTCCAGGATTATGTGAAGTGCAGGATAGTGATGACAAAGAGGACATATGCAATCAGGAAGCAATTCATTGTGCTCACGTAGACTGATACAGGTGAAGTTCCAGTCACTGATGACTCTCAGGATGTTGACTGTGGAGTACTTGGCAACGGTAATGTTACTGAAAGTAAATGGTTGGTGTCTACCATTGCAAACATTTACTTTTATTGTTTACTGTAAATGTCTTGTTAACAAGAACTGAAGTTTTTACTGTCCTCATTACTGAAGAGGCTGGCCCTGATGTTTAGAATATACTATCGCATCTTGATTCATCATCCACAGATAGCAGCTCTCACTATACGTTGGTTTGCCAATTCTTTGTTTCTCCCAGTCACTGGGATTCGTGCTGGTTTTATCAATTTGGATGAACAAACCATAATTTACTTGAGTGCTATATTTTTTTGCTCAACATCATTCAATTCTGATTTACTAATTAAGCATTGGACTGGAGGCACAGGAGACTACAGACTGGAAATCTGGAACAACACATAAAGGAAGTGGAGAAACTCAGCAGGTCAGTCAGCATCTATGTAGGGAAATACACAGTTGTTGTTTGGGATGAGACTTTTCATCTGGACTGCAGAAGCAAGATCTATATCCCTCTAAGGAGGAGGTTGAGAGGGTATATGTTTGAGGCACATATATAAAATTTCAACCTCCTACCCAAGATCCACAAATCTGACAGTCCAGGTAGAATCATTGTTTCTGCTTGTTCCTGCCCCACCAAACTTATCTGCATACCTCGACTCAGTTTTATTCCCTCCTAGTTCAGTTCCTTCCTACCTGCATCCATGACACTTCACATGTTCTTGATCTTTTCAATAATTTTAAGTTCCCTGGTCCTGATCATCTTATTTTCACTATGGATGTCCAGTCCCTATACACCTCCAAACCCCATCAGGAAGGCCCAACGGGATCCCACCATCAAGAACATTTTCCCTCCCCCTTTTCTGCTTTCTCCCTTGTCCATTCAGCCTTCTCCACTTATCTCCCTCCTGGCACTTACCCTTGCAAGTGGAACAATTGCTACACCAGCCCTTACACCTCCTCCCTCACTACTATTCAGGGCCCCAAACAGTCCTTCCAGGTGAGGCAACACTTCACCTGTGAGTCTTTTGGGGCCATCTACTGTATCCAGTGCTCTCAGTGTGGCTTCCTGTATATCGGTGAGACCCCAAGTAGATTGGGAGACTGCTTCGTCAAGCACTTACTGCCAGAAAAAAATGGGATATCCCAGTGGCCACCCATTTCAGTTCTACTTCCCATTCCCATTCCAACATGTCAGTCCATGGCCTCCTCTACTGCCGCGATGAGGCCACACTCAGGTTAGAGAAACAACACCTTATATTCCATCTGGGTAGCCTTCAACCTGATGGCATGAACATCAATTTCTTGAACTTCCAGTAATGGCTCTTCCTCTCCTTCACCGATCCCATTCCCTTTTCATCTCTCACCTTATTTCCTTACCTGCCTATCAGCTCCTCTGGTGGTCCGCCCCCTTCCCATTCTCCATGGTCTTCTAGCTGGTCCTATTAAATTTCCCCTTCTCCAGTCCTTTATCTCTTTTACCAATCAACTTTCCAGCTCTTTACTTCACTCCTCCTCCTCTCCTGTTTCACCTATCACCTACCACCTTGTATTTCTTCCTCCCCTACCCCCACCTCACTCTGACTTCTCATATTTTTTCTCCAGTCTTGACGAAGGGTCTGGGCCCAAAACATCAACTGTACTCATTTCCATAGCCGTTACCTGGACTGCTGAGTTCCTCTAGCATTTTGTGTGTGTTGTTTAGTTATTTCAAATTTATGTGGAGTATAGATAGGGTAAACTGCAGGAAATATTTCTCCATATCAGTGATAAATAAAAATGAATGACAAAGACTTTGATTAAGGAGTTAGCGATTTGGAAGGGATCTGAGGGGGCTATTTTCTCTCAGAGGGTGGTGAATAGCTGGAATACACTGCCAGCGAGAGCATGGAAGTAAAGTCGCTGACAGTATCTAGATGAATGCTTTAATCACGAAGGCATAGATAGCCATTGGCCAAGTGCTGGAAAATGGGATTAATAGGTTTTGCCTGATTGTGATGGGCTGAATGGCCTATTTCCATGTTGTATGACCACCAACTTTGTGCTGGTAGCACAACATCTATAATTTACATGCTGTATTTTCCATGAATCTAATGTAAGAACTCCAGAGTAATCTCCAACACCTTGCCACCATTTCTGTAAATCCCAAACAAGTAAGCATGGCCTATGCGTGTCAAGATTTCGACAGTTCCTATGACTCCAAAAGATCCTTTCTGAGCAGATCCCAGGTCACCACTAGAATTGAATTTGAGAAGGTCCTTTTTAATTGGGTTCTAGAGTCACTGAAATAAATCTGCTATGTATCTGCCTTGTTCATCAGTCCATCAGTCACACACTTCCTGATGTTCACTATGCTTCCAATTCTGTGTCACTTTGAAAGAGAGGACACGGATACCACTGCAGCTGCCTTGGTGGACTACAGACCTGAGAAATTAAATCAAACCGTCTGAATGTGTTGTAGTGGCAGCCCGTATGCTGGTGGGTTTGAGTGATACTGCTCCAGAATGCAGTACCACTACTGAAGGAGATCATGGTATTAATTAAAGCAAATTCTGGATAAATAGCCAAATGTTGAGCCACTAATTGTAAGCTTTTACAGCTGCAATCCACTTAATTGGTGTAGTGGCACAGTAAAGGGTAAGCAAGGTCCTGGAAACACACGGAGGCTTGTCAATCAGAAGAAAGCAAAAGAATAGAAAGAATTGTTTTCCGAGATTCTGCTCAGCATGATGGAAAGGGTGCTAGAGGCAGGTTACACTGGAGGTTGTAATCACCATGCCACAGGATATGTCATAGATACGGTATGCTGAGGATCAAGCTCAGATCAGTAGTAAATGGTCTCTGAGTGTTCTCTAGTGTACACTGATACACATTTAACACATACACATACTGCTAATTACAGTGTAATGCTGCTTCAATAATCACCCTCCCACCACCTACTAGGTCCTTGACTTTTCATTCCCATATGTAGATGTCAGCCTTCCATATGGATAACAAAAAGGCCGAGACAGCAGAGTTTACGAGGGAGGTGACCTGCACAGGAGGAGGCCCTTCACAAGAGCAGCGTATTAGCAGGCTGGGTGGGGCCCCAGAAACCCAAGCCATCTAATCATCTCAACTTCAAAAATATTTCAGATACATTCACACCCCTTAGATCTACAGTAGACATCCTCATTAACTTCTATATTACCACAGGAATTTTGGGTACAGTTTACAAGGTTAACTATTTACTGTTATGTCCTTGGGGTGTATCTCTGAGGACCTTCTGTTATACCCCTCCCTGGAACACAATCAATTGAAGTAGGAGGAAAGACTGACAGGGTATATGGAAGTGGGTGATAATGAGTGTGAAGATAAAGACCAAAGACCAAAGGGTCTGATATCACTGGGCTTGATACCATGGAGCATTACCTCAGAGCCTGGGACCACATCACAATGATGCAGTAGAACAGTCTTGCCTGGACTAGGGTACTGGAAAAGGCACAGTATTCTATAATTGTGCTACTAGCAGATATTATATTAATTCATTCAACTTAAAGTAAAATGTGAAGACCAGCACATTTGATTAATTCCTAATTGCTCTTGAGCTGAATACCATGTCATTTTAAAACACAGACAAAAATCAGCTGTATTGCAATGCATCATGATATATTCATCTTTGCTTGATTAGCAGAATTTTTTTTTCTCCATGAAATGTGACAAATGGATTTTCAGAATAACATAATGATTTCATTATCACCTCTCTTTAGGCCTATTCAATGCAAATTCATTAGACATCATGAGGGAATTTGGATTATATATATAACTAGTGTAGGCCTCTGGATACCAAACATGTAATATGTTAACTTACTACTTATTACTATGAAAGCATCAGGGCAATTGAATAGACTTTATTATTTATATCCTTCACATATACGAGGAGTAAAACTCTGTACATTATGTGTCCATCTGAATGTGCAATGTGCAGTCATAGTAACTTATAATAATTTATTATAAATAGAACAGTCAATGAAGCATAGAAATACACTCAGATCAATGTGAGTTAATCAGTCTGATGGCCAAGTGGAAGAAGCTGTCCCAGAGCCTGTTGGTCCTGGCTTTTATGCTGTGGTACCATTTCCTGGATGGTAGCAGCTGGAACAGTTTGTGGTTGGGGTGACTCAGGTCCCCAATGATCTTTCAGGCCCTTTTTACATACCTGTCTTTGTAAGTGTCCTGAATAGTGGGAAGTTCACATCTACAGATACACTGGGCACCACTCTCTGCAGAACCCTGCGATTGAGTACAGTATTGCTCCCATACCAGACAGTGATGCAGCCAGTCAAGATGCTCTCAATTGTGCTCCTGTAGAAAGTTCTTGGGATTTGGGGACCCATAGCAAACTCTTTAACCATCAGAGGTGAAAGAGGTGCTGTTGTGCTTTTTTCACCACACAGCTGGTGTGTACAGACCACGTGAGGTCCTTGGTGACGTGGATGCCAAGGAACTTAAAGCTGTTCACCCTCTCAACCCCAGATCTATTGATGTCAACAGGGGTGAGCCTGTCTCCATTCCTCCTGTAGTCCACAACCAATGCATCAGGATAGCAATAGCTCCATAGGGCAAAAAAAAGCTAACAACAGATCTCAGTGGGTTGATGTGTTGAGCAGATATCTGCGGGAGGTGGGGGGGTGGTGAGGAAGGTAAAGAATGAGATAATTAACACTTCAGGCCAAGAGATTGAACAAGGATACTTTCCCCACTTCCACAGATACTGCTCAGTCTGCTAAATTCCTCCAGCAATTTGACTTTTGCTCCTGATTATGGTGTTTCCAGTCACTGCGTGTGTGGTAAACTATGTGTATACCTGTCTGGACACGCCCCTCTGCTGACTGCTCCTGTGGCTCCTCCCACAGACCCCGGTATAAAGGCGATTGGAGGCACTGCTCCTCCCTCAGTCTCCAAGATGTTGTGGTCACTTTTGCTGCTAATAAAAGCCTATCGTTCGCCTCCCGTCTCCGAGAGTTATTGATGGTGCATCAATTTTATTAGCAGCATTTTAAAACATGGAGAGCATTTTACGACCCGACAGACTGGATATTGACCCTCAATCTCCGGAAGCCAGCATCGCTTTTGAACTCTGGCTCGCATGCTTCCAATCGTACCTGGAGGAGATTCATGTGACCGAGCCGGCAATGATGCACAAAATTCTCCTCTCCAGGGTCAGTTCGCAGGTCTACTCCCTGATCAGGGACCTGCTGACCTACTAAGGGGCACTGGACACCCTCAAAAAGACAATACCTGCGGCCGGTGAACACCGTCTACGCAAGACATCGCTTAGCGACACAGTGGCAGCGGGCCGGAGAGTTGAGCGCTGAGTTTGTCCGGGCCCTACAGACACTCGTGCGGGCCTGTGACTGCAGGGGACTGACGGCGGAACAGCATGCGGAGCTGCTAGTAAGAGACGCCTTTATTACGGGGATCAGGTCAGTGTACGTGCCACAGCGGCTGCTGGAACACGCCGATCTTACCTTACATTCGGCGATCGAGCTGGCCGACACGCTGGAGGCCGCTCTGCACAATGCTGACGCTGTCCAGGCACGCGATATCCCGCCGGCCCCGTGGATGCTGCAGACCCCGCAACCTGCCGGCGAATCGACCTCGGCTGCTGCCAGTCACGAGTCCGTGAAGTCCCCACAACCCGCCGGCGTATTGACCACGCCTGCTGCCAGTCACAAGTCCGTGCAGTGTTACTTCTGCAGACTCGAAAAGCACCCCCGAAAACGCTGCCCGGCCCGAGAAGCGACCTGCTCCAGCTGCGGAAAGAAGGGCCACTTCGCCAAGGCCTGTAAGTCCAAAACACGAGCGGGGTCGAGTAGCACCGCATGCGAGTCATGGGGGCAGCCATCTTGGTTGCCGCCATCTTGCCTGCCCGCTTCGTGTGAGGCATGGGGGCGGCCATCTTTGTTGGCGCCACCTCGCCCCCGCCCCCGACCCACGGGTGCTTACCGGGCACCTAGATGTTGATGCAACTCTAGCCTCCATGACCCTCGACCAAAGCGCTCCACACCAGCTCGCAAGGTCAATAATGGACATCCTGGTGGAGGGGCACAGGACTAGCTGCCTGTTTGACACAGGCAGCACTGAGAGTTTTATTCACCTGGACACAGTGCAACGCTGCGGACTCATGACACAGCTGGTAAGCCTGAAGGTCACCATGGCTTCTGGATCGCAATCCACAGACATCCGGTGGGGTTGTGTAGCGATATTGGTGGTGCAGGGCACAGAATATTGGAACTTTGCATTACTGGTCATGCCTCAACTGTGTGCCCCTGTGCTATTGGGTCTCGACTTCCAGAGCAACCTGAAAAGTGTGACAATGGAGTATGACGGGCCCCTCCCACCAATCACTGTCAGAAATCCTCAGTTTTGTGGGACTTCGTCATATACCCTGCTACTGACCACACACACACACCGACCCTGGCATCCCACCCAACACCATGCCAACGGCCGCACTACTGACACCACTTGCAGCCTCTCTACCCTCAAGATCCCTCCCCCACCGCTGTTCGCCAACCTGACCCCCAACTGTAAACCTGTGGCAACTAAGAGCAGGAGGTACAGCGCGGGGGACAGGGCCTTCATTAAGTTGGAGGTGCAGCGGCTGCTCAGGGAGGGGATCATTGAGCCAAGCACAAGTCCTTGGAGGGCCCAGGTGGTCGTTGTTCAGACCGGGCAGAAAAATAGGATGGTCGTGGACTATAGCCAGACCATCAATAGGTTCACGCAGCTTGACGCGTACCCCCTACCCCGCATCGTGGATATGGTCAATCAGATAGCTCAGTACAAGGTGTACTCGACCATAGACCTGAAATCCGCTTACCATCAGCTCCCCATCTGCCCGGAGGACCACCCCTACACCACCTTAGAGGCGGGCGGCAGGCTCTATCACTTCGGTGTCACGAATGGTGTCTCTGTCTTCCAGAGGGAAATGGACCGGATAGTGGACCAGTGCCAACTGAAGGCCACGTTCCCATATCTGGATAACATCACCATCTGTGGTCGCGACTGGCAGGATCACAACGCCAACCTCCAATGATTTTTCCAAGCGGCCAAAGCTCTTAACCTCACCTATAACAGGGACAAGTGTGTGTTCGGAACCACCCGACTTGCTATCCTTGGGTATGTCGTGGAGAACGGAGTCATTGGCCCTGACCCCGACCGTATGCGCCCCCTGTTGGAACTCCCTCTTCCCACCACCCTCAGAGCCCTCAAACGGTGCCTGGGCTTCTTTTCCTATTACACCCAAGGGGTCCCTCACTACTCAGACAAGGCCTGCGTCCTGGTCAAGTCCACCGCATTTCCCCTCTCAGCTGAGGCCCGTGCGGCCTTTGGCTGCATTAAAGGGGACATTGCCAAAGCAACGATGCATGTGGTGGACGAGACCATTCCCTTCCAAGTAGAGAGTGACGCCTCCGATTTCGCGCTTGCCCCTACCCTCAATCAGGAAGGCAGGCCAGTAGCATTCTTCTCTCGTACCCTTCAAGGCTCTGAAATTCGGCACTCCGCGGTGGAGGAAGAAGCCCAGGCCATAGTGGAAGCTATTAGGCACTGGAGGCACTATCTCACCGGCAAAAGGTTCACCTTGCTGACCGACCAGCACTCAGTTGCATTCATGTTCAGCAACCAACAGCGGGGCAAAATCAAAAATGATAAAATTTTGAGGATGAGAATAGAACTCTCCACCTACAACTATGACATCCTGTACTGGCCTGGAAGGCTCAATGAGCCCCCTGATGCCCTATCCCGGGGAGCATGTGCTAGCACACAGCTTGACCGGCTATATGCCCTCCATGCAGATCTTTGCCACCCGGGGGTCACCCGACTTTACCATTTTGTGAAAGCCCGGAACCTGCCTTACTCCCTTGAGGAGATCAGGACGATGACCAGGGACTGCCAACTCTGCGCTGAGTGCAAACCGCACTTCTACCATCCTGAACAGGCACAACTTATCAAGGCCACCCGCCCCTTTGAGCAACTGAGTGTCAACTTTAAGGGCCCCCTTCCTTCCACCGACCGCAATGTCTACTTTCTCAACATAATCGACGAGTACTCGCGGTTCCTCTTTGGCATCCCCTGCCCCGATACTACTGCCACGTCCATCATAAAAGCCCTGCGCCAGCTCTTCACTCTGTTTGGATATCCCTGCTATATCCAGAGTGATAGAGGGTCCTCCTTTATGAGTGACGAGCTGCGCCAATACCTGCTGGCTAGGGGTATTGCTACTAGTAGAACCACGAGCTATAATCCCCGGGGGAATGGACAGGTGGAGAGGGAGAATGCCACTGTGTGGAAGGCCACACTCTTAGCCCTTAGGTCAAAGGGATTGCCGGTCTCTCGTTGGCAGGAGGTCCTCCCCGAGGCACTCCACTCCATCCACTCCCTGTTATGCACATCCACCAATGCCACCCCTCATGAGCGACTCTTTTCTTTTCCCAGGAAGTCTGCCACTGGGACCACCCTACCGGCTTGGCTGACGTCCCCAGGGCCAGTGCTGCTCCGGAAACATGCGAGGAGCAATAAATACTCCCCGATGGTCGAGAGGGTTCACCTACTTCATGCGAACCCCCAGTATGCCTACGTGGTCTTACCTGATGGGCGGGAGGACACGGTCTCTGTCCACGACCTGGCGCCCGCAGGAGCACCAGACCCCTACCCCGAACACTCCACGGTGACTATGAACCCCGTACCCACCGATGTATATACCCACGAGACACCGCACACGCTAAGCCCTACACAGACTCTTCACGACACTCCCATACCGGGCGCCATGCACACGCATGAGGGATTACTGACGCCTAACGGGCTGGCACCTCAAGTCAGGCCGGAGTCAGCACAACCACCGTCACCGGTGCAATCACCACCGGTGCTACGTAGATCACAGTGACAGACTCAACCACCTGATAGACTTAACCTGTAAATATACTTGTAAGAAACTTTGCCCCGTGGGGACCCTCTTTTTAAACAAAGGGGGGGGGGTGAATGTGGTAAACTATGTGTATACCTTCTCTGCTGACTGCTCCTATGGCTCCTCCCACAGACCCCTGTATAAAGGCGATTGGAGGCACTGCTCCTCCCTCAGTCTCCAAGATGTTGTGGTCACTTTTGCTGCTAATAAAAGCCTATTGTTTGCCTCCCGTCACCATTGATGGTGATCAGCGTGGAATCTGAAAAGACTGTCATCTTTCAAAATGGAAACATCAATGATGCTATCGCTATGAATAGTTCCTTAACTGTGTCATCTCACTTTCACTGAACTTCAGGTCATCCTGTAAGAGCATCTACATGCATTCTTTTCCTCTATAACTCTGCAAATTTCACCAGCCATATTCGGACTTTTGAAGACGCATACATCAGGATGCTCTTTATTGAATACTGCTCGGCATTCGGTACCATCATCCCCCCAAAAAGTTCCAAGATTTTGGCCTCAACATCTCCTTGTGCAATTGGATCATCACCTTCCTCACTTACAGACTCCAGTCAGTACAGATTGACAACAGCATCTCCTCCACAATCTCCATCAGTACAGGTGCATCACAAGGCTGAGTGCTTAGCCCCTGCTCAATTCACTTGAAACGTAAGACTGTGAAGCTAAGCATAGCTCTAATGTCATGTAGCTAATAACACCACTGTCTTTGGCTGAATCAAAGGTGGTGACAAATCAGCATATCGGAGGGATATTGAAAATCTGGCTGAGAGGTGCCATATCAACAACCTCTTACTCAATGTCATCAAGACCGAGGAGCTGATTATTGACTTCAGCAGGTCCATGAGCCAGTCCTTATTGGAGGATCAGAGGTGGAGGGCATCAGGACCTTTAAATTCCTTGGTGTTATCATTTCAAAGGACCTGACATGAGCCCTGAAATTATAGAAACATAGAAACATGGAAAACCTACAGCACAATACAGGCCATTTGGTCCACAAAGTTGTGCTGAACACGTCCCTACCTTAGAAATTACTAGGCTTACCTATAGCACTCTATTATACTAAGCTCCATGTACCTATCCAAGAGTCGCTTAAAAGACCCTATCGTATCCGCCTCCACCACCGTTGCCGGCAGCCTATTCCACACACTTACCACTCTCTGCGTATAAACTTACCTCTGATGTCTCCTCTATATGTACTCCCCAGCACCTTAAACCTGTGTCCTCTTGTGGCAACCATTTTAGCCCTGGGAAAAAGCCTCTGACTATCCACATGATCAATGCCTCTCATCATCTTGTACACCTCTATCAGGTCACCTCTCATCCTCCTTTGCTCCAAGGAGAAAAGGCTGAGTTCACTCAACCTATTTTCATAAGGTATGCTCCCCAATCCAGGCAAAATCTTTGGAAATCTCCTTTGCACCCTTTCTATGGTTTCCACACCCTTCCTGTAGTGATGCGACAAGAACTGAGCACAGTACTCCAAGTGGGGTCTGACCAGGGTCATACATAGCTTCAACATTACCTCTCAATTAAGTCCAATTTCACGTTTGAAGATCAATACACCACACACCTTCTTAACAACAGAGGTGACCTGCGCAGCAGCTTTGAGCGTCCTATGGACTTGGACCCCAAGATCCCTCTGAACCTCCACACTGCCAAGAGTCCTGCCATTAATACTACGTTCTGCCATCATATTTGACCTACTAAAATGAACCACTTCACACTGATCTGGGTTGAACTCCATCTGCCACTTCTCAGCCCAGTTTTGCATCCTATCAATGTCCTGCTGTATCCTCTGACAGCCCTCCACACTACCCACAACACTTTCAACCTTTGTGTTATCAGTAAACTTACTAACCCATCCCTTCACTTCCTCATCCAGGTCATTTATAAAAATCACGAAGAGTAAGGGTCCCAGAACAGATGCACTCCACTGGGGATCGACCTCCATGCAGAATATGACCTGTCTATAATCACTTTGCCTTCTGTGGGCAAGCCAGTTCTGGATCTACAAAGCAATATCCCCTTGGATCCCATGCCTCCTTACTTTGTCAGTAAGCCTTGCAATGGGGTACCTATCAAATGCCTTGCTGAAATCCATATACACTACATCTACTGCTCTTCCTTCATCAATGTGTTTAGTCACATCCTCAAAAAATTCAATCAGGCTCGTAAGGCACAACCTGCCCTTGACAAAGCCATGTTTACTATTCCTAATCATATTATACCTCTCCAAATGTTCATAAATCCGGTCTCATTGGAACATACCTATACATAACTCCACACAAATATCCCATAGAACCATAGAACATTACAGCACAGTAACAGGCCCTTTGGCCCTTCTTGGCTGTGCCAAACCATTTTTCTGCCTAGTCCCACTGACCTGCACCTGGGCCATATCCCTCCATACACCTCTCATCCATGTACCTGTCCAAGTTTTTCTTAATTGTTAAAAGTGAGCCCGTATTTGCCACATCAAGGTAAGGGGAGGGAAGTTCAAGGGGGATATTAGAGGAAGGTTTTTCACTCAGAGAGTGGTTGGTGCGTGGAATGCACTGCCTGAGTCAGTGGTGGAGGCAGACACACTAGTGAAGTTTAAGAGACTACTGGACAGGTACATGGAAGAATTTAAGGTTGGGGGGTTATATGGGAGGCAGGGTTTGAGGGTCGGCACAACATTGTGGGCCAAAGGGCCTGTAATGTGCTGTACTATTCTATGTTCTATGTTCATCTGGCAGCTCATTCCACACTCCCACCACTCTCTGTGTGAAGAAGCCCCTCCCACTAAATTTCCCTTTAAACTTTTCCCTCTTCACCCTTAACCCATGTCCTCTGGCTTTTTTTCTCCCCTAACCTCAGTGGAAAAAGCCTGCTTGCATTCACTCTATCTATACCCATCATCATTTTATATACCTCTATCAAATTCCCCATCATTCTTCTACGCTCCAGGGAATAAAGTCCTAACCTATTCAACTTTTCTCTGCAACACAGTTTCTCAAATCCCGGCAACATCCTTGTAAACCTGCTCTGCACTCTTTCAAACTTATTAATATCCTTCCTGTAATTCGGTTACCAAAACTGCACACAATACTCCAAATTCGGCCTCACCAATGCCTTATACAACCTCACCATAACATTCCAACTCTTATACTCAATACTTTGATTTATAAAGGCCAATGTACCAAAAGCTCTCTTTACTACCCTATCTACCTGTGACACCACTTTTAGGGAATTTTGTATCTGTATTCCCAGATCCCTCTGTTCTACTGCACTCTTCAGTGTCCTACCATTTACCTTGTATGTTCTACCTTGGTTTTTTCTTCCAAAGTGCAATACCTCACACTTGTCTGTATTAAACTCCATCTGCCATTTTCAGCCCATTTTTCCAGCCAGTCCAGATCCCTCTGCAAGTTTTGAAAACCTTCCTCACTGTCCACTACACCTCCAATCTTTGTATCATCAGCAAATTTGCTGATCCAATTTACCACATTATCATCCAGATCATTGATATAGATGCCAAATAACAATGGACCCAGCACTGATCCCCGTGGCACGCCACTAGTCACAGGCCTCCACTCAGAGAAGCAATCCTCCACTACCACTCTCTGACTTCTCCCATTGAGCCAATGTCTAATCCAATTTACTACCTCACCATGTATACCTAGTGACTGAATCTTCCTAACTAACCTCCCATGCGGGAATTATTGAAGACCATGTAGACAACATCCACTGTCTTCCTGGTAACCTCCTCGAAAAATTCTAATAGATTTGTTAAACATGACCTACCACGCACAAAGCCGTGTTGACTCTCCCTAATAAGTCCCTGTCTATCTAAATACTTGCAGATCCTATCTCTCAGTACTCCTTCCAATAATTTACCTACAACCGACATCAAACTTACTGGCCTATAATTTCCCGGATTATTTTTAGAGCCTCTTTTAAACAATGGAACAACATGAACTCTCCTCCAATCCTCTGGCACCTCACCTGTAGATACCAACATTATAAGTATATCTGCCAGGGCCCCTGCAATTTCAACACTAGTCTCCTTCAAGGTCCAAGGGAATACCCTGTTTTATCTACTCTGATTTGCCTCAAGATAGCAAGCACCTCCTCCTCTTCAATCTGTATAGGTTCTATAACCTCACTACTTGTTTGCCTCATTTCCATTGACTCCATGCCAGTTTCCTTAGTAAATACAGACGCAAAAAACCCATTTAAGATCTCCCCCATTTCTTTTGGTTCCATACATAGCCGACCACTCTGATCTTCAAGAGGACCAATTTTATCCCTTACTATTCTTTTGTTCTTAATATACCTGTAGAAGCTCTTTGGATTATCCTTCACCTTGACTGCCAAAGCTACCTCATGTCTTCTTTTAGCCCTTCTGATTTCTTTCTTAAGTTTTTTTTGCACTTTTTATACTCCTCAAGTACCTTTTTGCTCCCTGTTTCCTATACATGTCATACATCTCTTTCTTCTTCTTTATCAGAGTTCCAATATCCCTAGAGAACCAATGTTCCTTATTCGTATTCACGTTGCCTTTAATTCTGACAGGAACATACAAACTCTGCACTCTCAAAATTTCTCCTTTGAAGGCCTCCCACTTACCAATCACATCCTTGCCAGAGAACAACCTATCCCAATCTATGCTTTTTAGATCCTTTCTCATTTCTTCAAATTTGGCCTTTTTCCAGTTTAGAACCTCAACCCGAGGAGCAGATCTAGCTTTATCCATGATCAAGTTGTAACTAATCTCCTTAATATTTGTCACATTTCTTCCGTACTTTTCCCTGAGAACATCTGTTTCCAATTTAAGCCTTCCAATTTCCTGCCTGATAGCCTCATAATTCCCCTTACTCCAATTAAACACTTTTCTAACTTGTCTGTTCCTATCTCTCTCCAATGCTATTGTAAAAGAGATAGAATTATGATCACTATCTCCAAAATGCTCTCCCACTGAGAGATCTGACACCTGACCAGGTTAATTTCTAATACCAAATCAAGTACAACCTCTCCTCTTGTAGGCTTATCTACATACTGTGTCAAGAAACCTTCCTGAACACACCTAACAAACTCCACCCCATCTAAACCCCTTGCTCTAGGGAGATGCCAATTGATATTTGGGAAATTAAAATCTCCCATCGGGACAACTCTGTTATTATTACACCTTTCCAGGATCTGTTTCCCTATCTGCTCCTTGATATCCCTGTACTATTAGGCAGCCTATAAAAAACACCCAGTGAAGTTATTGACCCCTTCCTGTTCCTAACCTCCACCCACAGAGACTCCGTAAACAATCCCTCCATGGCGTCCACCTTTTCTGCAGCCGTGCCACTATCTCTGATCAACAGTGCCACTCCCCCACCTCTTTTGCCTCCTTCCCTGTCCTTTCTGAAACATCTGAAACCCGGCACTTGAAGTAACCATTCCTGCCCATGAGCCATCCGAGTCTCTGTAATGGCCACCACGTCATACTTCCAAGTACTGATCCATGCTCTAAGCTCATCCGCTTTGTTCACAACACTCCTTGCATTAGAACCATGTAACAATTACAGCACAGAAACAGGCAATCTTGGCCCTTCTAGCCCATGCTGAACGCTTACTCTCACCTAGTCTCACCGACCTGCACTCAGCCCATAACCCTCCATTCCTTTCCTGTCCATATACCTATCCAATTTTACTTTAAATGATAATATTGAACCTGCCTCTAACACTTCTACTAGAAGCTCATTCCACATAGCTACCACTCTCTGAGTAAAGAAGTTCCCTCTTGTGTTACCCCTAAACTTTTGCCCCCAACTCTCAACTCATGTCCTCTTGTTTGAATCTCTTCTACTCTCAGTGGAAAAAGCCAATCCATGTCAACTCTATCTATCCCCCTCATAATTTTAAATACCTCTATCAAGTACCCCCTCAACCTTCTATGCTCCAAAGAATAAAGATCTAACTTGTTCAACCTTTCTCTGTAACTTAGGTGCTGAAACCCAGGTAACATTCTAGGAAATCTTCTCTGTACTCTTCTCTATTTTGTTGACATCCTTCCTATAATTCGGTGAACAGAACTGTACACAATACTCCAAATTCGGCCTTACCAATGCCTTGTACAATTTTAACATTACATCCCAACTCCTATACTCAATGCTCTGATTTATAAAGGCCAACATACCAAAAGTTACCTTCACCACCCTATCCACATGAGATTCCACCTTCAGGGAACTATGCACCATTATTCCTAGATCACTCTGTTCTAATGCATTCTTCAATGCCCTACCATTTTCCATGTATGTCCTATTTTGATTCGTCCTACCAAAATGTAGCACCTCACATTTATCAACATTAAACTCCATATGCCATCTTTCAGCCCACTTTTCTAACTTGTTTAAATCTCTCTGCAAACTTTGAAAACCTACTTCATTATCCACAACGCCATGTATCTTAGTATCATCTGCATACTTACTAATCCAATTTACCACCCCATCATCCAGATCATTAATGTATATGACAAACAACATTGGACCCAGTACAGATCCCTAAGGCACACCACTAGTCACCGGCCTCCAACCTGACAAACAGTTCTCCACCACTACTCTCTGGCATCTCCCATCCAGCCACTGTTGAATCCATTTTACTACTTCAATATTAATACCTAACAATTGAACCTTCTTAACTAACCTTCCGTGTGGATCCTTGTCAAAGGCCTTACTGAAGTCCATATAGACAACATCCACTGCTTTACCCTCATCAACTTTCCTCATAATCTCTTCAAAAAATCCAATATTTGTCAAACGTGACCTTCCACGCACAAATTCATGTTGACTGTTCCTAATCAGACCCTGTCTATCCAGTTAATTTTACATACCATCTCTAAGAATACTTTCTATTAATTTACCCATCACTGAAGTCAAACGTACATAGAACCATAGAACACTACAGCACAGTACAGACCCTTCAGCCCTCCATGTTGTGCCAACCCATATAATCCTTAAAAAAAAGTACTAAACCCACACTACCCCATAACCCTCCATTTTTCTTTCATCCATGTGCCTGTCCAAGAGGCTCTTAAATACCCCTAATGCTTTAGCCTCCACCACCATCCCTGGCAAGTCATTCCAGGCAAGTCATTCCAGGCACTCACAACCCTCTGTGTAAAAAACCTACCCCTGATGTCTCCCCTAAACTATATTTTGTACATGTGCCCTCTGGTGTTTGCTATTAGTGCCCTGGGAAACAGGTACTGACTATCCACCCTATCTATGCTCTCATAATCTTGTAGACCTCTATCAAGTCCCCCCTCATTCTTCTACGCTCCAAAGCGAAAAGTCCCAGCTCTGTTAACCTTGCTTCATATGACTTGTTCTCCAAACCAGGCAACATCTTGTTAAATCTCCTCTGCCCCCTCTCCATAGCTTCCACATTCTTCCTATAATGAGGTGACCAGAATTGAACACAATACTCTGTGCGGTCTCACCAGAGATTTGTAGGGTTGCAACATGACCTCTCTACTCTTGAGCTCAATCCCGCTGTTAATGAAGCCTAGCATCCCATAGGCCTTCTTAACTACCCTATCAACCTGCGCAGCGACCTTGAGGGATGTATGAATTTGAACCCCAAGGTCCCTTTGTTTATCCACACTCTTAAGTAACTGACCATTAATCCTGGACTCAGTCTTCTGGGCTGTCCTTCCAAAATGCATCACCTCACACTTGTCCAGATTGAACTCTATCTGCCATTTTTCTGCCCAACTCTGCAGCCTGTCTATATCCTCTTGTAACCTTCTACCACCTACAGCTCCATCCACAACTCCTCCAATCTTCGTGTTATCTGCAAACTTACTCACCCATCCTTCCGCCTCTACATCCAGGTCATTTATAAAAATCACAAATAGCAGGGGTCCCAGGACAGATCCCTGCGGCACTCCACTAGTCACCGACCTCCAGGCAGAATACTTTCCTTCCACAACTACCCTCTGCTTTCTTCCTTTAAGCCAATTTTTTATCCAAACAGCCAAGGTTCCACTTATCCCATGCCTCATGACTTTCTGGATGAGTCTCTCATGAGGGACCTTATCAAATGCTTTGCTAAAGTCCATGTAGACCACATTCACTGCCCTACCCTCATCAATTTCTTTTGTTACCTCTTCAAAAAACTCAATCAGGCTCATGAGGCACGATCTTCCCTTCACAAAGCCATGTTGACTATCCATGAGTAGACTGTTCTTCTCCAAATGCTCGTAAATCCTATCCTTAAGAATCCTTTCCAGTAGTTTGCATACCACCGACGTAAGACTCACCAGTCTATAGCTCCCAGGTTTCTCCCTATTACCTTTTTTAAACAAGGGAACGACATTTGCCATTCTCCAGTTCTCCGGCACTTCCCCTGCAGCCAAAGAGGATTCAAAGATCATAGCTAATGCTCCTGCAATCTCTTCTCTCAATTCCCACAACAACCTGGGGTGTATCATATCCGGCCCTGGGGATTTATCAATCTTAATGTTTCTAAGAAGATCCAGCACTTCTTCTTCCTTAATCTCCACATTGACCAGCACACAGGCCCACTCTACTTCGACCTCATCCTGATCAAGATCCTTTTCACTTGTGAATACTGAAGCAAAGCATTCATTTAGGACCTCCCCTACCTCCTCCGCTTCCAGGCACATATTGCCCTCTTTATCCTTTAGCAGTCCCACCTTCGTTCTCATCACATACGCATAGAACGCCTTGGGGATCTCTTTAATCCTACATGCCAAGGCCTTCTCATGCCCCCTTCCAGCTCTCCTAAGTCCTTTCTTTAGCTCCTTCCTGGCCACCCTATATTTCTCATAAGCCCCTCCTACTTCCTGCTTCTTATATCTAACATATGCTTCCTTTTTCCTCTTGACGAGTTGCCTCACATGTTTTGTCAGCCACGGTTCCCTTTTCTTTTCATTTTTTCCTTGCCTCAGTGGGACAAACCTATCCTGAACCCAGCTCAAGTGGTCCCTAAACTTCTCCCACATTACTTCTGTGCTTTCCCCTTTGAAGATCTGTTTCCAATTTACTCTCACTAGTTCCTGCCTCATCCCTTCAAAGTTAGCCCTTCCCCAGTTAAGCACTTTACCATTTCGTCTGATTTTATCCCTTTCCATACCTATGCGGAAGCTAAGGGAGTTGTGGTCACTCTCACCAAAATGCTCCCCCACCAAGAGGTCTGTCACCTGACCAGGTTCATTACCCAGAACTAGATCCAGTATAGCCTCTCCTCTCATCGACTGGTCCACAGACTGTCAGGAATCCTTCTCGAACACACCTGATAAATTCAGCCCCATCTATCCCCCTTGCACTCAGGAGGTGCCAGTCAATATGAAGAAAGTTGAAATCACCCATAACTACTACCCTGTATTTCCTGCACCATTCTAAAATCTGCCTGCTTATCTGCTTCTCAGTGTCCCGAGGGCTATTTGGGGGCCTATAGACTACTCCCAGCACAGTGATTGATCCCTTCCTATTTCTGACTTCCACCCAGGCTGTGGACACTCCTTCTGCATCATCCTCCCTTTCTATAGCCATGATACTATCCCTGACCAGCAATGCCACTCCCCCCCACCTTTTCTACCTCCCATCCTATTCCTTTTAAAAAACCTGAACCCCAGGACCTGCATCATCCAATCCTGCCCTTCTTCCAACCAAGTTTCAGTAATGGCTACTACATTGTAGTTCCACTTACTGATCCATGCTCTAAGTTCATCCTCCATGTTCCTAATACTCCTAGCATTGAAATAGACAAATTTCAACCCCTTTAACTGGCTACAATTATGTTCTGTCCCCTGCCTGTCCTTCCTCATCAACTCAGAACTCTTAGCATCATGCCCTTGTCCTTCTACCTTAATCCCTGCACTCATATTCTGATTCCCACCCCCTGCCAAACTAGTTTAAACCCTCCCCAACAGCTCTATCAAACCTGCCCGCCAGGATATTGGTCCCCCTGGAATTCAAGTGCAACCTGTCCTTTTTGTACAGGTCAGACCTGCCCCACAAGAGGTCCCAATGATCCAGAAATCTGAATCCCTGCCCCCTGCTCCAATCCCTCAGCCACACATTTATCCTCCACCTCATTCTATTCCTATTCTCACTGTCGCGTGGCACAGGCAGTAATCCCGAGATTACCACCATTGAGGTCCTGCTTTTCAACTTCCTTCCTAACTCCCTGTAGTCTTCTTTCCTTTTCCTACCCATGTCATTGGTACCAATATGTACCACGACCTCTGGCTGTTCTCCTTCCCACCGCAGGATATCTTGGATGTGATCAGAAACATCCCGGCACCTGGGAGGCAAACTACCATCCGAGTTTCTTTCCTGCATCACCAAAATTGCTTGTCTGAACCCCTGACAATAGAGTCTCCTATCACTACTGCCTTCCTCTTCTTTTCCCTACCCTTCTGAGTCACAGGGCCAGACTCTGTGCCAGAGGCACGGCCACTGTCGCTTCCCCCAGGTAGGCTGCCCCCCCCCCCACTCCAACAGTACTCAAACAGGAGTACTTATTGTCAAGGGGTACAGCCACAGGGGTACTCTCTAGTACCTGACTCTTCCCCTTCCCTCTCCTGACTGTGACCTATTTCCTTGTCCCCTGTGGCCCCAGAGTGACCACCTGTCTGTAACTCCTCTCTATCACCTCCTCACTCTCCCTGACCAGACAAAGGTCATCGAGCTGCAGCTCCAGTTCCCTAACATGGTCCCCTAGGAATTGCACCTCGATGCACCGGGTGCAGATGTGGCCGTCTGGGATGCTGGGAGACTCCAGGACCTCCCACATCTAACACTGACCACAGAAAACTGGCCTCACACACATACTACCTCCTTTTGCAATCAACAACTGCCTCACCTCGTCCCGTTTCAGCTGAAGCCCATGCAGCCAAAGCACTTTCATTCTGCTGCCCGCTCACTGCGCTGTCCACTGGATATGGCTGCCTTCTTTTTAAACTGTTCGCGCTCAACTGGCTGACATCACGCGCCTGCGCAGTCTGGCCTCTCTCTTCCCCCAAGAACTCAAAATGTCTTCCCGTTGGAAATCCTTAGCTGCTCTCCCGCTGTCTTCTTGTTCCAAATCCTATAATTGCTGGGTTTACTCTTAGAACCCTTTTTAAACAATGGAACAACATGAGCAATACGTCAATCCTCCGGCACCATCCCCGTTTCTAATGACATTTGAAATATTTCTGTTAGAGCCCCTGTTAATTCTACACTAACTTCCCTCAAGGTCCTAGGGAATATCCTGTCAGGACCCGAAGATTTATCCACTTTTATATTCCTTAAAAGCTCCAGTACTTCTCCTCTTTAATCATCATAGTTCCCGTAACTTCCCTACTTGTTTCCCTTACCTTACACAATTCAATATCCTTCTCTTTAGTGAATACTGAAGAAAAGAAATTGTTCAGAATCTCCCCCATCTCTTTTGGCTCCACACATAGCTTTTCCCTCTGATTCTCTAAGGGACCAATTTTATCCCTCACTATCCTTTTGTTATTAATATAACTGTAGAAACCCTTCCGATTTATTTTCACCTTGCTTGCCAAAGCAACCTCGTATCTTGTTTTAGCTTTTCTAATTTCTTTCTTAAGATTCTTTTTACATTCTTTATATTCCTCAAGCACCTCATTTACTCCATGCTGCCTATATTTATTATTATTATACTTTGTTGTCACCAAACAATTGATACTAGAGTGTACAATCATCACAGCGATATTTGATTCTGCGCTTCATGCTCCCTGAAGTACAAATCGATAGTAAATATAATAAAAATTTTAATTATAAATTATAAGTAGAAAATAGAAAAGGGAAAGTAAGGTAGTGCAAAAAAACCAAGGGACAGGTCCGGACATTAGGAAGGTACGGCCCAGATCTGGGTCAGGATCCGTTCAGCATTCTTATCACAGTTGGAAAGAAGCTGTTCCCAAATCTGGCCGTACGAGTCTTCAAGTTCCTGAACCTTCTCCTGGATGGAAGAGGGACAAAAAGTGTGTTGGCTGGGTGGGTCGTGTCCTTGATTATCCTGCCAGCACTACTCCAAAAGCGTGCGGTGTAAATTAAGTCCAAGGATGGAAGATAGGTTTGTGTGATGTGCTGGGCTGTGTTCATGATCTTCTGCAGCTTCTTCCGGTCTTGGACAGGACAACTTCCAAACCAGGTTGTGATGCACCCTAGAAGAAAGCTTTCTACGGTGCAACTGTAAAAATTAGTGAGGGTTTTAGGAGACAGGCCAAATTTCTTAAGCTTTCTCAGGAAGTAAAGGCGCTGGTGGGCCATCTTGGCAGTGGACTCTGCTTGGTTAGACCAAGTCAGGTAATTTATAACCATATAACAATCACAGCACGGAAACAGGCCATTCCGGCCCTCCTAGTCTGTGCCGAACTCTTAATCTCACCTAGTCCCACCTACCTGCACTCAGCCCATAACCCTCCACTCCTTTCCTGTCCATATACCTATCCAATTTTACCTTAAATGACACAACTGAACTGGCCTCTACTACTTCTACAGGAAGCTCATTCCACACAGCTATCACTCTCTGAGTAAAGAAATACCCCCTCGTGTTTCCCTTAAACTTTTGCCCCCTAACTCTCAAATCATGTCCTCTCGTTTGAATCTCCCCTACTCTCAATGGAAACAGCCTATTCACGTCAACTCTATCTATCCCTCTCAACATTTTAAATACCTCGATCAAATCCCCCCTCAACCTTCTACGCTCCAATGAATAGAGACCTAACTTGTTCAACCTTTCTCTGTAACTTAAGTGCTGAAACCCAGGTAACATCCTAGTAAATCGTCTCTGCACTCTCTCTAATTTATTGATATCTTTCCTATAATTTGGTGACCAGAACTGTACACAATATTCCAAATTTGGCCTTACCAATGCCTTGTACAATTTTAACATTACATCCCAACTTCTGTACTCAATGCTCTGATTTATAAAGGCCAGCGTTCCAAAAGCCTTCTTCACCACCCTATCTACATGAGACTCCACCTTCAGGGAACTATGCACTGTTATTCCTAGATCTCTCTGTTCCACTGCATTCCTCCGTTCCACTGCATTCCTCTGTTCCACTGCATTCCTCATTTGTGATATTCCTCCACTGCATTCCTCTGTTCCACTGCATTCCTCATTTGTGATATTCACCCTGAGGAACTTAAAGCTTTTGAACTGTTCCACCTGTGCACCACCAATGTAGATGGGGTTGTGCGGTCTGCTGCTGCTTCTGAAGTCAACAACCAATTCCTTCATCTTGCTGACACTGAGAGATAGGTTATTGTCTTCGCACCATGCTAAGGTTCTTAATTTCCTCTCTGTACTCAAACTCATTAAGAACCTGGTGGCATGGTTAATCGTAGATATCTCTCTTTTTCTCTTTTTCTGAACCAAGTTTCCAATATCCCTTGAAAACCATGGCTCTCTCAAACTTTTAACCTTTCCTTTCAACCTAACAGGAACATAAAGATTCTGTACCCTCAGAATTTCACCTTTAAATGACCGCAATTTCTCTATTACATCCTTCCCATAAAACAAATTGTCCCAATCCACTCCTTCTAAATCCTTTTGCATCTCCTCAAAGTTAGCCTTTCTCCAATCAAAAATCTCAACCCTGGGTCCAGTCCTATCCTTCTCCATAATTATATTGAAACTAATGGCATTGTGGTCACTGGACCCAAAGTGCTCCCCAACACATACCTCCGTCACTTGACCTATCTCATTCCCTAACAGGAGATCCAACACTGCCCCTTCTCTAGTTGGTACCTCTATGTATTACTGCAAAAAACTATCCTGCACTCATTCCACTGAGATGCAACACTGAGAGTCATAGGAAGTCATTCCTACCTGTGGCCATCAAACTTTACAACTCCTCCCTCGGAGTGTCAGACACCCTGAGCCAATAGGCTGGTCCTGGACTAATTTCCACTTGGCACTATTTACTTATTATTTTTTTTATTATTTATGGTTTTATATTGCTATATTTCTATACTATTCTTGGTTGGTGTGACTGTAACAAAACACAATTTCCCTGGGGATCAATAAAGTATGTCTGTCTGTCTGTCTACAGACTACAAACCATCCAGCCATTTTACAGTCTGGGCTTCCCAGTCTATGTGTGGAAAATTAAGATCTCCCACAATCACAACCCTGTGCTTACTACAAATATCTGCTACCTCCTTACAAATTTGCTCCTCCAATTCTTGCTCCCCATTAAGTGGTCTATAATACACCTCTATAAGTGTTACTACACTTTTCCCATTCCTCAATTCCATCCAAATAGCCTCCCTAGATGAGCCCTCTAATCTATCCTGCCAAAGCACCGCTGTACTATTATCTCTGACAAGCAATGCAACACCTCCCCCTGTTGACTCTTCAATTCTATCACGCCTGAAGCAACAAAATCCAGGAATATTTAGTTGCCAATCACAGCCCTCCTGCAACCATGTTTCACTAATAGCTGCAACATCATATTTCCAGGTATCAATCTATGCTCTAAGCTCATCCACCTTTCTTACAATGCTCCCTGCATTAAAATAAATGCATTTAAGAAATTCTCCATTTCTTACTCTCTGTTTATCTCTAACAGTGTAAACAACTTTACTATTTTCTTTTTCTGTCTTCTCCCATACATCTGCTCCTACACTCTGGTTCCCCTCCCCCCTTGTACCTAGTTTTAATCCACTGGAGCCTCTCTAGCAAACCTACCTTCAAGAATATTTGTCCCCCTCCAGTTCAGATGTAAACCGTCCCGCCGGAACAGGTCCCACCTTCCCTGGAAAACTGCCCAATTATCTATAAATCTGAAGCCCTCCTTCCTGCACCATGTCTTCAGCCACGTGTTGATCTGTGCTATCTTACTATTTCTAAACCCACCTGCACGTGACACTGGTAGCAATCCTGAGATTGCTATCCTGGAGGTCCTGTCCTTTAACTTGGTGCCTAAATCCCTAAACTCACCTTTCAGGACCTCCTCACTCTTCCTACCCACGTTATTGGTCCCTACATGGACCACCACATCTGGCTGCTCACCCTCCCTCTTGAGAATACTGAGAACTCGATCTGAGATATTGCGGACCCTGGCACCAGGGAGACAACAGACCATCCGGGATTCTTGATCTCTTCCACAGATCCTCCTGTCTGTCCCCCTAACTATTGAGTCCCCTATCACTACTGCTCTCCTCTTTTCCCACCTTCTCTTCTGAGCTGAGGGTCCAGTCTCCATGCCAGAGATGCAACCACTGCAAATTGTCCCTGGTAGGTCATTCCCACCAACAGCATCCAAAACGGTATACTTATTATTGATGGGAACGGCCACAGGGGTGTTCTGCTCTTCCTGTCCAATCCCTTCCCTCTCCTGACAGTCACCCAGCTACCTGTCTCCTGACTCTGAGGGGTGACTATCTCCCTGTAACTCCTGTTTATTTCTGCCTCTGCCTCCCGAATGATCCGAAGTTCATCCAGCTCCAGCTCCAGTTCCCTAACATGGTTTGTCAGGAGCTGCAGCTGGATGGACCTTTACATGTGTAGTCATCAGGGACAATTGTGCTCACCCTGACTTCCCACATACTGCAAATGAAGCATTCATGCCCTAACTGCTGCCTCCATTACCTACTCCTAATCTAATTAAATTAATTAAAGGAACTTACCTGGCCTTACCTCACTTGGAGTGAAGCTCGTCCTCAGCCTCTGCTCGCCGAAGCCTCTCGAGCCAAAGCCTTCCTACTCTGTCTCTCTCTACTGCTTGCCTGCTCTGTTAATTTGCTCGCTTTTTAAATTCTCCCTTGTGCAGTCGTGCATTGTTCAAACCTCACCTCTGCTTGTTCACACTGAAGCCTGTTGAGCCAAAGCCGTCTCACTCTGCTTCAGTCCACTCCGATGATGGCTGCTGTATATGGTGGTCTTTTTAAACCTTTGGCGCACTACGTCACGCGCCTGCACAGTCTAGCCTCTTTGCCCTGATCAGTTAAAAAAAAGGCTCTCTCCGAGATGCCTTTACTTCTTCACTCTCCGCCTCTTGCTTCGGTCTGAGCACGTCCCTTCTCTATCACTAGACTATCCTCCCTCTCGCACTGTCTACAAGCTTTCTCTATTTGTGAGCCAACCTCCTCTTCCCTAGTCTCTTCAGTTCGGTTCTCACCCCTCAACAATTCTCGTTTAAACTCTTAAACTTTAGCAAACCTCCCCCCCAGGATATTGGTCCCCCTGGGATTCAAGTGCAACCCATCCTTTTTATACAGGTCACAGCTGCCCCAAAAGAGGTCCCAATGATCTAAAAATCTGAATACCTGCCCCCTGCTCCAATCCCTCAGCCACACATTTATCCTCCACCTCATTCTATTCCTATTCTCACTGTCGTGTGGCACAGGCAGTAATCCCGAGATTACTACCTTTGCGGTCCTGCTTCTCAACTTCCCTCCTAACTCCCTGTAGTCTTTTTTCAGGACCTCTTCCTTTTTCCTACCTATGTCATTGGTACCAATATGCGCCACAACCTCTGGCTGTTCTCCCTCCCACAGTAGGATATCTTGGACGTGATCCAAAACATGCTGGACCCTGGCACCTGGGAGGCAAACTACCATCCGAGTTTCTTTCCTGTGTCCACAGAATCGCCTGTCTGAACCCCTGACTATAGAGTCCCCTATCACTACTGCCTTCCTCTTCTTCCCTTCCAGGTCAACGAGCTGCATCTCCAGTACCCTAACTCAATCCCTCAGGAGCTGCAGCTTGACACACCTGGTGCAAATATGGCCGTCCGGGAAGTTGGGAGACTCCAGGACCTCCCCCACACCAAATCTGACACTGAGCACAGAAAACCGGCCTCCCACACATACTTCCTACCTCACCTCGTCCCATTACCGCCTAAGCCCGTTGAGCCAAAGCCCTATCACTCTGCTGCCTCTCACTCCGCTGCCTCTCACTCTGCTGCCTCTCACTCCGCTGCCTCTCACTCCGCTGCCTGCTCGAATGCTGCCCGCTGGAATGCTGCCCGCTGGATATGGCGGTCTTCTTTTTAAACCTTTCGCGCTCTCTTGGCTGACATCATGTGCCTGCACAGTCTCGCCTCTCTTTAACCCGAGTAGTAAAATACTCCCTTCGCTCCGAACCCTAATATTCTGAATTATGAAGAAAGCACGATTGTGCCTCTACTTCCTTAGGATTGTGTGAAGTTTTGGCATGACATCTAAAACTAACACCAACACCATTGAATGGAAAATCCTACAAAAAGTAGTGGATATACCCCAGTCCATCCTGGGTAAATTCCTCCCCCCCCCCATTGACACATCTACCTAGAGTGCTGTTGCAGGAAAGCTACATCAAGGATACCTACCATGTAGGCCATGCTCTCTTCTTGCTGCTGCCATCAGGAAGAAGATACAGGTGCCTCAGGACACACACCACCAGGTTCAGGAATAATTATTACCCTTCAGCCATCAGTTTCTTGAACCAGTGGAGATAACTTCACTCACCCAGTCTCTGAACTGTTCCCACAAACTATGAATTCACTTTCAAGGACTCTTCATCTCATGTTCTCAATATTAAAATATTAGAAAGTTTTTGGCAAGAATAGGCCATTCAACCCTACAAAGGTTGCCAAATTCCTATTCACATAATGTGTTGAAATGACTATCGAGTTTAGATTTGAAAGTCTCTAAGCTACTACTCTCAACTACACAGCTAGGTAGTTTGTTCCATGTGTCCACAACTCTTTGTGTAAAGAAATGCTTCCTGATGTTAGTCTGAAACCTCCCTTTAACCAGTCTCCACCTATGGCCTGGTGTCCTTGTTGATGGATTAATTTTGAAGTAGCAGCTGTCATCCACTTTACTTACACCCTTAATGATTTTGAACACTTCTATCATGTCCCCTTTCATTCTACATTTACTGTATTTAGGCTAAAAAGATTAAATTCTTTCAATCTTTCTTCATAGCTCATACCCTGCAGACGAGGAATGAGTCTCATCACTCTTCTCTGGACTTCCTCCAGGGTTTTCAAATCCCTCACAAAATATGGAGACCAAAATCATACACAGTATTCAAGGTGTAATCTCACAAGTGAAAAATTGCAGCTTAAGGAGAACTTCTCTAGACTTGGACTCCACTGAATGCATTATATAGCCCAACATTGTATTAGCCTTCTTAATTGCTTCCATGCATTGTCTAGATGTTGGTAGTACTGAGTCTGCCAGGGTTCCCAAATCTTTCTCATACGTTGCAATTTTTAACTCAGACCCCTCATTGTATATTCATATCTGACGAAGGGTCTCGGCTCGAAACGTCAACAGTGTTTCTCCCTATAGATGCTGCCTGGCCTGCTGCGTTCCACCAGCATTTTGTGTGTGTTGCTTGATATTCATATCTAATATTTCTACTTCCTATATGGAATACTTTACATTTACTTATATTAATTTTCATCTGCCATTTACCTACCCACATCTGGATTTTGTTTTGATCTAACTGTATTGATTCTGTTGCCTGAGTGTTTCAGCCCATCCCACTAATTTTGTGTCATTGGCAATCTTACTAGTTTTTTTGTTATTTGCAGTGGCCCCAAAATTGATCCCTGCAAAGCCCCACTTTTAACATATTTTAGGTGTGAAGAAGATCCTCTTACCATAACTTCCAGCATCCAGCAATTACACCATAAATTCCTGCATCTGCAGATTTTTTCTTGTTTGTGATTGGATCTCTCACCATAACTTGTTTTCTGTTTTTGAGCCAATTCTGCACCCAACTGCACACCTTACCCTGAATTCTTACCTCCTGTAATTTGATTGTTAACCTCTCATGAGGTACCTTGCCAAATGCCTTCTGAAAGTATAAGTAAATGATATCAACTGCTCTATTGTTATCATAAATTTTAGTTGCTTCTTCATAGAACTCTAACATATTAGTAAAATATGATTTCCCCTTTCTGAACCCATGCTGGATTTCTGCTAACATGCCTGTTCTTATCAGCTGCCATTCCCTCTCATTCTTTATTGTTGTTTCAATTATCTGCCCTACAATACAAATTAAGCTTACTGGTCTGCAGTTACCAGGGACAGTGCAATCACCCTTCTTATATACTGAGACAACATTAGCCCATTTCCAGTCCTTAGGATTTTCACCAGTTGTCAATTACCTTTGAAAAATACATGTTAGGGGTTTGTGTGTGTTTGTGTGTATAGGTGACAGTAAGTGGTCAGCAGGGACTAGAAGGGCCGAGATAGCCTGTTTCCGTGCTGTAATTATTATATGGTTATATCTATATGCATCACAGAGTAACATTTACATTTAAGTACCCTTGGATATATGTTGTCTGGCCCTGGAGATTTATTAACTTACAGCCTTTTCAGCTGAGGCAGGACATCACTTTCTGTAATCTCCCAGTCACTTAAAACAAATTTATTTTTCTCTGCACTTACTGGCATATTGCTAATATCTTTGCAGGTGAATACTTTAGCAAAATATGAGTTAAACATATCTGCTATATCCTTCTCTTCATAATTTAACACCTCACTATTATTTTTAATACATTTAACTTCTCCCTCGATTTTTCTTTTACTACTAATGTATTGAAAAATTCTCTTAGAGTCAATTTTGACATTATCAGCAATATAGTTCTCAACCTGTTTTTTGGTCATCCAAATTTCCATCTTGACTACAGCTCTCAAATTTTCATATCCCCTATGGTTAACATCAGCACAATGTTTTTTGTATTCGTTATATAGTTAATTTTTCTTCAATAATTTTTATGTATATCGTTATTCAGCCATGTAGTTGATCTATTGCTTTATTGTTTCTCCCAACCTAGGGTATGAACGTGTCCTGCACTGTGTATATTACCTCTTTAAGTTGATCTAATTGTTCCTCAATTGACTCAATGTCAAGCAGAGCCTTCCAGTTTACCTTCTGAAGTTTTTGCCACATCTACACAAACTTTGCCTTTACATCCTGCCGGGTGCAGTCTTCTATTGATTCCATTGTTTCTTGGTTTCACTGTGTATGCCTATGTAAGGGGTTTCTTCTTTTATGTTACTGCTAAGGCTGATAAAATGGCTTCTTTGTTATGTTAAAAATAAAAATGGCTTCTTTGACTGCTGAGAAAGTGCTTTTCTCTTGCAGCTTGTTTGGGTTATAATTACTGATAGAGAGAGAATTGTATTCATTTGCTAACCAATTGGGATAGATGTTATTCTTTCTTGTGTGTCTGTAAGCTATTGTTTTCGTGGGCTTTGGGGAGAAGGCACGATGGGGACAGAGAGAGAGGATGCGATGCTGTAAGCTGGGCAACCGGATGGACCCCGAGCGGGAGTCCGAGGCCCAGGGTCTTCGGCGAGGAGAGGAGACAAGGACAGACTCATGTGGAGCGTCTGGTCGACCACCATGTTGGTCCCAGGCAGTGGGTCGAGGAGGTTGGAGGGGATCGAATAGTGGAAAAAAGACTCCATTAATTGAGCTCCAATGGTTGTGCACAAAGAGGGTGAACTTTGATAAGTTTGGCGCCTTTTACTTTTTCCTTTTATATTGTATCTCTATTAAGTACATAGTTTCAGTACGATCTATAAAGTGTAATCATTTAATAACATATGATGTACTGTCTGTTATTTGGCGTGGTGGGGTACATCACACAGCATCTACACAAGCTGATTACCCAGTTTGGTGGGGCCGAAGGCTGCTCCCCCTAGACAGAAACGAGCTGAGCGAGCCTGAGGGTTACCAGGGGGCTACACCTACAAGAAAATGAATCTCAGGGTTATATTTGGTGACATATAACAAATTTACTTCTAACTTTGAACTTTGAAATGCATGGACTAGTAAAACAAGTAAAGTCAGAATCAGAATCAGGTTTAATATCACTGGCATAAGTTGTAAAATATGTTGTTTTGCTGCAGCACTACATTGCTGCATAATAATAAAAACTATACATTACAATATGTATAAAAATTAAAATTAAATTAATGGTGCAAAAAGAGAGGAAAAACTACTGATGTGTTCATGTGTTCACTGTCCAGTCAGTAAACTGATGGTGGAGGGGAAGAAGTTGTCCCTGAAGTGTTCAATATGTGTCTTCAGGCTACTTTACCTCCTCTTCGATGGTAGCAATGAAAAAGAGGGCTTGTCTTGGCTGATGGATGCTGCCTTTTTGAGGCATCGTCTTTTGAAGGTGTCCTGAATGCTGGGGAGGCTATTGTCCCTGATGGAGCTGGCAGAACATACAACTTTCTGCAGCTTTACCTCATCCTGTGCAGCAGTCCCTCCATACCAAATGACTTTGCCACCAGTTAGAATGCTCTACACAGTACATATGTAGAAATTTGTGAGTGTCTTTGGTGATATACAAAGTCTCTTCAAACTGATCTATCTCACTACTGTACACCTCCCCACCACCACCAACTATAGTTGTGACATCTGCAAATTTATAGATGGTTGATTTATCAAATTTATAATGTTCTAGTGGAAGATATCTACCTTGAGTGTACTTGAGTAACTATTCAATATTTATACAATTTTTGTTTCAAGTGGATGTGCAAATATAGTTTTAGAATGCTGATGTGGTGGCTCTTACATTCATCATTATGGATAATTACACAATTAAATAATCCCCAAGGAAAAGAAAATTGTACAGAGGATGTGGAGAGTCTGCAGAGGGATATAGATAGGTTAAGTGAATGGGCCAAGGTCTGACAGATGGAATACAACGTTGGTAAATACAAGATCATCCACTTTGGAAGGAATAATAGAAGAGCAGATTATTGTGTAAATGGTGAAAGACTGCAGCATGCTGTTGTGCAGAGGGACTTGGGAGTGCTTGTGCATGAATCGCAAAAAGTTGGCTTGCAGATATGACAGGTTATTAAGAAGGCAAATGGAACGTTGGCCTTCATTGCTAGAGGGATTGAATTCAAGAGCAGGGAGTTCATGTAACTATACAGGGTACTGGTGAGGCCGCACCTGGAGTACTGTGTGCATTTCTGGTCTCCATACTTGAGGAAGGATATACTGGCTTTGGAGGCGGTGCAGAGGAGGTTCACCAGGTTGATTCCAGGGATGAAAGGTTAACCTATGAGGAGAGATTGAGTCATCTGGGACTATACTCTCTGAAGTTCAGAAGAATGAGAGGGGATCTTATAGAAACATACAACTTTTTGAAAGGGATAAATAAGATAGAAGTAGGAAAGTTGTTTCCATTGGTAGTTGAGACTAGTGCTAGGGGACATTGTCTCAAGATTCAGGGCAGAAGATTTAGGATGGAGATGAGGAGAAACTGTTTATCCCAGAGAGTGGTGAATCTGTGGAATTCTCTGCCCAGGGAAGCAGTTGAGGCTTCTTCACTAAATACGTTTAAGAAACAGTTAGATAGGTTTTTACATAGTAAGGGAATTAAGGGTTATGGAGGAAAGGCAGGTAGATGGAGCTGAGTTTACGGACAGATCAGCCATGATCTTATTGAATGGTGGGGCAGTTCGATGGGCTGGATGGCCTACTCCTGCTCCTATTTCTTATGTTCTTATGACTACAGATTGACTATGAGACCCTTTACAACTCATGTTCCTAGATTATTGTCATTTGCAGTTTGTCTTTTGCACGTTGTTGTCATTCTTTGTAAAATTCTATTGTATTTCTTTTTATTGTAAATGCCTGCAATAAAATGAATCTTAAGGCAGTATATGGTAACCTAATGCCCTTCCCTTGGACAACATCAGTGGCATGGAGAGGGGAGACTTGCAGCTTGGGCAACTGCTGGTCTTCCATTAAAAAAAACATTGCCCGGACTTGCGCCCTGGAAACTTTCCAAGGTGCAAATCTATGGTCTATCGAGACTAACGGAAGCCTACATATGGTAACATACAGCATACATATTTTGATAATAAATTTACTTTGAACGCACTTTTTGGAACGTCTCAAGTGCACTTCTCCAAACTGAATTCAATTTGCCACTTTTCTTCCCAACTGACTAAACCATGTCTTCCTGTAGTCCGAAACGTTCTTGTTAATAGTCAGCCATTCCTGCAATTTTTGCAACTTCGAATTATGTTGGGCTTGCTCTTATCATGGTTTGGCAGTAAAGAAATCCTGTCGACATGAGCAGTCAAGCTGTCTCTGGACATCACATTCCAGCAATAACAATTTGTCTCATCAAATTCAATTTTTCCTTTAAATTGCAGGAGTGTTTAAAGCTGACAGTGTATCTCAGATTTTAGCACAGTTCCTCAAAGAAATCAGAAATGGATATTTTAAAATTGCTTTAAGTTGCAGCTCTTCTGTCAGGTAAGTTACAGTCACTATGTAACTATGTATGTATTTATTTAGTTAGTTAGATAGAGACACAGCATGAAATAGATCTTTCTGTCCCAACGAACTGCACTGCCTAGCAACCCAACTATTTAACTACAGCCTAATCATAGGACAATTTATAATTACCAATTAACCTACTATCTGGTACCTTTGGAATGTAGGAGGAAACTGGAGCACCTAGAGGAAATCCACATGTTCAAACTCCTTATAGATAGTGCTTGTTGTGTATTTAATATTTCTGTTTTTTTTATAGGCATCAGTTAGTCTCGTGAGACCATGGATTTGTGCCTTGGAAGGTTTCCAGGGTGTAGGCCTGGGCAGGGTTGTCTGGGAGACCGGCAGTTGCCCATGCAAGCCACCCATGTTGTCCATGTTGTCCCGTGTTTTTCTATCAATTGGTTTATGAAGTTACAAAACATAACAGTGGTGATGAGTAAGCTTTAAAATGAAATGGAGACTACTATCTACCTGTCAAAGCGCAGAATGTATTTTTTGTCTTCACAAAGGGAGACAGATGGTTGAGGTAAAAAAAAGGTTGAAAATCAACAAAATAAGGTCATAAACAGTGAGTACTAGGTGATAATGATAACAGAGAAAAAAATGGCTGACTACATAGGAAAGATTGATGTGTTTGATTGCACAGCAGGTAACTAGATAATATATACTAAACAAATTGAGCAGTATTTTGAAGCAAATAAAATAACCAATGAGAAGATTGACAGGAGGACTTAAGTATTTGAAGTGTAAGACCTTTCAAACGGTTCTTGTATTGGAAAGAATTTATCCTTATCACTGATCATCCATCAACCATTGTTGTCCATTTTCAATCCAGGTAAAGGTGTTCCATGAACAGGGCTTTCTTTCTTGGTGAACACATTTACAAGATCAAATTCAAGAGGGCAACTAATCATGAAAATTTTGATGGATTGCCTTGGAAAAGGAAATACCTGAATAATTTACAAATAAGGACACCTTTCTTGACATATTCTCCTGATTACAGCAGAGATGATCCAAAAGGAAACCAGAAAAGACCCCACATTGCCACACGTCTACATGGCCACCAAAATGGCTGGAATGTGCCGCAAAAATTCCAATTCCCCCACTTTTACCAGTGTTGGGATGAACTTGTCCTTGACAGGGGTTGCCTTATATGGGGATTGAGAGTTGTTGTACCATCCAGGCTGAGAGCTAAAGTGTTAGAAGAGCTACTTGCTGGTCATCTAGGCCTGAGAAAAATCAACAGGCGGCTTGCAATTCACTATTCAGGGGGCCAGTATTTTTGAGAGGGAGGAAGAGCAGCCAGATGTCTTGGTACATATTGGTACCAATGATATAGGAAGGAAAAGCAAAGAGGTCCTGAAAATAAAAAATTAAAAAGCTAGATAGAAAGCTGAGAAGCAGGACCTCCAGGGTAGTGATTTCTGGATTGCTGCCTGTGTCACGCACCAGTGAGGACAGAAACCGGATGATTTGGCAGATTAATGCGTGGCTGAGAAGCTGGTGCAGGGGGCAGGGCTTCAGGTTCGTGGATGATTGGGATCTCTCCTGGGGAGGGTATGACCTGTTCAAAAGTGACGGGTTATACCTGAACCCGAGGGGAACCAATATTCCTGTGGGCAGGTTTGTTAGAGCTGTTGGGGAAGGTTTAAACTTATTTGGCAGGGGGGTGGGAACTGGAGTGAAGGGAGTCAGGATAGGACGGAGGTAAAAAAGTAAAGATAGTGTGCAGTCAGATTGTCAGGAAGGGCAGGCAGATGATAGGACAAAATTGCAGCCAGCAGTGTGAGTATCAGTATATTAGAATCAGAATCAGAATCAGGTTTATTATCACTGGCATGTGGACATGAAATTTGTTAACTTAGCAGCAGCAGTTCAATGCAATACATAATCCAGCAGAGAGAGAAAAAAAATAAAATAAAATAAAGCATAATAATAAATAAACAAGTAAATCAATGATGTATATTGAATAGATTTTTTAAAGAATGTGCAAAAACAGAAATACTGTATATTAAAAAAGTGAGGCAGTGTCCAAAGCTTCAACGTCCATTTTGGAATCGGATGGCAGAGGCGAAGAAGCTGTTCCTGAATTGCTGAGTGTGTGCCTTCAGGCTTCTGTACCTTCTACTTGCAGGTAGATTTGGTGGTGAGGAAGGCAAATGCAATGTTCGTATTAATTTCAAGAGGTCTGGATTACAAGAGCAGGGATGTGAAGCGAGGCTTAATAAGGCACTTGAGTATTGTGAACAGTTCTGGGTTCCTCATCTAAGAAAAGATGTGCTGGCATTGGGGAGATTTCAGAGGAGTTTCACAAGGACGATTCAGGGAATGAAAGGGTTATCATATGAGGAACATTTGATAGCTCTGGGTCTGTGCTCACTGGAATTTAGAAGGATGGGGGGGGGGGAGGGTTCTCAGTGAAACCTTTCAATTGTTGAAAGGCCTAGACAGGGTAGATGTGGAAAAGATGTTTCCCATGGTGGGGGAGCCTAGGACAAGAGGGTATAGCCTCAGAATGGGCATCCACATAAAACAGAAATGCAGAGAAATTCCTTTAGCCAGAGGATGGTGAATTTGTGCAATTTATTACCACAGGCAGCTATGGAGGCCAGGTTAATGTGTGTATTTAAGGCAGAACTTGATAGGTTGTTTATTGGACACAACATCAAAGGTTATGGAGAGAAGGCCAGGGAGTGAAGCTGAGGAGGGAAGGATCAGCCATGATTAAATGGTGGAGCAAACTCGATAGGCCAAATGGCCTAATACTACTCCTATGTCTTATGCCCAGAAGATGCCAAGAGCAGCATCTCTCCATCGATGGAATGTCCTGCATTGCCTAACCAGAGGATTCGTGTGGATTTTGCTGGACCATTCATGGGCACAAATTTCTTGGTAGTAGTGGATGGAGCTACAAAAGGGTCAGAAATGTTTCCAATAGCCTTCATTACAGCCTTGCACACTGTTGATGTGTTCAAAAGCTTCTTTTCAAGGACTGGTGTGTTAAAACACTTAGTAACAATGGACCACAGTTTATTGTGAAACAGTTTCAGTCATTCCTAAAAATGAATGGAATAAGACAGATTATATCTGCACTGTACCACCCAACTACAAATGGCTTGGCAGAAAGGATTGTCCCAAGTCTAAAGAATGCTCTATAGCCAGCTGGTTGTAGTGGCATCTGCACTCGACTTCGAAGCGTGTGGTCCCGGGTTTAAATCCTTCCAACTCCTTGCATGCTTTTCATCTGTTGAGCATCAAGCTAGCAGATCAGCCTCCTGAAAAAAGAGAAGACGGCAAGGTTGCCACCCAATGTGGCACCCAAGGAAGAGGGGAGAAAGCAAGAAGCACCAAAGAGCCATTCTATAATGATCAATAAACTAATTGTTTGGAATCAAACGACCTTGTCTGGTGCCTGAAGACTGGGTATGTCTGCACCCACGCCGCCCCCCCCCCCCCCACTTCTGGCACTCCTCTGCTTTGACTCCCATTGGATTTACAAACCCTCTCTCTGCTCCACGTTGACAAATACAGTACTGTGCAAAAGTCTGAGGTACCCTAGCTATATACATGTACATAAGATTTGTACATATGTATATATTGTATATACATATGTATGTGTGTGCATATATAGTATATACATACATACATATGTACATATCCAAGCACAAGAGAGCAATATGTTGCATATTTAGTTGAGATGCATTCTGCATGAGTTAGAGTTTATAGCTAAGTAGGAAGGATGGTTGTGCAGTTAATATTTCAGTAATATTTGAGTAATTTCATGGATATATTGTTTGATTAAGCATTCATTGTTGTTTACATAACTCATTACAGGATATATGTAAAAGACACATTTAGCCCCGGGCTCATGTATTTCTCTATTGATTAGTTTATGGAGTTGCAAAACACAACAGCACCGAAATTGAACTCTGAATTCCAGTGCCTCCGACTATAAAAGTGTCGTGCTAATCACTATGCTACAATGGTGCACAAATTTATCAGTAAATAGTTAGACTGAAAGATATATTGGAACGTGGTTCCATTTCTCAATGCATTATACTGCAACATACTGTATGCATCTACAGCAGAAGTTCTGCTGGCTGGTAAGTGCCAGACTTAACTGGTGCCTATTAATCAAAAGTGCCTGAAAATCAATAACAACATTACCTAATGATCTTAAAAAATTGAGAACTGTAGAGTATACAAGTATAGGGAAGTTTAGGAGTACGAGTTGGGTCACGATGGGCACATATCACCAGAACCTGAAACTGTACACAGTAAATTTACCACAGGAAGCTATTGTCATGTGATGGGTAGCTTTGACATGGACTGAGCTAATGAAGCACGGTGAGATGTCTAAAATGCTGATTACCAGTGTTTTAATAAGTATTCACAGCTGACTAAGTATTTAATACTTTCATCTCCTTGCAAATGATCACAATCTAGAAACACACTAGATGCAATCCAGCATACATAGGAGTATGACAACTACTCTTAAAAGCTCACAGCTTTCCTCCATGTCTTCATGCACTGTACTCACTTTGCCTGGGAAAGGCATTGTTGATCGAGAATTTCATTACGTTGTTGGTGAACAAGCCCCTTTATGCAGTAGGCAACAGGAACTTTTACGCTGATTGCAACAACTATTTGGCCTTATCTTCCTGCTAAAACCTCCGTGACTCCACTATCCCACCTACATTTTTACACAGCCCTGCACCAGCTCCCAACTCTTGCTGCAATTATTCCAAACAGTGGCTGCATCAGAACCGCCACTCCAGCTCCCAATTCCTAAACATCATCCATTTATGCTCCTCAGCCTTCCTACGCCAAACCTCTTATCCTCTTGCCTCTAATTCCCAAATGCAGACACTAATTCAAATGTGAAACCTGAAGTTTGTCAGCCATATGACTGAAATGTCACTTAAAATTAGAAACAGCATCATGTGACTGGTCTGCTTGTGGTTACATGTCCTCAGAAATAGCGACTATGGACAAATTTTCAGTTGACACCAAGATTGGGGAGTAGTGGATAGTGAGGAAGGCTATCGTGGCTTGCAGAGGGATCTGTATCAGCTGGAAAAATGGGCTGAAAAGTGACAGATGGAATTTAATGCAGACATGTGCGAAGTTTTGCACTTCAGTTATACCAACTATGATAGGTCTTACACAGTAAACGATAGGGTAGTGAGAAGAACAAAGGGATCTGGGAATAGATGTCCATAATTCACTGAAAGTGGTGTCACATCTAGATAGGGTCATAAAGAAAGCTTTTGGCACATTTACCTTCATAAATCAATGTACTGAGTACAGGAGATGGAATGCTACGTTGAAGCTGTATAAGGCATTGGTGAGGCCCAATTTAGAGTATTGTGTGCAATGTTGGTCACCTACCTAAAAGAAAGAAGTAAATAAGATTGAAAGAGTAGACAAAATTTACAAGGATATTGCCAGATCCAGAGGATCTGAGTTATAATCAAAGATTGAATAGGTTAGGACTCCATTCCTTAGAACATAGAAGATTGAGAGATTTGATAGAAGTATACAAAATTATGAGGGTATATATAGGGTAAATACAATTGGGATTTTTCCACTGAGGTTGGGTGGGGGGGGGGCTACAACCTGAGGTCATAGGTTAAGGGGCAAATGTGAAAAGTTTAAGGGGAAAATGAGGGGAAGCTTCTTCACTCAGAGGATCGTGGGCATGTAGAAAGAGCTGCCACCCCAAGTGCTCGTGAGCTCAATTTTAAAGTTTAAGGGAAGTTGGATAAGTTCATGGATGATAGGGGCATGGAGGGCTATGGTCCTGGTGCAGGTCAATGGGAGTGGACAGTTTAAAAGGTTTCAGCATGGACTAGATGAACAGAAGGGCTGTCCTTCTCTATTACTGTGAATGACACCCACACTGCTTTGCAGGGTTAAAATGTGTCCTTTTCCTTCCAAAATCTTTTTTATGAAATCATTCAGGAATTCAAAGATATACAGAATGGTGACACTTTCAACTTCTCACACGATGAGTTCACATGAGCTCCTAATTTTTGCAAGTTTTCAGAAACAATGTTGAGAGGAACTTTACAGAAATGCAAGAAAATGGAGAATTAGTCAACATTGTGAACTAGTTAGATCTTTTGACCCATCTTTGGAAACTGGATAAATTAAAGTAGCCCTAAGCTATTTTAGGGTAAAAATTAATACGGTTTACTAGTCCTGACTGCCTTCTAGTTTCCTTTTCTAGAAAGAGGTTATAAAATAGTATACAAAATAGGATTGAAAATGTTCATCTGATATTTTCCTACGGACTGGGTGGCAAGCATCATGCACTGGGAACATACAGAAATTCTGCATAAATGCAACAAGGAACAAAGTATATCACCCTCCTGCCCGACCTGCAAATGTCTTTGTCAGTCACATTGGAACACACAAAATGAGAACAGGCACAATTCCAAAGGATTGCCTAATGAGAAGATGTCTTCATAATAAAATTGTTATTAAAATGAATTGCTCAGACTGGCACAAGATGCATGTTATTTTGAATGAGGGAGAGAATGGCAGAAATTGATGGAAACATAATCCTGAATAAATTATAGCTTTGAATTGTAATATAAATTAGAAAGAAAGAAATGGTGTGATCTTATACCACCTAACCAGTTCATTTTGCATCCTTGTTAATAGTTAAGTTGACCCAACTTCTTAAAAGTCCCTTCTCTGTCCCAATTTTAAACAGTAACCCACATCAAAACTATTGTTGCAGAAACTAATGGATCACTGGAAAAAATATAACAGGACCTAGGCTAATAATGTATGAAGTTCCACTGGGCAAATTCAAAGGATTTCTTACTTACTTGCAAAATATTTTACATTTTACCATTAATTGGTGCCTTGCAATTTTAACTTCCTAGAGTGGAATTTAAAAGCAACAAGGCACTCTGTTGTCAAGGAGATGAGTGGCACTATTTCTCAGACAACAACAGCATAAAGAATCACATTTATTTTAACAAATATTCCATTAACTTAACAAGAGTTATTAAAGAACATTATACAATAAAGTTAGAACCTTAAAATCTGCGGATACTTAATCCCCCACGCACTTTGAATACTACATTAACAGAATTCTCCAGACAGTCAAAGTGTTCTCTCTTGGGGAAAGATGATGGTTGTTCATTTACAACCAGTGACTCATTTACCTATGGGTACTAACTTAAATCATCTTACACAGGGAGATCTTCCAAAATGATAGCTATCCAAATAAAATTCTATGCAGCATCACACACAAAACGCAGCAGGCCAGGCAGCATCTATAGGAAGAAGTACAGTTGATGTTTTGGGCCAAGACCAAAGGCAGCTGTTTACTTGGGACAACTCTTAAGAACAAAAAATCAAGAAAGTAACCAGGATTCTGTTAGATTATTTGGTCACTATGGTGCTTAATTGGGACAGGACTATTGCTGAACTGTTTCCAATGACCATCAGACACATGCACTTGTCTGGCAATTAGTCACTACACAGTGCTTAGAGAGATCAGAGCGTCAGCTGTGTGTGTTTATCTTCAAAAAGCAGAAGCTTTTGTCACTGATAGTTGGTGAGAAATAAGCAGTGAGACAATTCAGAACTGTTTTGCTCACCACGGTTTCAAACATTCAGGCTCGGAGATGCCAGAAATGGCCAGGAGTGAAAATGAAATGATTTCTTGGTTCAAAAAATTAGGAATTACAACAATCTGAAGGTATCTACAATAATCTTGAATGTTACAATAAAAATTAAGATTTGGAAAATGCAATCATTCTATGAAGGCAGTTCATTATCTGCACTAAGTATATGCACTGATCACCCAACACAGCAGTTATATTTTTTACTCCTTTACCTGGTATAATTTATATGTACTATATATGGAACAGATGACCACTCAGAATATCTTTAATATAAAAGTCACAAGCTGGAAAGTTCGGGGACTAAAGAAGTTAACCAAACTGAAACAGATTATGAATAGGATCAAACAGCTTAAGTCCAAAATAATTTTTCTTCAAGAAACCCACCTGACAGTTTCAGATATTAAATTGGTATGGAATGGATGGCCTGGCCAAGTAATATATGCAACATACAACAACTATGCTGGAGGTGTACTTATTCTTATTCATAGAACGATACCATTTCAAATTATGAAAACAATCCAAGACTCAATCAGAAGGTATGTTAATATCCAAGGTAATATCCTCCCTTTCACATTAAACCTAGTCAGTATACATGGCCCAAATGAGGACAATCCTAAATTTTTTGAAGATTTCTTCCTCACTTTGTCCACTTTACGAGGCTTTTATATCATTGGAGGAGACTTTAATTGCACTTTAAACCCAGTAATGGTTTGCTCGACAGGCTGGGATACCTATAAGGTAAGAAAATTACTAAAACAATACATTGTGGATATAAGTAATACACACAAAATGCCAGTGGAACGCAGCAGACCAGGCAGCATCTACAGGAAGAGGCACAGTTGACGTTTCAGGCCGAGACCCTTTGTCAGGACTAACTGAAGGAAAAGATAGTAAGAGATTTGAAAGTAGGAGGGAGAAATCCAAAATGATAGGAGAAGACAGGAGCGGGTGGGTGAAGCTAAGAACTGGAAAGGTGATTGGTAAAAGGGATACAGAGCTGGAGAAGGGAAAGGATCATGGGACGGGAGGCCTAGGGAGAAAGAAAGGAGGAGAGGAGCACCAGAGCGAGATGGAGAACAGGCAAAGAGTGATAGGCAGAGAGAAAAAAAAGGAGGGGGAAAATAAATCAGGGATGGGGTAAGAAGGGGAGGAGGGGCATTAACGGAAGTTAGAGAAATCAATGTTCATGCCATCAGGTTGGAGGCTACCTAGACGGAATATAAGGTGTTGTTCCTCCAATGGATAGACATATCAGAATGGGAATGGGACGTGGAATTAAAATGTGTGGCTATTGGGAGATCCTGCTTTCTCTGGCAAACAGAGCGTAGGTGTTCCGCGAAACGGTCTCCCAGTCTGCACCGGGTCTCACCAATATATAAAAGGCCGCATCGGGAGCACCGGACACAGTATACCACACCAGCCGACTCACAGGTGAAGTGTCGCCTCACCTGGAAGGACTGTCTGGGGCCCTGAATGGTGGTGAGGGAGGAAGTGTAACGGCAGGTTTAGCACTTGTTCCACTTACAAGGATAAGTGCCAGGAGGGAGATCGGTGGGATGGGGGGACGAATGGACAAGGGAGTCTCGTAGGGAGCGCTACACCTTGGACTGTAGGAGGAAACCTAAACACCTGGAGGAAACCCACACACTCCATGGGGCAGATGTACACTTCTTACAGAAGACACTGGGATTGAACATCGAACTCTGACACTCTGAGCTGTAATGGCGTCATGCTAACTGCTACACTACCGTGACACCCATCATTTGGCTTCCTCCAATCATTTGGTTCCTGAACCAATGTTATGTATCTGATGCTATGTGCCTGGAATGCTGCTGCATGCAAGTATTTTCATTACATCTATGCATACATGTTCTTGTGACTATGACAATTAGCTTGACTTTGACTTTGGAAAGAATGGTTTGGTAAATAATGATGCCCCCTAAATAAGGGACATCTCCATTTTGCAATGATACTTATAAAACATACATAAGAACATAAGAACATAAGAACATAAGAGATAGGAGCAGGAGTAGGCCAATCGGCCCCTCAAGCCTGCTCCGCCATTCAACAAGATCATGGCTGATCCAATCTTAACTCTAGTTTTCACCGAATCCCACAAGGCAACAGTGCCAACCAACAGGGCACCATGCCGCCCATTTTATTTTATTATTCATCCCGCCCAAACTCATGTGATCACCCGGAGAAAAAAAACGCGGGAAAAAAATCTGGAAAATTCCTCTCCGACCCATCCAGGCTATCGAAAACTGGTCTAGGAGATCACATGGCTGATCTAAACCTAGGCTCATGTCCACTTACCTGCTCGCTCACCGTATCCCCTAATGCCATTTTTATCCAGGAAAATGTCTATCTCCATTTTGAATTTATTGAGTGTAGTAGCTTCCACAGCTCTCTGGGGCAGCAAATTCCACAGCCCCACTACCCTCTGAGTGAAGAAATTTCTCCGCATCTCACTCCTGGAACGGCATCCCCTTATTTTAAGATTATGCCCCCTAGTCCTAGTTTCACCCATCATTGGGAACATTCTCCCCACATCCACCCGATCAAACCCCTTCACAATCTTATATGTTTCAATATGATCGCCTCTCATTCTTCGGAACTCCAATGAGTAGAGTCCCAATCTACTCCACCTCTCATCATACATCAACCCACCCATCCCCGGAATTAACCTAGTGAACCTTCTCTGCACTGCCTTGAGAGCCAGTATGTCCTTTCTTAAATATGGACACCAGAACTGCACGCAGTACTCCAGGTGTGGTCCTACCAATACCCGGTACAACTGCAGTAAGACCTCCCTGTTCTTATACTCCATCCCCCTAGCAATAAAAGCCAGCATTCCATTGGCCTTCTTGACCACCTGCTGCACTTGCATACTAACTTTTTGTGTTTCCTGCACCAGGACCCCTAGATCCCTTTGCACAGAAGCACTTTCCAGTTTCTCTCCATTTAGATAATAACTTGCTCTATTATTTTTCCTGCCAAAGTGCAAGACCTCACACTTGTCAGTATTATATTTCATCTGCCAAATTTCTACCCAATCACTCAGCCTATCTATATCCCCCTGCAGGGTTTCAATGTCCTCCGCACTCATTACACTCCCTCCCATCTTTGTGTCATCAGCAAACTTCGATACGTTGCACTTAGTCCCTTTCTCCAAATCATTAATATAGATTGTAAAGAGTTGGGGTCCCAACACTGACCCCTGCAGAACACCACTAGTCACCAACTGCCAGTCTGAGAATAAACCATTTATCCCAACTCTCTGTCTTCTGTTAGAAAGCCAATCCTCCACCCATGCCAGAATATTATCACCAATCCCATGATTTTTTACTTTAAGTAATAATCTTTGGTGTGGCACCTTGTCAAATACCTTTTGGAAGTCCAAATACACCACATCCACTGGTTCCCCTTTATCTACCCTATATGTTATGTCCTCAAAGAACTCCAACAAATTTGTCAAACATGACTTCCCTTTTGTAAAGCCATGCTGACTTTGTCCTATTAAGCTATGTTTATCCAAATGCCCTAAATGGAATCTAAATGGAATGTGTTGTTATGGTTCCTTTTATCTGAATTTGTTTATTATGTAGGTGAACACAGTAGGGTTTTCTTTGTCTTAGTCAAAATGTCAACAGTGCTTCTCCCTATAGATGCTGCCTGGCTTGCTATGTTCCACCAACATTTTGTGTGTGTTGCTACCCCTCTTTCTGCTTTCCACAGGGATCGCTCCCTACATGACTCCCTTGTCCATTCATGCTCCCCCATCCTTCCCACTGATCTCCCTCCCTTGTAAGCGGAACAAGTGCTACACCTGCCCTTACACTTCCTCCCTCACCACCATTCAGGCCCCAGACAGTCCTTCCTGTGAGTCGGCTGGTGTGATATACCGCGTTCAGTGCTCCCGGTGCGGCCCTCTATATATTGGTGAGACCTGACGTGGACTGGGAGACCGTTTTGCGAAACACCTACACTTTGTCCGCCAGAGAAAGCAGGATCTCCCAGTGGCCATACATTTTAATTCCATGACCTATCTATGGCCTCCTCTACTGACAAGATGAAGCCACACTCAGGTTGGAGGAACAACACCTTATATTCCATCTACGTAGTCTATAACCTGATGGCATGAATATTGATTTCTCTAACTTCCATTAATGCCCCCTTCCTCTTCTTACCCCATCCCTGATTGATTGATTGATTGATTGATTAATTATTTTTCCACTTTTTTTTCTTCTTTTCTCTCTCTCTGTCCCTCTCACAATCACTCCTTGCTTGCTCTCCATCTCCCTCTGGTGCTCCCCTCTCCCTTTCTTTCTCCCTAGGCCTCCCGTCCCATGATCCTTTCCCTTCTCCAGCTCTGTATCCCTTTCGCCAATCACCTTACAAGCTCTTAGCTTCATCCCTCCCCCTCCTGTCTTCTCCTATCATTTTGGATCTACCTCTCCCCCCTTAACTTTCAAATTGCTTACTATCTCTTCTTTTAGTTAGTCCTGATGAAGGGTCTTGGCCTGAAACGTCGACTATACTTTTTCCTATAGATGTTGCCTGGCCTGCTGCGTTCCACCAGCATTTTGTGTGTGTTGCTTGAATGTCCAGCATCTGCAGATTTTGTGTTAGGGTTTTCTCTGTGATCAAGTTTCATTTCTGAGTATTTTAGGAGACATAATATCAGGTTCTAACATGAACGATGACAACACAGACCTGTTTCTCAAAATTACCTTTCTAAAAGTTTCAATTGCCACTGATTTATCAAACTTACATCCAAAATTGGATTAATTGAAATTTTCATCAATTAAATATGAAGAAGGCTGGGTCCATTACCTTCAAACATTTGTTACCATAAGCCAACATGTCTTTGCCTCCTTTAAAGTGTACTTTTTCATGGAAATTGTCTTCCTACATTGGTTACATTAACTTTTGATACTGAACACAAAATTGTCTTCCTTTTTGACACACAGCTGAGCATACAATTACACATCAGCTCTATCCAAGAATGCCTACTTCTATCTTTAATACACTGATCATAATATATGCTGCCCTCAGCTTAACTGCTAATACAGTAGTCAAACATCTATTACCTTTAGAGTTGGCTATTTCAATCCTCTGGGAAGCCTCCTAACTTACAATGGAGATGTCAGAGACAACAGATGCTGGAATCTAATAAGTGAAATGATAAAGGGAATGAGATAAGTGAGGATGAGGGGCAGATGGAACCAGGGGAGGGAGTAGACAGGAGAATCAGAAGGTATACTGTGTGGGCAATAGGCAGATGGAACCTATCAATACTTGGCTTTCACCAATTTGGCCAGTGTGAGGCCAAATGCAAGCCAGAATAACATCTCTCATTCTGTTAGGATAGTCTATAACTCAATGATATGAACATTGAATTTTCCAACATGAAGTAACCCTGTGTTCCTTTCTCTTTCTTTAGGTTTCCACCCCTTCCTCCCATTGCCATTTTCATCCACATTCCCCACTTGGCTTCATTTGCCTATCATCCACACATTTCTTGGAATTTTCCAATTTCAGGTAACTCCCTGTGTTCCCCTCTCTCTACTATAGATTTTCACCCCAGCCCTTCCTCCCCCATCACCCAGAATCAAGTTCAAGTACAAGTTTAATTGTTAGTCAATCATACATGAATACTCATGGACACAGCCAAAAAAAAGTGTTATTCCAGGGCCAAGGTGCAAACACAGTACCAACAGTCAAGCACAGCACAAGGCACATACAGCACATAGAAGACCGCAAACACATATAAGACATCAGTAAAATACAGTCACAGAAAAAATATATAGTCCAAGACCCTGAGTCTAAGAATGCTGCAGCAGTCTGCAGTCAAACACAATACAGCTTGTCCTCTGCCGGTGAATACTGGGGGCAGTACTGTCTCCAGCTTGGATACCATGCCATACTTGGAGTGAACTGACTCCAACGCTTTTCTTCTGGGTGGCTGTAAACAGGTGACACTACAGCTTGAGGCCTAGTTGTCCCTAGGACCAAGGCCACGCAGCTCCACTGCCATCTGCCAATTAATCACTAAATTGGATTTGCACATTCTGCATTAATAATATCCAACAGGGTCTTGTGATCACAAGAAAATTGACTGAGACGATCACTTCCTGTTAGGCTGAACACTGTCTTCATGCACTGACTCCTCCGACATCTCTTTAACATAAGCAGCAGCACGATCTGCACCAAGTCCAGCTCTTTCAGTTTCCCCGCCAACGAGTAACTCGCTGATGAACGTCAGATTTTACTACAGTACTTCAAGTTTGTAATGTCCAATAGGGTCTTGTGATCATAAAAACATATTTAAAAAAAGACAATAACAACTGTGGTTGGCCCCTTAGAAGTTGCTGCGTCTGAGTGCGCCGCCATCTTACCAGAAGTCTGGTTCTCCCCATCTGGTTTCATCTGCCTATCACCTACACAATTCTTGGAACTACCTGCAATTCTTCAATTTTGGACTCTTATTCTAAAATTTCATTGTTCACACCAAATGCTTAGTTGTATTTTTGTTAGTCCCAAGCATTTGGATCATTACTGCCTCTATCTCCTTTAAAAGGCTCCTTAATTAGAGAGAAGATAGAGAAAAGATTTACAATAATGGCTTCTGGGACGAGACTACTTGCACAGGTTAGAAAGTCTGGGGCTACTTTGAGAGAGAAGTTTGCAAAATTTGATTAGTGCAGAGGATTTTCTTATAGTAGGTGAGTCTAGGACCAAAGGACACAACATTAGAAAAGAGGGATGTCCATTCAGAGTGGAGATGAGGAGAAATTCCTTTAGCCAGAGAATGGTGAACCTATGGAATTCATTGCCATAGACAGCTGTGGAGTCCAAGCCATTGAATATATTTAAAGCAAAGGTTGATAGGTTTTTGAAAAGATGGCACCATTAAGGGGTGACTGTATGCAGCTCTGATGGAAATCATCAAATATTCCCGTTTAGGACTGAGATCCACAGTCACAGCCATGGGTACTTCAGTAAGCAGTACTGTATTGTTTTAAGATGTTTAAAAAAATCTACTGATGCTCAAAATCAACCAACATTTGAGGCAGACTCGGGTTGCAAGTGCAGTAACCCTTTTAGGAAGCGGAAGTGGGGATATCACAAATACAATTGAATTGCTGAGGGTTAAGCCTCTGCTCCCAACTATACTGCTGGCGAATATATAGTCTGGAAAATAAAACTGAAGCCCTCAGAGCAAGATTGCTGTATCGGAGAGACATCAGGGACTGCTGTGTACTTTGATTCGTGGAAACGTGGTTATCCCCTGCCATGGTGCACAAACATAGGGGTTCTGACTCAGTCCTGCTCACCCAGCCTGGAACACTTAGTGGACCAGCTTGAAGAAGTCTCTGAACAACCACCACCAACATATCACCTGCGGAACCAAAGGAGCCAATACACTTGACCACTTTAAAATGAAAGAGAGTATTGGTAGTTCGGGAGCACACACCAGTCTTTATTGAGGGATCAGCAATAGAAACGGTGAGCAATTTCAAGTTCCTGGGTGTCAACATCTCTAAGGATCTATTCTGGGCCCAACATATTGTGGCAGTTACAAATAAGGCATGACAGCAGCTTAGGAGTTTGAGAATTGGTATGTCAGCAAAGACACCAGCAAATTTCTACAGAGGTACCACAGAGGGCATTGTAACTGGTTATATCACTATCTGGTACAGAGGGGCCACTGCACAGGATCGGAAAAAGCTGCAGAAATGTGTAAACTCTGCCAGCTCCATCATGGGCACTAGCAGTCCCAGCAGCCAGGACACCTTCAGTAGGCAATGCCTCAAAAAGGTGGTATGCATCATTAAGGACCCTTATCACCCAGGACTTCTCCTCTTCTCAATGCTACCTTCAAGGAGGTACAGGAGCCTGAAGACACACAAGGGCAGCTTCTTCCCCTCGACCATCAGATTTCTGAATGGACAATGAATCCATAAACACTACTTCAGCATTTTTCCTCCCTTTATGCACTACTTATTTAATTTAATTTTCTTTTTTATATGTATTTATTACAATTTACAGTTTTATTATTATGCATTGCAATGTACTGCTTTGGCAAAACAACAAGTTTCATGACATATGCCAGTGAGATTAAACCTGATTCTGTTTCTGTTTAATCAGGACTTCAAAGGTTATGGGAAGAAGGCAGGAGAATGGGATTAAGAGGGATAATAAATCATGCATGATGAAATGGCGAGTGGACTTGATCAGATGAATGGCCTAATTTTGCTCTTATGTCTTAAGTTATATTTCCCTCATTCCCTGTATGGTTGTGTGCCTTATTAAAAGCCTCTTAAATGCACTATCATTATATACTTCACTACCACCATCTCTGGTAGCATCTATCATTCACTATATTAAAAAAGGGCTTGCTCCCACACTTCTCCTTTAAACTTTCACCCTCTTAACCTAAAACAACATTTCTACTCTGGGGAAAATATATTATGATTGTTTAACTTAACTATGGCTTTCATACTTTTATAAAGTTCTATCATGTATCCCCCCCCGGTCTTTGATGCTCCCCAGAAAGCAATTTAAGTTTTTCCAATCTTTGCTTATAGCTCATATTCTCTACTCCAGGTAGCAACCTGGTAAACCTCTTCTACACCCTATCCAATGCCTTCACATCCTTCTGATAATGAGGTGACCAGAATTTGCAGTACTGCAAATGCAGCCTAACCAAAGTTTTGTATTACTGCAACATGAATTTCTGACTGTCATACTCAATGCCCCAAGTGATGATGCATTGCATACCTCTTCTTTATCACTCTGTTCACTTGTGTTACCACTTTCAGGGAGCTTTGGACTTGGACTTCAAGATCCCTGTGTCAATCAGTACTGCTATGGGTCCTGCAATCAAGAATTCTTGTTCTTCGCAGACATCCACAGAAACAGAAGTGTCCCAAAGAATAACAGTGAAAACGTTAGAATCCCGAAGCCACCCCTACTCCCTCTCCCATGCACAAGCAGCTGCAAAGCAATGACCCTCCACTACTTACTTAAGCAAAAAAATGCATCAATACCCTTCATCCACCAAACAATAGCAAAACCCCCAAGAAAGACAACGATCTGCAGCACAACAAAACCTAATCATTCACCTGACAACTTGATGTACTACAGGCTCTCTCTCTCCCCCTAATAAACAGACAGACAGGTGTCACCCTTTCACAATGAGAGGGGAGAACAAGAAAGGCAAACATCTTTCTGATTACACTGTAAAAGTCTGCCGCGTCACTTTTTCCCCAAATTCTTTGACATGAGAGTTAGCAACAAACTCTCCCCCACTAATGAGAGAAAGACAGAGAGTGCGTGATTCGCCAAGTACAGAGCCCCCGACAGTTGAACCTCTGTTCCCAATGTTCTATTTTCTCCTGCGACACTTCGGTCAGTGGCACCAGCATGGAATCAGCTCATCCTCGAGCCGCAAAACCTTGGAACTCTGAAGGCGCATTTGTCTTCTAGGCTGCATCCTTGCGATATCAAAAAATGGCAGGACGGTGAGCTCCAGGACTGGATCCCATCACTGCAAAGAACCAAAAAAGTTTGAGTGTAGTGCTAGGTCAGGGTCTTTGACAGAACACCATCCATCTTGAAAAGGAAAAAGTGAGACATTATAGGTAGAAATAGAGCAGTTTCCGCAGATGAGCTCGAAGGGGTCATTGTCGGGCACCATCGTAGCTCCGACAAAGGTATATTTGAACTCCCAAATTGCAATAGCTCACATATGTCTGGATTAAAATTAATCTACCATTTTCTGCTTGTATCTGTAACTGATATGTATATCCTGATCTATACTCAGTGGCCTCTTTATTAGGTACATCTGTAGACCTGTTTGTTAACATAACTATCGAATCAGCCAATCATGTGGCAGCAACCCAATGCAGAAAAGTATCTAGACATGGTCAAGAGATTCATTTGCTCTTCAGACCAGATATCAGAATGGGGAAGAAATTATCACCAGCATCAGGTGATATCACCAGCATGTGAAATTTGTTAACTTAGCAGCAGCAGTTCAATATAATACATAATCTAGCAGAGAGAAAAAAAAACAAGTAAGTCAATTACAGTATACATAAATTGAATAGATAAAAAACATGCAAAAAAACAGAAATACTGTATATTAAAAAAATGAGGTAGTGTCCAAGGATACAATGTCCATTTAGGAATCAGATGGCGGAGGGGAAGAAGCTGTTCCTGAATCACTGAGTGTGTACCTTCAGGCTTCTGTACCTCCTACCTGATGGTAACAGTGAGAAAAGGATGCTGGGTCCTTAATAATGGATGCTGCCTTTCTGAGTCACCGCTCCCTAAAGATGCGCTGGGTACTTTGTAGTCTAGTGCCCAAGATGGAGCTGACTAGATTTACAACCCTCTGCAGCTTCTTTCAGTTCTGTGCAGTAGCCTCCCCCCCCAGGGTACAACTATAGATATTTTTGAATGTATTTGTTGATGTGCCAAATCTCTTCAAACTCCTAATGAAGTATAGCCACTGTCTTGCCTTCTTTATAACTATCGATATATTGGGACGAGGTTAGATCCTCAGAGATCTTAACACCCAGGAATTTGAAACTGCTCACTCTCTCTACTTCTATGAGGATTGGTATGTGTTCCTTCGTCTTACCCTCCCTGAAGTCCACAATCAGCTCTTTCATTTTACTGACGTTGAGTGCCAGGTCGTTGCTGTGGCACCACTTCACTAGTTGGCATATCTCACTCCTGTACACCCTCTCATCACACCTGAGATTCTACCAACAATGGTTGTATTGTCAGCAAATTTATAGATGGTATTTGAGCTATGTCTAGCCACACAGTCATGTGCATATAGAGAGTAGAGCAACGGGCTAAGCACACACCCCTGAGGTGCGCCAATGTTGATCGTCAGCGAGGAGGATATATTATCACCAATCCACACAGATTTTGCTCTTCCAGTTAGGAAGTTGAGGACCCAATTACAGAGGGAGGTACAGAGGCCCAGGTTCTGCAACTTCTCAATCAGGATTGTGGAAATGATGGTATTAAATGCTGAGCTATAGTCGATGAACAGCATCCTGGCATAGGTGTTTGTGTTGTCCAGGTGGTCAGTCTAAAGCTGTGTGTAGAGCCATTGAGATTGCATCTGCCATTGACCTATTGTGGCGATGGACAAATTGCAATGGGTCCAGGTCCTTGCTGAGGCAAGAGTTCGGTCTAGTCATGACCAACCTCTGAAAGTATTTCATCATTGTCGATGTGAGTGCTACCGGGTAATAGTCATTAAGGCAGCCCACATTATTCTTCTTAGGCACTGGTATAATTGTTGCCTTTTTGAAGCAAGTGGGAACTTCTGTCAGTAGCAGTGAGAGGTTGAAAATGTCTTTGAATACTCCCGCCAGTTAGTTGGCACCGGTTTTCAGAGCCTTACCAGGTACTCCATCGGGACCACCCACCTTACGAGGGTTCACTCTCTTTAAATTAGACAGCCTAACTTCAGCCTCTGAGATGGAGATCATAGGGTCATCAGGTGCAGCAGGGATCTTCACAGTTGTAGTTGTGTTCTCCCTTTCAAAGTGGGCATAGAAGGCGTTGAGTTCATCTGGTAGTGAAGCATCGCTGCCATTCATGCTATTGGATTTCCCTTTGTAGAAAGTAACATCTTGCAGACCCCACCAGAGTTCGCTGTTATCCGATGTCACCTCCAACCTCATTCCAAACTGTCTCTTCGCCCTTGAAATAGCCCTCCACAAATCATACCTGATTTTCTGGTACAGGCCTGGGTTGCCAGACTTGAATGCCACAGATCTAGCCTTCAGCAGACAATATACCTCCTGGTTCATCCATGGCTTTTGGTTTGGGAATGTACAGTAAGTCTTTGTAGGCACACACTCATCCACACAGGTTTTAATGAAGTCGGTAACAACTGCAGCATACTCATCCAAGTTTGAAGATGAATCCCTGGATACAGTCCAATCCACCAGTTCAAAGCAGTCCTGTGGGCACTCCTGTGTTTTCCTTGTCCATACCTTCTTGGTCCTCACTACTGGTACTGCAGTCTTCAGTCTCTGCCTATACTCAATGAGTAGAAGTACAGCCAGGTGATCAGACTTCCCGGAGTGAGGGCGTTCTTGATGGTGGTGTAGCAATGGTCCAGTGTGTTCTTTCCTCTGGTATTGCAAGTATCATCTGTTGATGGTAGTTGCTCAGTAATTTTTTTCAGATTGGCTGGTTATGATCTCCCAAAATGATGGTGAAGGCATTAGGGTGCGCTGTTTTAATGCATATTAGTAGTAGAACAAAAGGAGTAAATCAGATTGAAAGACATTTCAGCTGTAGTTATTAAAATTCAATGTCAAAAAAGCTTTTTGCTGGTATAGTTAATTGGAGTATGCAGACTATTTGGAGATTTGAAGCTTTGTGAGGCATTTAATTGGCAAATCCTGACAATGAATGACAAATGATTTTTTAAGTATCCAAGACCTGCTGAAAAGGATTGCAATAGTGCACATTTGCTTTGAAGGTTGCAGTCCTCATGAATTTCGATTTTCTTTTTAATTATAGTGTTCCAGTGAGGCAATGCTCATGTTAAGCAGATATTCTACTTATAATAAACATAGGAACAAGAGTACGCATTTCTTCAAAAGCCATCTGTCTTTTCAGTTGATCGTTATTCACCTGTCTACGTAATGTGAAATCAGGCCGCAGCAATAATATTTATATCTGATGAAATAGATTTGTTCTCACCTTTTTGCTTACTGGTTTACACATACAGTGAAGGACAGATGAGAATCTAAATAGTCCTGATAAGCACCATTTTGATTTATTCTTCACACAATTCTATCTATGGGAATTTGTCAACATCACATAATTCTGGTGAATTAGTGATTATTTTTCATAGGGAAAATGCAATGTATACTACCACATAGAACAGGCCTTTTGGCTCATAATGCCTGAACTGACCATGATGCCATTTTAAACTTGATCCCATCTGCCTGCACGTGGTCTATTTCTCCGACCGTTGTCTGTTCATGTACTTGGTCAAATGCCTCTTAAATATTGCTATCGTATCTGCTTCCACCATCTCACCTGGCTGTATGTTCCACTGTGTATAAAAACTTGCCTCATAAATCTCCTTTAAATTTACTCTCTCTGACCTTAAATCTATGAACTCTAGCAATGACAATGTTGTGACAATGAACCGGAACATGGTTGAAATTATTAGCATTTTGTGTCCCCATTTTGTGTTTTTCAACAGGGCAACAGCAGCAAAGACTAGAACAAATTTTGCAGAAACTTGAACATATTCGTAATCCATTCTGAATTTGTTCTACCCCTATGCAGCAGCATTAGCCTTTCATGATGATAACAACCATCACAACCAATATTTGTGCAATAATAAAAATTCAAAACTCTGCTTGCTCTGCACTGTATTGTATATAGCAGTGCTTTGAAGCATGATTTTAGTGGGAAGGGTCACTGTGTTTGTGATTGCTATCTTGAAATAACTGAGGTAAATAAAAGTCTTCAATATTTGCACCACAAAAAACTCTTAGTTCTTATTATCTTTTCATTGAAATCAAGCAGTCTGAAGACTCAGGGCTCATCTTGATACAACTGTGACATTTTCAAGCAGATAGCCTCACTTTCATGCCTGTCTCTAGACTGAAATTAATGGAGGATCAAAGAACTACAGAACTAATTTTAAATGTAAAACTTTGTAGTTTGGGGTCCAGGTTGCTTTTGTGACATGATTGCAGTGTGCAAAAGGCAAGGCACCACTTCCACCTACAGTAAATTTCTTTCCCATTCTGATATTTAGTCTGAACAACCACTGCACCTTGTGATCATATACTGAATTGCTGCCACATAATTGTCTGATTAGATACTGTACTGACATTAAGGAGCAGGTGTACATGTGTACTTTCAGCCCAACACTCAAAGTTTTAACCACCACCCTGTTTCTGCACAGAGCAATGTACATGTTCCATAGGCATTAATAAAGAAAATGCAAATCTGTCTTTGGTTACATGAGCTAAAACTGTAAAAGGGCATAAGGCCATGATTTACTCCCCTCTAGATTAGGTTCCATGACTTAAATGGAAATGAATATGCAAGAACAAAGTATCACCAATGTCCGATGTTCCTGCACAGTGATTAAAAACAAATTATTCCCCCCTGTAGGAAAAATAAATTGGGACCTGACTGTGACTCAGATCTCCAAGCCTTTAACATTCAGGAGTGGAAAAAAGGCAGATATTAAGGTATACTACATGGTAACATGTTTGGGTTGTGTATTCTAGTATTGAAAGAGGATAATTTATGATGTCACTGTTGTTTCAATTCCGGGAAATAGTTCTCAGACTAGGTACACCCTTCACTCCCAGATAGCTAGCAGTTTGCACGATACTATTATAGCTCAGGGAGTCGGGAGTTTAATCCCAATATCCTCTGAAAGGAGTCTGTATATCCCCCTTGTGGAATGTGTGTGTTTCCTCCAAGTGCTCTGATTTTCTCCCACAGTCCAAAGACAAACCAGTTAGTGGGTTAATTGGTCATTGTAAATTGCCCTATGATTAGGCTAGGGTTGAGTTGGTGGGTTGGTGGGCAGCACAGTTCAAAGGGCTGGAACCCTTTCATGCTGTATCTCTGTATAAATAAAATAAAGAAAAATATATCAGAGAAAATAAACAATAAGTAGAGCTAATATCACAGATGGACGACTGCCGCAGAAGGAGAAATCAAATTAGCTTAAGTTGTAGAATTCAATATTGTGTCCAGAAGACTGCAACAAGCCCAAACAGAAGATGTTGTGCATCTTCTGAAGCCTGCAGTCTATCCAAGATGGCAGTGTGCCCAGTCATAGCGGCCTCTCCGGGTCTAACAAATCTGCAATTGTTTGTCTTATACGTCCTTCTTATGATCACAAAACCTGCTGGACATTAACGATACAAAAAACTGTGTGTCTATATCACTAACAAATCTGATAGCAGGAGAGTTGCATAATCTCAGGTTATTGTGGGGACCAAGCCTTTCAACAATGGAGTTTCCTGCTATAGCCGCCCAAGAGATGAGCGAGAAGACAGAAACACTGTAAGCAAGCTGGAATCCATGCTAGATTGAAGGCAAAATACTGTAGACCAGCTCTCCCATCAATACTCCCCATTGGCCCCCCATTCCTGATGAAGGGTCTCCGCCCGAAACGTTGGCTACTCTTTTCTCACGGATGCTGCCTGACCTGCTGAGTTCTTCCAGCGTTGTGTTCATATTCTTTGATCCACAGCATCTGCAGTTGTATTTTTGTGCTCCCATCAATACTGCTTTCCAGTGTTTGATCCTGGGGAAAAAAATGGATTACCTACATCTGTGACAGACCCAGTGCAAGATGAGGGACTGCTACATGCTTATCCTTACAGAAACGTAGCTCTATGACACCACTCCAAACACAGCCACCCAGCTAGAGGAACTTATTTCATGCTGATAAAAATGTCATGACCTCCTGTAGAGACCTTCAGAGGAGGGTTGTGTCTCTACACTAACAAGAACTGATGTGTGAATCAGTTGTGCGATGTGTGATGTAGTAGCACCCACTGTTCATCATTGGTAGAGTTCTTCAAGGTGAAGTGCAGGCTTTACTTCTTACCAAGGGAGCTCACTACCATTGTGATTATGGCTATATTTACCCCCATTGTGCTCATGCTGGGGAAGCTCTGAGTGAACTCTACAACATCTGCAAACCACACACCTCAATGATTTCTTTATTGTTGCTGGGGACTTCAATTATGCAAATTTAAAGAACAGTCCTACATAAATTTTATCAACATGTGGACTTTACTATTAGAGAGAGAACACATAAACTTGGTTTACATTAATATTCATAAGGATTACAAGGCTGCCTCTTCCTCCCTCACCTTGGGTACCCTGATCACTTATCTGTTATGCTAATCCCTGTATAGACCACTGCTAAAATGTGTCAAACCAATTCACTAGTAAATCAGGGTCTGGCCAGTAGGAGTAATGGACTGGAACACATTCAGTGAAGTAGCTACAGACCTCAGTAAAGGTTTGACAAGTTCCCACATTGGTGATGGGTTCATACAATCCAGGACTATTTGGCAAATTAGATCCAAAATTGGTTGAGTGACAGGAGGAAAAGAAATAGTGCAAGCTTCTTTTTGTGACTGGAAGCCTGTGACCAACAGTGTACTTGAATTGAAGAGTAACAAAAGTTGGTGGTGGTGCCGATGATGAGGAAGGTAGCCTTTAGCTGTACAACAATATTTATCAGTTGGTAAAATGAGCAGAAAAATGGCACTTACAATTTAATCCCATAAAATGTGAGGTAATTCACTTGAGTGGACTAACAGGCCTTGGTATATATATATATATATATATATATATATATATATATATGTACACACACACACTGAATGATAGTACTCCAAGGAAGTAGTGAAGAGCAGAGTAGCATAGTTGTACATGAACAAGGATCCCTGAAGGTAGCAGCACTGGGATACTTGTGCTCCTTAGCCATGGCATAGAAATCATAAGAGCAGGAAGGTTATAGAACGACTATACAAATCATTTGTTAAACCATATCTAGAGTACTTGATGCACTATCAATAACTCCAAAAGACTGGAAGTAGAGTAAATACTGAAAGGATTTTATTAGCAGTAAAATGGACCACGTCCATGCTGGGTGTCTGCCCTGGACAGTGGGAGGAGCAGTGACACAATCGCCTTTATCCAGGGGTCTGTGGGAGGAGCCACAGGAGCAGTCAGCAGAGGGGCATGTCCAGACAGATATACATGGTTTCCCACGGTACTGTTGCATTTCTCGTTGTCACACTACAGGAAAAACCTGAGGGGGTGCAGATAAGATTTACCAGGTTTTTTCCTGGAAAGTTAGGTGTCTGAAATGTGCTGCTACAAGTGTTGCTGGAAGCAGATACAACAACAACATTTAAGAGGCATTTAAACAAGTACTTGAACAAGTTATATTGTTCAATATTCTGTAAGGTTTATGATTGTTTCAGAATGTCATGAAATATATACATAAACTATCTTCAAAATGTCACATTTTCCAAGGAAGGTCTTAAATATGTGTTGCTTTAAAGTTGAAATTGCTTTCTTTTCATCTATTAGAATAACTGCTGAAAACCCATGTATATAAATTCAAGGCCACTTATTTTAGGCAAGAAGATAAGTCCTTAGGTCCAGTTAACACTGAGCCTCACTTCCGAAGATGGTACAAGCTGTGAAAAGCAACAGGCAGTTTGTCTGTGAAGCATAATCAGGCCTTGGTGTGTCTATTATCATATGCAAAGTACTAAGACTATTTCAAGAATTAGTACCATATACTTATTTATTCTGTAGTTCTTAAATTGTATGATGCAAATGCTTTCCATCAGCTATAACAGAGATTACTAGACAGTAGTATTTACAAAAACACTAACGTCCATAAAGTCAAAGTCCACAGCTTCAGAGTCAGGAAAAAACATAGGAGCACTTTGGCAGCAATACAATGGTTTGTATTTATGAGGAGGACAATGTATGTATGTATTCAATGCCTCAAAGCTCCTTCAATCCTTTCTTTAACAATCCAGCCTTTCTGTTTTACAGCCTGGCAAATACTTTGAAGGTCAATCAAACTAGGATGTGCATGAATCACAAGGCTCTTGAATTTTCAGTTAACAAGGCGCAATGTAGAGATGAATACTAAGCTTTGCTTGCACTCCAGATCACCAGAAAGTCCATTAAAATAAGAAACTCATCACAGAGATTATGGAAGCTTAATCTTTAATAACTTTAATATGCATTGTACAGTATGCAATGAAGACAAAGAGAATTGTGGGAATTTTAATATAAAATTTAGTAAGTAATGAATTCAGCAATGTTTTATGTACAATCAGTACAAATGATCAGGTTTCATTTGTACTGATTTTACAAAGGCTCTTCACCTGCTGATCATAACATGGGGTAGATATCAACTTTTTGTCACTCAAATCAAATAGGTACTACAGTATAAAAGTATGAAGAGAATATAGAGAAGGGCTATAGTTGACTTCATCTCTGGAAAGGAAATTGGGCAGGTGCAGAAGTGCCAGTTGGGGAACACTTTGGAAACAGTGACAACAGTTCTGCAAGTTTCAAGATACACTTGAAAAGGGACAGGAAATGTCCTCAAACTGAGATCATAAATTAGGAGAAAGTCTGATTTCAAGACAGCAAAAGAGAACCTGACAATAGTTGACAGGGATCAGGTGGTGATAAATCAGCATGTAGAAGGGAGACTGAAAATCTAGCTGACTGGTGCCATAACAACAACCTCTTACTCGATGTCAGCAAGACCAAAGAACTGGTTATTGACTTCAGTAAGAGGAATCCAGGGGTCCATAAGCCTGTCCTCATCTGAGGATCAGAGGTGGAAGGATCAGCAACTTTAAATACCTTTGTACAAACAAGCTGGAAGAACTCAGCAGGTCGGGCAGCATCCGTGGAAAGGAGCAGTCAACGATTCAGGCCTAGCCCCATTGTCAGGACTAAAGAAGGTGGGGGGAGGGCGGAATGTGCCAGGCGAAAAACCAATCAGAGGAAAGATCAAGGGGTGGGGGAGGGGAAGCAGGGAGGGATAGGTAGGAGAGGTGAAGAAGGAATTTAAGGGGAAAGCACTATGGGTAGTAGAAGAAGGCAGAATCATGAGAGAGGTGATAGGCAGCTAGAAGAGGAGGCAGAGTGAAAGTGGGATGGGGGAAGGGAGAGGGAGGGAATTACCAGAAGTTGGAGAATTCCATGTTCATACCAAAGGGCTGGAGGCTACCCAGATTACCCAGAGGTGTTGCTCCTCCAACCTGAGTTTGGCCTCATCATGGCAGTAAGAGGAGGGAATGCGAAGCAGAGTTGAAGTGAGTGGCAACCGGGAGATCCTGTCTGCTGTGGCGGACGGAATGGAGGTGCTCGACGAAGCGGTCCCCCAATCTGCGTCGGGTCTCGCCGATGTAGAGGAGGCCGCACCGGGAGTACCGGATGCAATAGATTACCCCAACAGACTCACAAGTGAAGTGTTGCCTCGCCTGGAAGGACTGTTTGGGGCCCTGAATGGTGGTAAGAGAGGAGGTGTAGGGACAGGTGTAGCACTTACGCTTGCAGGGAAAAGTGCCAGGTGGGAGATCTGTGGGGAGGGACGTGTGGACCAGGCAGTCGCAGAGGGCACGATCCCTGTGAAAAACAGAGAGGGAAAGATGTCCTTAGTGGTGGGGTCCTGTTGAAGGTGGCGGAAGTTGTGGAGGATAATATGCTGGATCCGGAGGCTGGTGGGGTGGTAGGTGAGGACAAGGGGAACATGGTCCCTGTTGTGGTGATGGGAGGATCGGGTGAGGGCCAAAGTGCAGGAAATGGAGGAGATGCGGGTGAGGGCATCATTGATGACGGCAGAAGGGAAACCACGATTCTAAAAGAAAGAGGACATTTGGGATGTCCTGGAATGGAAAGCCTCATCCTTGGAGCAGATGCGTCGGAGACGGAGGAACTGGGAATAGGGAATAGCATTTTTACATTTGGCAGGGTGGGAAGAGGTATAATCAAGGTAGTTATGGGAGTCAGTGGGTTTATAGAAGATGTCAGTGGACAGTCTGTCTCCAGACATGGAGACTGAGAGATCGAGAAAGTGGAGAGAAGTGTCCGAGATGGACCAAGTGAATTTGAGGGCTGGGTGAAAGTTAGAGGCAAAGTCGATGAAATTGATGAGCTCAGCATGGGTGCAGGAAGCAGCACCAATGTAGTCGTCAATGTATCGAAGGAAAAGTTGGAGAGCAGTACTAGTACAGATTTGGAGCATCGTCTGTTCCACATAACCCACGAAGAGGCAGGCATAGCTGGGGCACATGCGAGTGCCCATAGCTACACCCTTGGTTGAAGAAAGTGGGAAGAGCCAAAAGAGAAATTATTAAGTGTGAGTACCAGTTCTTCCAACCTGAGGAGTGTGGTGGTGTTGTGGAACTGGTGAGGTCTATTGTCCAGAAAGTAACGGAGGGCTTTGAGGCCTTCTTGATGGGGAATTGAAGTGTATAAGGATTGGACATCCATTGTGAAAATGAAGCAGTCGGGACCGGGGAACTGGAAGTTATTGAAGAGGTGGAAGGCATGGGATGTATCCCAGATGTAGGTAGGGAGGGACTGAACTATGGGTGACAAAATGGAGTCCAGGTAGGCAGATACAAGTTCGGTGGGGCAGGAGCAGGCCGAAACTATGGGTCTGCCGGGACAGTCAGGCTTATGGATCTTGGGGAGGAGGTAAAACTGAGCAGTGCAGGGTGTGGGAATTATGAGTTTTTTGGCTGAGGATGGAAGGTCTCCGGAGTTGATAAGGGCAGTGATGGTACGGGAGAGAATGGTTTGATGTTTTTTGGTGAGGTCCTGTTCCAGGGGTAAGTAAGAGGAGGTATCAGAGAGCTGCCGTTTGGCCTCAGTGAGGTAGAGGTCCATCCGCCAGATTTGTGTTTAAATTCCTTTGTGTTATTTCGGAGAACCTATCCTGGGCAATTATGAAGAAAGCACAGCATGCCTCTACTTCCTTAGGAGTTTGTGAAGACTCAGCATGGCATCTAAAACTCTGACAAACGTCTATAGATGTGTGGTCGATAGTATAGTTACTGGCTGCGTCACAGCCTGGTATGGAGACACCAAAGCCCTTAAACAGAAAATCCTACAAAATGTAGTGGACATGACCCAATCCATCATGGGTAAAGCCCTCCCCACCACTGGGCACATCTACACGAGGTATCACAGGAAAGCAGCATCCATCATCAGGAACCCCATCACACAGGTTACGATCTCTTTTTACTGCTGCCATCAGGACTCACACCATAAGGTTCAGAAACAGTTATTACACCTAAGTCATCAGGCTCTTGAACCAAATGGAATAAACTTCACTCAACCTCACGTATTCCATCATTGAAGTGTTCCCACAACCAATGGACTCACTTTCAAGGACTCTTCATCTCACATTCTTGATATTTATTGCTTATATTTTATTATTATTTCTTTCCTTTTGTATTTGCACAGTTTGTTGACATTTTGCAGACTGGTTGAACACCTGAATTGGTGTGGTCTTTCAATGATTCTATCACGGTTATTATTTTATTATGGATTTATTGAGAACATGAGATGAAGAGTCTTAGGTTTCTATATGGTAACATTTATGTACTTTGATAATAAATTTACTTTGAACTTTGAAATATCCATGGCAGTTAAGGTTATAGAGAATCTCAAGTCTTTATATAAATATATTAGCAACAGGCCAGCAAAGGAAATAGTATAACTCCCTCGCGACCAAAGGGGTAATCCACGTGCAGAGCCATGGGCCATGGATGAAGTCTTAAACATTTCTCATCTGTACTCAACACGAGAAGGATATGGAAGCCAGTGGATTCAAAGAGGGATATGTTTGTTGGAACATGCAGGCAGTAAGAAATTGGAGGTGTTGTACATCTTGGAAAGTACAAGGGTAGGTAAATCCCCAGGATTGTATGAGATCTATCCCAGAATGCTGTAGAAAACAAGGAAGAAGATAGCCTGGGCCTGATGGAGATTTTCACATCCTCATTAGCCACAGCTGAATTACCAGAAGACTTTAAAATAGTTGTTGTTCCTTTATATATGAAGAGCAACAGGGATAAACCAGATAACTACAGAATGACAAGCCTTATGTCTGTGGTAGTGAAATGATTGGGAACATCAAAAGGGACATGAGCTATGAACTTTAAGAAAGCATGGATTGATTAGGAATCATTGACATTGCTTTTAGAGGTGGAAATCCTTTTTCACTAATAGAATTATGTTTTTTAAGGAAGCAACAAAGAGAATTGATGAATACAGGATGAAATACGTTTTCTATGTGAACTTCAGTAAAACATTTAACAACGGTTCCCATGGTAGACTGGTCCAGAAGGTTAGGGCACATGGAATTTATGATGAACCAAATCCAAAATATAGTGAACACAGATCAGGTGGAAAGCTGAGCAAAGTGGTGGCAGATGGAATTTAATTCAGAGTGTGAGACAATGCACTTTGAGAGGTCAAATTCTGATAAGACATATACAGTTAAAAGCAGGGACCTCAATGGGGTTGACGTACAGCAGGATCACTGGGTGCAAGTCCATAAATCCTGATAGTGAAGTCCATAGATGGATGGAATAATGAAAAAGGCATTTGGTATGCTTGTCTTCGGAGGCCAAGGTGATGAATTAAGATCACGTTGCAATTGTAGAAAACATTGGTCAGACCACAGTAGGAGAGTATTAAGTGCAGAAAGGATAGGGTAGCAATCAGAATAAGAATCAGCTTTATTATCACTTACACATGTTGTGAAATTTGTTTTGTGGCAAAAATACAAAAATGAGTATTTCACGTCAGTCTTCACTGTGGAAATGAACTAAATGTGTATTTAGCGTCAATCTTCACTGCAGAAGACACTAATGGTATGCCTGATGTTGTAGTGTGTGAAAGAAGTGGATGCTGAAAAACCTAAAGGTACACAAGTCACCTAGACCAGAGGAACTGCACCTAAGGGTTCTGAAAGAGGTAGCGTTAGAGATTGTGGTGGCATTAGAAAAGACCTTTCAAAAATCATTGGACTCTGGCATGATGCCAGAGGACTGAAAAATTGCCGATGTTACTCCACTCTTTAAGAAAGGAGGAAGGCAGCAGAAAGAAAATTATAGACCAGTTAGCCTGATCTCAGTGGCTTGTTAAGGATGAGGTGATGGAGTACTTGGTGACACAGGGCAAGGTAGTACAAAGTCAACATGGTTTCCTTCAGGGAAAATCCTGCCTAACAAACCTGTTGGAATTCTTTGAGGAGATTACAAGTAGGATAGATTAAGGAATGCAGTGGATGTATATTTGGACTTTCAGAAGACCTTTGACAAGGTGCCACACATGAGGCTGCTTACCAAGTTAAGAGCCTATTGTCTTACAGGGAAATTACTGACATTGGTAGAGCATTGGTTGATTGGTAGGAGGCAGTGAGTAGGAATAAAAGGATCCTGGTTGGCTGCCAGTGACTAGTGCTGTTTCACAGAGGTCGGTTTTGGGACCACTTCTTTTTATGCTGTATATTAATTGTTACGTATTCAGACAACAATAAATATATATGAGTTAGGCAAGGGTTTTTATAACAAATAACACGTTTATTAAACACTGAAAACAAACCCCCCAAAAGTAAACAAACACTAGTGTAACCGGAAAACAGCTGCTGTGCGGCAGATTCACAGTTCTTAAAGTGATGCAGCTCTAACAGTTCTTAAAGCGGTATTGAAAAAAAACAGTTCTTTAAAGCGGTATGCCGAAACTTCAAAAGCTCACAGTCCATTTAAAAGGAGAGACTTTTTAAGGCGATTTAAATTCTCTTCCACGTCGTTGTCCTTCGATCCCCGGTGTCGAACTTTCCCACGAAGAATTTTATGAAATATAACGGCTTAAAGGCACTGACCTTCCTTCCACACTATTCTCAAATCCTTTCTGGTCAAACCCAGGGATTAACAGCAAGAATAGTCAATGGAATCCTTCTGAATGAGGATCAAATAAGGTCGAAACCCATCCACCGTCGAAAATCGATTCTCCTCGATCTTTAACTTCCGAACTCCGATATTCACTCTCCACTAGCAGTATTGTAAGAAACTGCTGGCAATGACCTTTTAAACTTTAGGCATTATATAAAACTTCATTTCTCAACTAAACTGCGTCATAACATTAAATCACGCAGTGACATGAAGTCAGCTTGGCAAACCCAGCCACGAACTGCCCCACCCCACAGGGTGGGTCTTCCTTTTATAACCTGTAAAAAAAACCTGTCACATGACCTCTACTGGTGGGAAAATGACGTCACTCCACCATCACAAGACCATTACCTCAAGTCCAGTATAGCTTCAACCCCAGTCACGTGACAAAGGTACCACTGTCACGTGTCATGGGTACGTAACACCTCCCTCCAAAAAAAAACATTTTTGGTCTGACAAGAACAAAAATTTTAACAATTACTTACAAGAAAAACAAAGGTATAAATTATATAACATACACAATATACAATACAGTAAGAGTGTTACAATAAAAAAAAACACTCCAAAAAAAAATTACATTGTACATTCAACATCGAGATAGACAATCAGCAACCACATTATCTTTACCTTTAATATGAGTTATCACAATATTGTACTCTTGTAACATCAAACTCCAATTTAATAATCTTCTGTTTTTGTTTTTCATCTTACTCAGAAAAACTAACGGATTATGATCAGTGTAAACAATAAGTGGTTTTTGAGTTGTACCAACATATACCTCAAAATATTCCAAAGCTAAAACAAGAGATAACAATTCTTTCTCTATTGTTGAATAGTTTCTTTGATGCTTATTAAATTTCTTAGAAAAGTAAGCTACTGGATGATCAACCTCATCACCCTCATTCCTTTGCATTAATACTGCTCCCGCAGCCTCATCACTAGCATCTACAGCTAATGAAAAAGGTTTTTCAAAGTCAGGTGCCTTAAGCACAGGTTGTTGACATATCATTGTTTTCAATTTTTCAAATGCTTCCTGACAAGGCACTGTCCACACAAACTTCACATCCTTCTGCAGAAGGTTAGTTAATGGAAGGGCGACATTAGCAAAATTCTTACAAAATTTTCGATAATATCCTACCATTCCCAAAAATCTTCTGAGAGTTTTTTTCCCCGTCAGAGTGGGAATCTCTAAAATTGCCTGAACTTTTGCCTGAACAGGAGCTACCTTACCTTGACCTACAACATAACCAAGGTAAGTCACAGTGGCATGTCCAAATTCACTCTTAGCTAAATTAATAGTCAAGTTAGCTTTTGAAAGCCTTTCAAACAATTTCTCCACCGCAATTATGTGTGCTTCCCAAGTATCATTTCCTGTCACTAAATCATCAATGTAAGCATCAGTATCTTTCAATCCCTGAATCACAGAGTTAATCATCCTCTGGAAAGTACCTGGGGCATTCTTCATCCCAAATGGAAGATCATTATACTCATATAACCCAGATGGAGTTACAAATGCAGAAATCTCTCTACCTCTGTCCGTTAATGGAACACACCAATACCCTTTCAATAAATCAATCTTTGTAAGGAACTTTGCTTTTCCAACCTTATCTACACAATCATCTACTCTAGGAATTGGATAGGCATCTGTTTTCGTTACAGCATTCACCTTCCTATAGTCCATACAAAACCTAATACTACCATCAGGTTTTGGCACCATAACACATGGCGAACTCCAATTCGAGTTAGAATGTCTAATAATATCATTCTCTAACATGTATTCAATTTCTTTCTCAGCAAGTTCACATTTTTCCATGTTCATCCTATATGGATGTTGTTTAATAGGTTTGGCATCTCCAACATCTACATCATGTGAAGCTATAGTAGTCCTTCTCGGAACATCTGGAAACAAATCCTTATATTTAAAAATCAATTCCTTCATCTGTTGTTTCTGCTCTAGCTGTAAATGTGCTAATTTCTCATCCATATTTTCCAGAATGGTCGAATTAGATAACCTAACAGAAACAATGTTAGATTTAGAATGAAAGTCAGATGAATCATCTATCATGTTCCCAGTTAAATCAAACTCATTCTCACTAACCACAACAGTCACAGTATCAGATTGTTTCTCAAAATATGGTTTAATCATATTTACGTGGCAAAGTTGTGTTGACCTTCTACGATCTGGAGTTTTTATTACGTAATCCACATCATTGATTCTAGACACAATTTCATAAGGACCATGAAATCTAGCTTGTAAAGGATTTGTCTGCACTGGGAAAAGAACCAACACCTTATCTCCAGGCTTAAACATCCTCATCCTAGCTTCTTTATCATACCAAGTTTTCATTTTCTACTGAGCCAACTTTAAATTTTCCTTGACTAAACTACAAGCTTTATGTAACCTGTCCTTAAATTTCAAAACATAGTCCAACAAATTAGTATGCACTTCCTTACTAATCCACTGTTCTTTCAATAAAGCTAAAGGTCCTCTAACTCTATGCCCAAACACAAGTTCAAATGGACTAAAACCTAAAGATTTCTGTACCGATTCCCTTACTGCAAATAAAAGTAAGTTTATACTCTCATCCCAGTCACTTTCATTTTCCACACAATATGTCCTAATCATATTCTTGAGGGTAGAATGAAACCTCTCCAAGGCACCTTGTGATTCTGGATGGTATGCAGATGAAGTGATTTGCTTAGCTCCCAATTTATAAACTATCTGTTGAAACAATCCAGACATAAAATTACTGCCTTGATCAGTTTGTATTTCCTTAGGCAATCCAAAATAAGTAAAGAATTTTATAAGAGCCTTCGTCACAGTTTTAGCTTTTATATTCCTAAGTGGTACTGCCTCTGGAAACCTAGATGAAGTACACATGATAGTCAACAAATACTGATAACCAGTTTTTGTCTTTGGTAATGGACCAACACAATCTACAATAACTTTAGAAAACGGTTCACCATATGCTGGAATAGGTTGTAATGGAGCTACTGGTGTAACCTGATTTGGTTTACCCACAATTTGACAAGTATGGCACGTTTTACAAAACATCGCCACATCTTTTCTTAGACCAGGCCAGTAAAAATGTTTTAAAATCTTGTCCACAGTTTTCCTTACCCCTTGATGTCCACCTAAAGGCACACTATGAGCTAAAGTCAAAATCTCATTTCGATAAACTTTAGGAACAACTACCTGATAAACAACATTCCATTCCTCACTTGCAGGAATTGTAGGCGACCTCCACTTCCTCATCAACACTCCTTTTTCCAAATAATATCCTACTGACACCTTCTCAATTTCACTACCTAGTAAAGCTTGTTCCCTTAATTTTATAATCTCAGGATCTCTATTCTGCTCTGCTATCATCTCCTTCCGAGACAGAGATAAATCTTCATAGTCAGACTTACTCCCAGAATCTTGTTCAAACAATGAAGGTAAGAAAGTCTCTGACACATCCTCAAAACTCGAATCCCGAGTTGAACAGTCATGAGTAACAACCTCATTCTGCACATCAATATTTTTAGCCATAGCTCTAGTCACAACACAGGAAGAATCTGTGTTAGAATTCATCTCTGGTTTCTCTGACTCCATTGTCAAATGCACTTCAGGAAAAACTTGTCCACCTGCCAAGTCATTACCTAACAATAAAGAAATACCCTTCACAGGTAAGCTATGCTGTAATCCTACTTTAACAAATCCTGTAACTAACCCTGATTTTAAATTTACTTTATGTAAATGTACAGGCATAAAATCACTTCCAACACCTCTTATGTAATTCACCTCACCAGTATCACTCTCTTCATTAAACTTCAACACACTATCTAACATCAGTGATTGAGAAGCTCCAGTATCCCTAAGGATTTTTATTGGCACCAGAGTAGATCCTTCTTTCAAGGATACAAACCCTTCAGTTATAAAATGATCATATCCCTTTCTAACTTGGTCAGACTCTAACAAATCCTCATTTGTGTTTACCAAACCCTGTAACTTTACAGGTGCTTCAGTATGTTGCACACAAGCATCTGGAACTGCTTCTTTCTCTTTCTTTTTCAATTTGAAACAGTTAGCTATTACATGGCCAGGCTTCTTACAATAGTTACAAATAAGACCAAACTGTCTTTCCTTCACAGGTTTTCCTTCCTCCTTACCTTTCTCATTAACCTCTGATTTAATTTCTGATTTACCTTGAGTCTCCATATTATTTTTCCTCTTAAAAATTCTGTCCTGAGGAAATTTATTCTTATGGATTAAAACATACTCATCAGCTAATCTAGCACAGTCCTGCAATTTATCAGTATCCCTCTCATTTAAGTAGGTCCTTACTTCAACAGGAATGTTTCTTTTAAATTCCTCCATCAAAATTAGCTCTTTCAATGTATCATAGTCCTCATTTACATTTTTAGAAGAAACCCATCTCTCAAAACACATAGCTTTTTCATAGGCAAATTCCACATAAGTCTTTTCCACAGACTTTTTCAAACTTCTGAATCTTTCCCTATATGCTTCTGGGACTAATTCGTATGCTTTGAGAATATTCGTTTTCACAATATCATAATCTAATGCTTGCGCAGCAGTTAAAGCTGTGTAAACCTGCTGTGCTTTGCCTTTAATTACACTCTGTAACAACACTGACCATTTATCTTTCGGCCAGTCTGACATCCGAGCAATAGTTTCAAAATGTTGAAAATATCTTTCCACTTCTGTTTCACTAAATGGAGGGACCAATTTAATTTCTTGACTAGCAACAAACGGTTTTTTAGAATCAGAAGACTGATTCCCAGACCTTAATTTCGCCATTGCATATTCAAAATCTCTCTGCTTCTGTTCAGCTTCCAATTTACACCTCTCTAACATCATTTGTTCGATTTGCAACTGCATCTCCAGATTACTTATTGGAAACGATTCTAAAATCGATTCATCAAAATCACCCGAAGCCACAAAATGTGATGCGATTTTTCTCTGTATTACAGCTTTTGATGTAGTCTTCAAAATACCTTTAAGTTGCAATCTACGAGCTATCTCAGATACATCAGTTTTTTTCGCCTTCGCTAACAAATCCGCGGCTGGCGAATCCAGAAACTCATCAATATTCATCGTTGCCGAATACCACTCACAAGCCAATCAAACAAAAGAATCGAGCAGTCCCCGTTACCAAAACACCGATTCAAAAGTTAACAAGCATTTAAACTCAAACGATCCAATCCGGACGCAGCCCCCATATTTATGTTACGTATTCAGGCAACAATAAATATATATCAGTTAGGCAAGGGTTTTTATAACAAATAACACGTTTATCAAACACTGAAAACAAACCCCCCAAAAGTAAACAAACACTAGCGTAACTGGAAAACAGCTGCTGTGCGGCAGATTCACAGTTCTTAATAGCGTTGCAGTTCAAACAGTTCTTAAAGCGGTATTGAAAAAAAACAGTTCTTTAAAGTGGTATGCCGAAAGTTCAAAAGCTCACAGTCCATTTAAAAGGAGAGACTTTTTAAGGCGATTTAAATTCTCTTCCACGTCGTTGTCCTTCGATCCCCGGCGTCGAACTTTCCCACGAAGAATTTTATGAAATATAACGGCTTAAAGGCACTGACCTTCCTTCCACACTATTCTCAAATCCTTTCTGGTCAAACCCAGGGATTAACAGCAAGAATAGTCAACGGAATCCTTCTGAATGAGGATCAAATAAGGTCGAAACCCATCCACCGTCGAAAATCGATTCTCCTCGATCTTTAACTTCCGAACTCCGATATTCACTCTCCACTAGCAGTATTGTAAGAAACTGCTGGCAATGACCTTTTAAACTTTAGGCATTATATAAAACTTCATTTCTCAACTAAACTGCGTCATAACATTAAATCATGCAGTGACATGAAGTCAGCTTGGCAAACCCAGCCACGAACTGCCCCACCCCACAGGGTGGGTCTTCCTTTTATAACCTGTAAAAAAAACCTGTCACATGACCTCTACTGGCGGGAAAATGACGTCACTCCACCATCACAAGACCATTACCTCAAGTCCAGTATAGCTTCAACCCTAGTCACGTGACAAGGGTACCACTGTCACGTGTCACGGGTACGTAACATAATGATTTAGATGATGGAATAAAAGGTTTGGTTGCCAAGTTTGCAGGTGATACAGATTGGTGGAGGGGCAGGCAGTGCTGAGGAAACAGGTAGGATGCAGAAGGACTTAGGCAGATTAGGAGAAAGGGCAAGAAAGTGGCAAATGAAATACAATGTTGGAAGATGCATGGTCCTGCATTTTTGGTAGTAGGAATAAATGTGCAGACTATTTTCTAAATGGGGAGAATATCCAGGAATCTGGGGGGATGTCACGTGATGACGTACGATCGAGACGTGGAAATCCATCTCTCCCGTAAAAAAACAGTAAAATAATGTTTAAGTTAAGAAAAGTTAGTAAATACTTTTTAAAAATTACTTATAAACTACTCAGGATTGTCTTAAGATATGTCTCCTAAACAGAAGCAGAAGAAAACTACTACTTTGAAGACAACACAAGTTGGAAAAGAATCAAGGCCGGCCGCCATGAAAGAGCCTCGGGCTCAAGTGCATTTTACCTCCGGCGATACAGAACAGGAATCTGCGGCAACATCAACCGTTTCCAAAAAAAAGAGCAACAGGAATTGTGCATGCGTGAAGGAAGGGGCTTGCGCAAACACGAGCAACCCAAACTACAAATCCCAGCTATGATCGGAACTGAAAGTGAAAGTGAATATGAGGTGAAATCAAATTCTCTGGATAAATCAGAGGAAGATGAAGAGACAAACAAAGAAGAGCAACAGGAAGAGGTTGGAGGTGATATTGGAGACATACAAAAATCTTTGGTGCAAATAATGCATGAATTAAAAGCATTAAAAGTAATAAAAAATATTAAAAATATGAAGATCATGTTTGATAAAATGATGAAAAGACAGGACAAAATGGACAAGAAAATTAAAAACTTGGAAGAAACAATGGGAGACACCATTGATAGAGTGAATAAAATGGAAGATAATATTTCTGCCTGGACATCAGAAAGAACACGGTTGGAAAAAGTGGATGTACTTGAAAATTTTAGCAGACGAAAAAATATTAAGATTGTTGGACTTAAAGAAGGTATAGAGGGAGAGGATCCAATAAATTTTTTTCAAAAATGGATTCCGGAAATTTTGTAAATGGAAGAAGGAACCCAGTTAATTGAAATTGAAAGGGCTCACAGAGCCTTAAGATCAAGATCTCAAGTTGATCAAAACCCACGATCAATCTTGATAAAATGCTTAAGATATCAAGATAAAGAAAAGATCCTGAAGGCGGCTGCCCAACATGCCAGAAAGAGAAATGGGCCATTGATGATAGAAGGGATGACAGTTCTTTTCTATCCTGATATAAGTTATGACCTTTTGAAGAGAAAGAAGGAACTTAACCTAGCGAAAAAAGTTTTATGGGAAAAGGGGTATAAATTAATATTGCGCTATCCGGCAACCCTGATAATTTTTTTGGACGACGGAAAAAGAAGATCTTTTACTGATTATCGGGATGCGGAAGAATTTGCACAAGAACTCCCAAATATTTGCTAACCACAGCCAAAGATTTAAAAGTGAAACGGATTAAAGATGAAGACAGGGACAGTGAATGGAGTTGATGGATGTTTAAGGACAGAAGAATATTTAAATATATTCTTAATTATATGATATAGGGGGAGAAAGGTAAACATTTGAGAAATATTAATCGAGAGTAGTGATATTATTTTTTCTTCTCTTATATATACCTTTTTATGTTACGGGGGAGCTGGGGGAACTTCGGATTAATTGCTACGGGATTCACGTGTGTAATCATGGCAATTGCCATGACCCATACAATGGAGGGGGGTAGTGTGTTTTTTTTTATTCACAACATTAGTAGGGGGGTATTTTGTTATTTTTTTCTTTACAATCTGTTTTTCCTTAATCTTTCTTTCTTTGCCTGTACAATCGGGGGGGGGGGGGGGAGACACATAGCAACATGGAGAATTTTTAAAAAAGATTCCCCAAGGTACTACGAAAGTTGAAAAGTTAGGTATTACTATAGACTGTTAAAAATAATGACTAATTCACTGAATTTTTAAAGTTTTAATGTTAATGGGTTTAATGGACTGGTGAAAAGAAAAAGAATTTTAACATACATTAAGAAAATTAAAATAGATGTAGCTTTTAGCTGCATTCCACTTGAAAAAATTACTTATAATTTAAGAGATAAATATGAAATATTTTTGAAAATTTGGAGCCCTTATTTACAAAAGATAGGATTAAATATATAGGTGCTCCAAAGATAAAATTATTGGTTATTTGGGGAAAGAAATAAATATATATACTAAAGCTATTATGAACTCCATGGAGCATGTGGGGATCTTCCGATATCCAGGCATTCTTTCTTTCTTTCTTTTTTTTCTCCTCTTTCTACAGGGATATGTTGGGGGGAGGGGTTAAGGGGAGGGGGGAAGGGTTGATCATTTTTTCCCCTTCTGTAACCATTTGAAAATTCAATTAAAAAAAATTTATTAAAAAAAAAGAAAATCCAGGAATCTGAGATGCAGAGGGAATTGTGAATCCTTTTGCAGAACACCCTAAAGGTTAACTTACAGGTTGAGTTGGTGGTGAGGAAGGCAAATGCCATGTTAGCATTCATTTCAAGAGATCTAGAATACAAGAGCAAGGATGTGATGCTGAGTCTTTATAAGGCACTGGTGAGGCCTCACCTTGAGTATTGTGAGCAGCTTTGGGCACCTCTTCTTAGAAACGATGTGCTGGAGTTGGAGAGGGTCCAGAGGAGATTCACAAGGATGATTCCAAGAGTGAAAGGGTTATCATACGAGGAACATTTGATGGCTCTGGGTCTGTACTCGCTGGAATTCAGAACGATGAGGCATATCTCACTGAAACCTTTCGAATGCTGAAAGGCCTAGACAGAGTAGATGTGGAAAGTATGTTTCCCATGGTGGGAGAGACTAGGACATGAGGGCACAGCCTCAGGATAGAGGGGCACCCTATCAAAACAGAGATGCGAAGAAATTTCTTTAGCCAAAGGGTGGTGAATTTGTGGAATTTGTTGCCACATGTAGCTGTGGAGGCCAGGTCACTGGGTTTATTTAAGTCAGAGATTGATAGCTTCTTAATTGGACATGGCGTCAAAGGTTACGGGGAGAAGCGTGGGAACAGGGTTTGAGGAGGTGACAAAAAAAGGATCAGCATGACTGAATGGCGGAGCAGATTCGATGGGCCAGATGGCCTGATTCTGCTCCTGTGTCTTATGTTCTTAAGGTCAAAACAAAAATTACTATAAGTTACAACACAAAATAAATTGTGCAAAAGAAGAACACTGAAATAGTGTTCATGGACTGTTCAGACATCCGATGGTGGATGGGAAGGTGGTGTTCCAATATCATTGGGTATGTACCTTCAGGCTCCTGTAACTCCTTCCTAATACTAATGGAAAGAAGGCATGATGCTAATGGCGAGGGTCCTTAATGATGGATGCAGTCTTTTTCCTTTGTACTACCTCAATGCACTTATATAATGAAATAATCTGTACAGATTAGGCCAGGAGTGAGGCTGAGGAAGGGAAATAAGGATCAGCCATGATTGAATGGTGGAGCAGACTCCATGGGCCAAATGGCCTAATTCTGCTCCTATGTCTTATGGTCTTAAAACCAGGCATTACTTCTGGTGCTCTCTCTCAATACAGGAGCCCCTCAGGGCTGCGTACTGAGTCCCCTCCTTTACTCCCTGTTTACCTATGACTGTATCGCCACCCACAGCTTCAATCTGCTAATTAAATTTGCCAACAACAATACATTGATTGGCCTTATCTCAAACAACAACGAGGTGGCCTACAGGGAAGAAGTCATCTCTCTGACACAGTGGTGTCAGGAAAACAATCGCTCCCTCAAAGTTGCAAAAACAAAGGAGCTGGTTGTGGATTACAGGGCTAACCCCTATTGACATCAATTAATCTGGGGTTGAGCTTTAAGTTCTTTGGCATTCACATGACCGAGGACCTCACGTGGTCTGTACAGCTGTGTGGTGAAAAGGCACAACAGCACCTCTTTCACCTCAGATGGTTGAGGAAAATTGGTATGGGCCCCCAAATCCTAATAACTTTCTACAGGGACACAATTGAGAGCATCCAAACTTCAAACGTAGGACTCTGCAGACAGTAGTGCGGACAGCCCAGGGCATCTGTAGTTGCGAACTTCTCCTGATTCAGGACACTTACAAGGACAGGTGTGTAACAAGGGCTCGTAGGATCATTGAAAACCCAAGCCATCCCAACCATAATGTATTATAGCTGCTACCATCTAGGAAACAGTACCACAGCATAAAAGCCAGGACCAACAGGCTCCAGGACAGCTTCTTCCACCAGGCCATCAGACTGATGAACTCACACAGATTTGAGTGTACTTTATATTACATTGACTGTTCCATTTATTATAAATTACTATGATTGCACATTGCACATTTAAATGGAGACGTAATGCAAAGATTTTTACTCCTCGTGTATGTGAAGGATGTAAGAAATAAAGTCAATTCAATTCACACAAGATGCCCGAACTGCTGAGAGTTTCTTTCATACTTCTGCAAGTAGTGGGTATATAGAACAAGCTGCCAGATGGTGGAGGCAGCTACACTGACATTTAAAAGACATTTGTACAGGGACGTGGACAGGAAAGGTTCAGAGGGTTTTAGGACCAACTCAGGCAAATAATCAGCATTGGAAGGAGGAACATCACAAATCTAAGATTTGCTGATGACATTGATGGATTTGCAGGAAAAGAGGATGAACTGGCCAACCTGGTCAGCTATCTTATCAGAGCCTCCAAAGTTTGGAATGGAAATAAGTGCCGAGAAAACCAAGCTCATGGCAAAAGCCAACGGTGCCATCACAACAGACATCTCAGTCCATGGTCAGAAACTTGACACAGTGCAGCAGTTCAAATACCTGGGGGCAATCATCAGTGATGAAGGATCAAGACCAGAAGTCCTGGCAAGAACTGCAGAGACAATGACTGCACTATCCAAACTCAAGACAATATGGAGGGACAGCAACATCACCATGAAGTACAAGATCAGACTCCTGCGTGCATTGGTATTCTCCATCTTCCTGTACACATGTGAGACATGGACCCTACAGCAGAACTACAGAGGAAGATACAGGAATTGGAAATGAGATGCTATCGCAACATCTTGGGCATCTCATACTTGGACCGAATCACAAGCGAGCAGGTCCTCAAGACCATCCAGCACCACAGTGGCCCTCCTGAAGACCTTCTCACAACGGTGAAGAAAAGAAAGCTGAGATGGTATGGCCACGTAACAAGATCCAGTGCCCTTGCAAAGACCGTTCTACAAGGAACTGTAGAAGGGAAAAGGAGAGGCAGACAGAGGAAAAGATGGACGGACATTAAAGAATGTACAGGGAAAACATTTGCAGTGTCCCAGGCTCTGGCACACAACCGTGACAGATGGAACAGACTAGTGCAAAGCTTGTCATGACGGCACCCAGACAACTCCACCAGGAGTTAAGCAGACATTCCACCTCTCCTGGAAGTCTCCTGCATATTGATAGCAGCTCCCTGATGCCCACAAATTATATGTAATATAGCGGGAGAGGGAGAGGGAATAAGTTTTTGCAGGGTGGGATGTCTGAGTTAAGGGTGCAAGGCAAGGCATCTTGGCTAGCATGTACGAGTAGGGCTGAAGTCAAGTCAAGTCACTTTTTATTGTCATTTTTATTGCTGGTACAGTACACACTAAAAACCAGACAACTTGCTACATGAAACAGTACAAAAACTACACTGAACTACGTAAAAATAGACAAAAAAAAAAACGACACTAGACTACAGACCTACCCAGGACTGCATAAAGTGCACAAACAGTGCAGGCATTACAATAAATATTAAACAAGACAATAGGCGCAGTAAGTTGGTGTCAGTCTAGGCCAGGCATGGGCAAACTACGGCCCGGGGGCCATATGCGGCCCGTTAAGCTTTTTAATCCAGCCCACAGAACTTGATGAAATTATATTAATAAACCTTGTTAACGTTTTTTTCCCCGCAATTCTGGCGTTTTCGCCACAACAAAACTAAATCCAGACTTTGATGCGCTGGCTAAAAAGGGAGACCAACAACACTGTTCCCACTGAAATTAAAAGTAAGTTTCTTCGTTGTGTTATGTAAAAAATGCATTTGAAAATACTTTTTTCAATAAGCCTTACATGTTACATGTCATTTCTGTTAAGTGATGGACGTGAGTAGTGCGCAGGTGCACGTACGTTCTCAAAATAAAAAATGCGCTCCAGATCAAATAACGCGCTCCGCATACTGGCGCGCTGTCACTGTTCTGTCCTTGTGCTGGTCGTTGTTGAGTTTTGGCACAGGGGACAATTGAATAAGAAGGAGCAGGACAAGTAGACCTGCATCTCCTACCGTTTTTGAAATAAAGACAGTCAGGAGGAGAGTGATGATGATAATATCTTGAAGGATAACAGAATTTTCAGTGCTTTAAAATAATAACTGTTACTATTAAAAAAAGCTGTATTTTATTCATTTAATTTTCAGTGTTTTAAAAGTCATTTCAATAAATAGCTAAATACCATGGGACTTCAAAGACAGATATTTTGTTGTAATGCATTTGTTCATTTTCAATTGAAATTAAAGCACATGTTTCTACATATCCCATGATATTTTATTTTCTCTTATGAGGTGTATTACCAAAACACTCCGTCCATCTGCTCCTGGTCCTGTCAAATTTTAGAACCCTTTGTGGCCCACAAGTCAAAAAGTTTGCCCACCCCTGGTCTAGGCTCTGGGTATTGAGGAGTCTGATGGCTTGTGGGAAGAAACTGTTACATAGTCTGGTCATGAGAGCCTGAATGCTTCTGAGTCTTTTCCCAGATGGCAGGAGGGAGAAGAGATTGTATGAGGGGTGCATGGGGTCCTTCATAATGCTGTTTGCTTTGCGGATGCAGCGTGTAGTGTAAATGTCCGTGATGGCGGGAAGAGAGACCCCGATGATCTTCTCAGCTGACCTCACAATCCGCTGCAGGGTCTTGTGATCCGAGATGGTGCAATTTCTGAACCAGGCAGTGATGCAGCTGCTCAGGATGCTCTCAGTACAATGTGATGAGGAGGTGGGAGATGGGACTTTCCTCAGCCTTCGCAGGGACTGTTTCCGTCTTGTATGACTCTAGGAATCTGTAAGTTGTCCGAAAACATCTCCTAAAGCTTGAGGATATAGGTCGTGCCCTGGGATTCATCTAAACTCACCAATTCCTTGATACTTAGTTCTTTTATTTCCGCAACCTTGCGAGAGATAAGTATATTTGCAAGGGTTAATATGCATCATTCCTGAAGAGATACGTAAAGAAAAGCACTTTGTATTGCTCACATTTTCATTTCCAAATGGAGAATCCAAAGAAAAGCATATCATATAAAACCGCGCTCTCAGACCGTCATCAGGACGGCGCATGCGTACCCAAGGGCTTTACTCGGCGTGGCGCGCGTGCGCGCCGGCGGGAGTGTTGCGCGTGCGCAGTGCCGGGCCGAGTGCCGAATGCGAGGCGTCGGACGTCGGGATGCGGCTGAACAAGGATGTTGTGCTGCGGGGTCAGCTGGCCGTGCTCGTGCCCTACAACGCGCGGCACGTCCCCAGGTGGGAAAGGGACAATTAACGCGCGCTTAGGTGTCAATGCGTGCTCGTGGCCTGCAGAGTCAGTTTGCGTTCATGGCCTTAGGCGTGCACGTTCTCGCCTGGTAGGGTTAGGGGGTCGTGATCTGCACAATTATTGGGGTTAGTACGTGCTCACTGTGACCCTCGGGGTCGTGAGGGCGGTGCACACTCATGGCTTATGTTAGAGCCCAAGAAAGCAGGAGCACGAGCAGGAATAGGGCACTGTCATTCAGTATGATCACGTCTGATATACCCCAAGCTGCGATTCCTCTTCCTCAGTTTCCTAATCACCTTCGACCTCTTTAACAGAAAGACATAATAATAATAATAATAATAAATAAGCAATAAATATCAAGAACATGAGTTGAAGAGTCCTTGAAAGTAGTGGGGCCATTTTAATGATGGGGCAAGTGAACCTGATGGTTGAGGGATAATAACTGTTCCTGAACTTCGTGGTGTGAGTCCTGAGAAAGAGTATCTAATTCTTGTGGCAGCCGTGAACACTACCTCATTTTTAACACTACTGACATTTTAAAAATTTCTATTTTTGCACAACTTATTTTACTATTTACTATAATTCACCGTTTTTTTCTATTTTTATACTGCTGCTGCCAAGTCAACAAAGTTCATGACATTCGCTAGTGATACTAAGCCTGATTCTAATTTGGTCCTGGGTGGTGGGGTGGGTTGGGGGTCCCTGATGATAGATATCGCTTTCCTGTGACGCTTCGTGACTGAAGACCAAAGAATGATCCTTGAGGCACTCCACTAATTGCTTCTTTCCAGTTCTTACCTAGAGTTCAAATATCCCAGGGTATTTCATACTCTGTTAATCATTGAGAAGTTTGATGGTTGTCATTCCTAAACCAACCTGCACAGCCTTAACCCTACTTCAGCATGGAGCACAACAACCACTTCTTGCACTATATTGTTCCTAATTGTGTTTTGCACAGTCTTCTTTTACTATCTTGAACAATTTATGTTCTGTCTGTTGTCTGACTCAATGTGCTTGTAATACTGGTGTAAACAAATTTTTCATTGTACCTGTACCTCACTGTACTTATGCACACGACCATGAACTCGACTTGACTCAGATTGATGTTGTTCTTTGCCATGACACCTCACTCGGTACCTGACAGCTTTTACAATTATTGGGTGATTTCCTGTGATTATTTCACCTGAACAACAAGGATGATATGAACAATCCTAAGGTTTCCTTCCACAGAAGTGCTACTTGCCCATAAGATTAAAATAACTAGGTACCCTCTACTTGGGCCTACTGCATACTAGTATAACTGTGAAAACAAGGGTGAACTTGGTGAAGAAAGTGTCAGAACATACCGAAGGAGCACTGACAGAATACTCTGTATTGTAACATTGGTCCCTGTTTATTCAGCTGCAGATTAGTGTTTATCTCATGTTCTGCAGCCACCATAAGAAATACATCAATGTTCAGTTTAATTTAGACAAGGACATTTAGGTGCACCTCAACAAAGGAACTTGCAGAGACTCACTAGACTGGTTACAAGAACAATGAGTTTTCCGTATGAGGCTTTTCCATATAGACTTTGGGACTGTATTCTGAAGAGTTTTGGAGGATGAGGAGAAATTTTATCGAAAAACTAGAGTTTGACAGACTAGATTAAGAAATTCATGAAGTTGTACACCATGGAAACAGATCCTTTGGCCTAACTAGTCAATGCCAGCCAAGATGCCTATTCAGACTAATCCCATTTGACTGTATTTGAGCCTTATCACTCTAAATCTTTACTATCCATGTACCTGTATTTGAAATATTGTTAATTGGATCTGACAGTTAAGGTGGCAACTGCTATGATGTCAGCTGCCCATTCACAGTGAGTACCAGACTGATGTATAGTTATCACACAAGGCAAGTGCAAATTTATTCCATTTAATTATTTAAAATGGTTTTCTATTTCAATCATGTTGTTTGTTAGAATTACTGTTCTGTGGGAAAAATTTTTTCAAGAATCTTTGAATGACTTGAAAATTGGAATGTAAGGTAGACATTCAATTTGTTCATTGTAAGCTTGGAGATATAGCACAAATGAAGACACATCTTGTCAAATCCACCACAACAGCTTTTTAAAACCATACTGGCAAAAGTGTCTGGTTTGAGCACCTGGACATCATCCATTTGGAAGGGACTGTGAATCAGGCCCAATGCTGAAAACAAAGGTACTGTAGGTGCCCCAGTTCCTTCACACATCCTAAAAACTTGCAGCGTGGTAAGTTACTTGGCCATTGTAAATTGCCCCTGATGTATAGAGGTCTGGTAGATTTGGGGATATTTTGATGAGAATGGGAGATAAACGAAAAGTAGCTTAATGTAGGATATGTGTAGAAATGGGTGGCTGATAGTTGTCACGGATGCAGTGAACCAAGGGTTTGTTACATTCTCTGTGCTATTAACTGTAAAATAACTCATCACTGATCTTGCAACAGAGATTTCTGGCTTCGGCCCCTTTTGGAGATGGTGGATATTGTGGCCACCTTCTCCTCAAATGGAAGATGATAGATAACCCAAAGTACAATGGAAGGACCCATCACATTAATCTGCTCAAATAGATCTTTAGCATGGCATGCCACTTTGACATCGTAGGAAGCTGTGGACTCAAATGAGAGTGTGAGGCTTTTTGTGCCATATGAAAGATGATCAATATTCATGCCACACAGACATTTAGATTGTGGGATGAGCTGGGTTGTTTTAATTTGGCCATTATGGACTTGTCGGGCCAAACAGACTCCTTCCATTCAGTGACTGTTATGTGGTTCTTTATTTGCTTGCAGAGACCACAAAACTTAATGAGATGCAAGACCCTTTGTCCAACTGTCTCTCTCTTCCACCTTCCACTCTTCCCAAATTTGGAATAGCAGCAACAGTATCAGGTGCTGCATTTTGTGTTGGTTTTGGTGCAGGTTTTTGTGTTGTATATTCTCATCTTCAAACTCTGCAATAAAAACTGGTGTAATTTTTCAGCTAGAACCAAGTACTCAGAATTTCTGCAGAGATGCTTGGTGACCATGACTTTGGAAAATAGCTCTTCATATCAGAAAATTTGGCTAAATCTTGGTTAGAGTTGTAATTGGACAATAACCTTGACTTTAATTGTATAAATTGCGTGCTGGCAAATTCGTCTGGTCTTACTTTCCTCTTGTGTATTTCTATGACTTTGGGGGAGAGTTGTTAAATAAGCTGCTGATTCCCTGTTGCATATTGCATTATTGCACATAGTAGATTGGGAGGAGAGAGTTTTATTCAAGTGCACCAAATATTTTTTCACTGTTATTTGTAATTGATTACACACATGGCTTTCTATTTATGATTTACAGTACATTTAATTGGTTGCAGATATCACCAGTGGATGAAATCAGAAGAGTTACTGAAACTCACAGCTTCAGAGTCTCTTACCCTGGAACAGGAGTATCAGATGCAGAGAAGCTGGCAGGAGGATGATGATAGTAAGGATTTGCTAATTTGTTGGTTTCTTGGATTGGCTTCATTCAGTCATTTGATTTTTATTTTACTGATATTTGTGCAGAACACTACTAAATTTGTTCTGGTTCATCAGTCTGAGGAGTAATGATGCTGAAGAACTGGTATGTTTCTCTTTCATAAACTTCTCCATACTTGTACATGATAGCTGCTGCCAAGGCCCACATTTCTATGAGCCACTTCCTTGAGTCATTACAATCCTTGTGTGGTTACTCTTATTTCTCTGGATGTTAAGGGAATTGAGGGACATGAGAATAAGTTGAGTTAGACGATCAACCATGATTTGAACAGGTTTGAAGGCTGAATGGCTTACTCCTGCTCTTATTTCCTACATTCCTAGTTTAGGTAGATGCAGCATTCTAACCCAACAATGATAAAGGAATATAAGTCTTTTAACAGAAGTTGAAAGGAGTGGTGTTACTGTGCATGCACTGCAGCTAGCTTTCTAGGCAGTAGATGTCATGGGATTGGGAAGTGCTGTCAATATCCTATGAAGGATCTAAAGTCCTAATCCACCAGGCTGAGTCTAAGAATGTGGTGCTTGGGATGTTAGTCATGCAAGCTGCTTTGTCATGGTTAATGTGGAGCTTTTGGAGAATCATTGGAACTGCACTCATCCAGTCAAGTGGAGAATATTCCATTGTGCTCCAGACTTGGGGCTTGTAATTATAAAAATGCTGTGGGGAATCAGATGGTCCCTTTCCTCAGGATATCCTGTCAGTGATTTGCCTGCTGTAGAAGTTATTCACCTGCCTTACCAGGTAACGTATCTGGTCAGTGATGACCTCCAAGATGGTGATGCATTCAATGCTTGTCCCTTGAATGTCAAAGGGAAATTATTAGATTTTTGCGTGGCACTTTACATAAGTGGAATTAATAAAGCAGCTATACATGGTTTGGCCCAGGGTAAGTATTAGGCACGTCAGGTCAGTTTCAAACAATACGCTCTTTTTGTCCCAAACCAGGAAGATTCAGTATTTTCTCATTGCGATGTTTTCCTGATTGCTACATGTCCCAACTTGGATCAGTTTTTAAGTGAAGAGTTTGATAGATACCCTAAGGAAGTCCCATACATCACTTTGGGGTTGATTAGAATTTTGGCTGCAGAGATGAGAGCCAGGTCTATAATTCAATGCACAAGCCGTCCTTAATTGGTCAGTGCAGATGAAATGACCCAGGGTAAAATATGTATTTTAAGAAATATATCAATCATTTGTGTCAAATATTGTTTCCACCTATTTTCATCATGTTAACCGTGGGCTACCACCTGCATTAGGTCTTACCTAGAAATTTGCAGTTTTCATAGAGTGAAGTGCAAATGCATATGTAAGACTCTGGTTTAATTGTTGCTTGGGTTTTTCTTTTCCGTGCATGTAGTGCCTCGGGTGGCAGCTTTGCCATTCCTTTAGCATTTTTGTCTGTTTTTACAAAGCCAAGTTGCTAGCTGGATGCCCAACCCAGCATGAATGGAAAGCATGCAAGGAGCTGGCTGGATTCAAAAACCGGGACCACTCACCTCGAAGTCCGGTGCAGATGCCACTATATCACCGACTGGCCAACCCCAGTTTAAGACCACGCTTTATTTTATTACTACAGTTATGCTCCTGGGCATTTTATTTTCTGCAGATTTCTTCAAAATGCAAATCTATATAAAAAGGACAGGGAGGGAGGCAAAAGATGTGGGGGCTTGGCACTGTTAATCAGAGATAGTGTCATGGCCATAGAAAAGGAGGAAGACATGGAGGTATTGTCTAGGTAGTCTCTGTGAGTGGAAGTTAGGAACAGAAAGGGGTCAATAACTCTACTGGGTGTTTTTTATAGACCACCCAATAGTAACAGGGACATTGAAGAGCAGATACGGAGACAGATTCTAGAAAGGTGTAAGAATAACAGGGTTGTTGTGGTGGGAGATTTTAATTTCCCAAATATTGATTGGCATTTCCCTAAAGTGAGGGATTTAGATGGGATGGAGTTTGTTAAGTGTGTTCAGGAAGGTTTCTTGACACAATATGTAGATAAGCTGACAAGAGAAGAGGCTGTACTTGATCTGGTATTGGGAAATGAACCTGCTCAGGTGTCAGATCTCTCAGTGGGAGAGCATTTTGGAGATAGTGATCATGACTCTATCTCCTTTACCATAGCATTGGAGAGGGATAGAAACAGGCTAGTTAGACGGGCTAGTGTTTAATTGGAGTAAGGGGAAATATGAGGCTATCAGGCAGGAACTTGGAAGCATAAATTGGAAACAGATGTTCTCAAGGAAAAATACGGAAGAAATGTGGCAAATGTTCAGGGGATATTTGTGTGGAGTTCTGCAAAGGTACATTCCAATGAGACGGAAAGGATGGTAGGGTACAAGAACTGTGGCTCTTGTAAATCTAGTCAAGAAGAAAAGAAGAGCTCACAAAAGACACAAAAACCTAGGTAATGATAGAGAGCTAGCAATTATGGTTAGCAGGAAGGAGCTCAAAAAAGTAATTCGGAGAGCCAGAAAGGGCCATGAGAAGGCCTTGGCTGACAAGATTAAGGAAAACCCAAAGGCATTCTACAAGAATGTGAAGAGCAAGAGGATAAGACGTGAGAGAATAGGATCAATCAAGTGTGACAGTGGAAAAGTGTGTATGGGACTAGAGGAGATAGCAGAGGTACTTAATGTGTACTTTGCTTCAGTATTCACAACAGAAAAGGATCTTGGCAATTGTAGGGATGACTTACAGAGGACTGAAAAGCTTGAGCATGTAGACGTTAAGAAAGAGAATGTGCAGGAGCTTTAGGAAAATGTCAATTTGGATGAGTCATCGGGACCAGACGAGATGTACCCAGGCTACTGTGAGAGGCGATGGAGGAAATTGCAGAGCCTCTGATGATGATCTTTGTATCATCAATGGGGACGGGAGAGGTTCCAGAGGATTGCAGAGTTGCAGATGTTTTTCCATTGTTTGAGAAAGGGAGTAGAGATAGCCCAGGAAATTATAGACCAGTGAGTCTTACTTCAGTGGTTGGTAAGTTGATGGAAAAGACCCTGAGAGGCAGGTTTTATAAACATCTCGAGAGGCATAATATGATTAGGAATAGTCAGCATGGCTTTGACAAAGGCAGGTTATACCTTAGGGGCCTGATTGAATTTTTTGAGGATGTGACTAAACACATTGATGATGGTAGAGCAGTAGGTGTAGCTTATATGGATTTCAGCAAGGAATTTGATTAGGTACCCATGCAAGGCTTATTGAGAAAGTAAGGAGGCATGGGATCCAAGGGGACATTGCTTTGTGGATCCAGAACTGGCTTTCCCACAGAAGGCAAAGAGTGGTTGTACATGGGTCATGTTCTGCATGGAGGTCAGTCTCCAGTGGTGTACCTCAGGGATTTGTTCTGGGACCCTTACTCTTAGTGATTTTTATAAAAGACCTGGATGAAGAAGTAGAGCAATGGGTTCATAAATTTTCTGATGGCACAAAGGTTGGAGGTGTTGTGGGTAGTGTGGAGTGCTGTCAGAGGTTACAGCAGGACAGTGATAGGGTGCAAAAATCGGCTGAGAAGTGGCAGATGGAGTTCACCTCATATAAGTGTGAGGTGGTTCATTTTGGTAGGTCAAATATGATGACAGAATATAGTATTAATGGTAAGACTCTTGGCAGTGTGGAGGACCAGAGGGATCTTGGGGTCTGAGTCCATAGGACACTCAAGGCTGCTGCGCAGGTTAAGAAAGCATACGGTGCATTGGGATTGAGTTTAGGAGCTGAGAGGTAATGTTGCAGCTATATCATGAGCTATATATGTTGCAGCCTGGTCAGACTTCACTTGTAGCACTGTGCTCAGTTCTGGTCACCTCACTACAGAGAGGATCTGGAAGCCATATAAAGGGTGCAGAGGAGATTTACAGGGATGTTGCCTGGATTGGGGAGCATGCCTTATGAGAATAGGTTGAGTGAACTTGGCCTTTTCTCCTTGGAGCAATGGAGGATGAGAGGTGACTTGATAGAGGTGTATAAGATGATGGGAGGCATTGATTGTGTGGATAGTCAGAGGCTTTTTCCCAGGGCTGAAATGGCTAGGACCAGAGTTTTAAGGTGCTTGGAAGTAGGTAAGTTTTTTACGCAGAGAGTGGTGAGTGCGTGGAATGGGCTGCTAGTGATGGTGGTGGAGGCGGATACGATAGGGTCTTTTAAGAGACTCCTGGATAAGTACCTGGAGCTCAGAAAAATAGAGGGCTATGGGTAACCCTAGGTAATTTCTCAGGTAACGTCCTGTTCGGCACAGCTTTGCGAGCCGAAGGGCCTGTATTGTGCTGTAGTTTTTTCTATGTTTTCAAATTATATTATACAATCGAGAATTTCATTTTTGCTGTTAAATTAAAAGTTCAGGTTAGTCTTCTTGTAATTAGCCAAGAGGATTTGTCTTGTTAACAATTTGGCCAATTTGATGCCCAGGAAAAGAATAGGTAGCCAATTTTTTTTGAGAGAAAGTGCAGGAGAAAGGCAGAGGGAAGGCATGGAGAATGAACATAGTGAAGGAACATGGTAAAACGCTTACAGAGCCAAATTTGGATAGACAAATACCAAAGTGACGACTATGGTCTCATAGAGAATGTGCAGACCTTTCAGTTAGCCAACTAGCACACGACACTGGAGAAAGTCCCATGCCTTTTTCCTTGTTGCATAGGTATTTTGTTTCTTATTTGGACTGGGTGTTTTTTTTTTCAGCACAGAACAGCACAGCGAAAACAAAGTGAAGAAAACTGGATTGATTATGCAACAATGAGCTCCAACGACTATGTGCATGATATAGACTGATATATAAGTGATGGGTCCTTTTGAAATATTAAGTTAATACAATTTCAATCTTAAATTTGTACAGGTCTGAGCTAAATTATTGCTTCCTGACGAACAGTAAGTATGCATGAACAAGAGAAAATCTGCAGATGCTGGAAATCAGAGCAACACACACAAAATGCTGGAAGAACTCAACAGGCCAGGCAGCATTAATGGAAAAAAAAACACAGTCGACATTTTGGGCCAAAACCCTTCAGTGGGACTGGAGAAAAAAAGCTGACGAGTAGATTTGAAAGGTGGGGAGAAGGGAGAGAGAAACACCTGGTGATAGGTGAATCTTGGCGGGGGAGGGATAAAGCAAAGAACTGGGAGGTTTGAATCTGGGGATCTTTCATCCACCGCCACCAACCTTATAGTTCCCGCACCCCACACCTCCGTTTCTACCTCCTACCCATTTCAGCTTGTTCCTGCCCCACTGAACTCATATCTGCATACCTCAACTCTGTTTTATCCCTCCTGGTTCAGTCCCTTCCCACCTACATCCATGACACCTCACACACTCTTGATTTTTTTCAATGATTTCAAGTTACCTGGCCCGCATCATCTTATTTTCACTATGGATGTCCAGTCCCTTTCCATATCCATCCCACACGAGGAAGGCCTCAAAGCTCTCCGCTTCTTTCTGGACACCAGACCCAACCAGTTCCCTTCCACCACCACTCTCCTCCACCTAGCAGAACTTGTCCTCACTCTAAAATATTTCTCCTTTGGCCCCTCCCACTTCCTTCAAACAAAAAGGGTAGCCATAGGTTACAGCTACGCCTGTGTGCTTGTTGGCTATGTGGAACAGTCTTATGTTCCAAGCCTGCACTGGTGACCCTCTCACACTTTTCCTATGCTACATCAACAATTGCATTGGTGCTGTTTCCTGTACCTGTGCTGAACTCGTCAGTTTAATCCACTTTGCCTCCAACTTCCACCCTGCCTGGTCCATTCACCTGGTCCACTTTCCTTTCTCAATCTTACTGTCTCAATCTCCGGAGACAGCTTATCCACTGATGTCTATAAAAAAAACAGAGTCTCACAGCTACCTGGACTATGCCTTGTTCCACCCTGCTACTTGTAAAAACGCCATCGCCTTCTCTCAATTCCTCTGTCTCCACCGCATCTGCTCTGAGGATGAGGCCTTTCATTCTAGATCGAAGGAGATGTCCTCCTTTTTCAAAGAGACTTCCTTTCCTCCACCATCAATGCTGCCCTCAACTACAACTCTTCCATTTCACGCACATCTGCTCTTATCCCCATCCTCCCACCACCCTACTAGGATAGGGTTCCTCTTGTGCTCACCCCGCTAGCTTCCGCATCCGGCATGTAATTCTCCAAAACTTCTACCACCTCTAACTGGATCCCACCACCAGACACATCTTCCCCTCGTCCCCCCAACTTCCTGCTTTCTGCAGGGATCGCTCCCTACGAGACTCCCTTGTCCATTCATCCTTCCTCACTGATCTCCTTCCTGGCACTTATCCTTGCAAGCACTTGCCCCTACACCTCATTCCTCACTGCCATTCAGGGCCCCAAACAGTCCTTCCAGTTGAGATCCCCTGTGGATCTGTTGGGTCATATACTGTGTTCGGTCCTCCCGGTATGACTTCTTGTATATCACTTCGTCAAGCATCTACACTGCGTCTGCCAGAACAAGTGGGATTCCCAGTGGCCACCTATTTTAATTCCACTTCCCACTCCCATTCCGATATGTCCATCCACGGCCTCCTCCTCTGTTGTGATAAGGCAACACTTAGGTTGGAGGAACAACACCTTATGTTCCGTTTGGGTAGTCTCCAACCTGATGGCACGAACATTGATTTCTCAAACTTCCAGTAATGCCTGCTCCCTCTTCACCATTTCCTATATATCCTTCACCTTCATCATATCCTACACCTTTTCACTCTCATGTTATCTCCTTGCCCGCCCATCGCCTCCCTCTGGTGCTCCTCCCCCGCCTCCTTTTCTTTCTTCCATTGCCTTCTGTCCCTTTCACCAATCAACTTCCCAGCTCTTTGCTTCATCCCTCCCCACCCCCTAAGTTTCACCTATCACCTGGTGTTTCTATCTTCCTTCCCCCACGTTTCAAATCTACTCCTCAGCTTTTTTCCTCCTGTCCTGCAAAAGGGTTTTAGCCCAAAATGTCGACTGTGTTTTTTTCCATAGATGCTGCCTGGCCTGTGTTTTTCAGTAAATTTGCATCAGTGTCTATTGGGATTCATACAGGTACATAGAACATAGAATAATACAGCACAGTACATGCCCTTTGGTCCACAATGTTGTGCTGACCCTCAAACACTGCCTCCCATATAGCCCCCCCCACCTTAAATTCCTCCAAATACCTGTCTAGTAGTCTCTTAAATTTCACTAGTGCATCTGCCTCCACCACTGACTCAGGCAGTGCATTCCACGCACCAACCACTCTCCTGAGTAAAAAACCTTCCTCTAATATCCCCCTTGAACTTCCCTCCCCTTACCTTAAAGCCATGTCCTCTTGTATTGAGCACTGGTGCCCTGGGGAAGAGGCGCTGGCTGTCCAATCTTATCTATTCCTCTTAATATCTTGTATACCTCTATCATGTCTCCTTATCCTCCTTCTCTCCAGAGGGTAAAGCCCTAGCTCCCTTAATCTCTGATCATTGTGCATACTCTCTAAACTAGGCAGCATCCTGGTAAATCTCCTCTGTACCCTTTCCAATGCTTCCACATCCTTCCTATAGTGAGGCGACCAGAACTGGACACAGTATTCCAAGTGTGGCCTAAGCAGAGTTTTATAGAGCTGCATCATTACCTCGTGACTCTTAAACTCTATCCCTCGAAAGCTAACAACCCATAAGCTTTCTTAACTGTGAGGCAACTTTCAGGGATCTGTGGACATGTACACCCAGATCCCTCTGCTCCTCCACACTACCAAGTATCCTGCCACTTACTGTGTACTTTGCCTTGGAGTTTGTCCTTCCAAAGTGTACCACCTCACACTTCTCTGGGTTGAACTCCATCTGCCACTTCTCAGCCCACTTCTGCATCCTATCAATGTCTCTCTCTGCAATCTTTGACAATCCTCTACACTATCTACAACACCACCAACCTTTGTGTCATCTGCAAACTTGCCAACCCACCCTTCTACCCCACGTCCAGGTCGTTAATAAAAATCACGAAAAGTAGAGGTCTCAGAACACCACTAGTCACAACCCTCCAATCTGAATGTACTCCCTCCACCACGACCCTCTGCTTTCTGCAGGCAAGCCAATTCTGAATCCATCTGGCCAAACTTCCCTGGATCCCATGCCTTCTGACTTTCTGAATAAGCCTGCCACGTGGAACCTTGTCAAAAGCCTTACTAAAATCCATGTAGATCACATCCACTGCACTACCCTCATCTATATGCCTGGTCACCTCCTCAAAGAACTCTATCAAGCTTGTTAGACACAATCTACCCTTCACAAAGCCATGCTGACTGTCCCTGATCAGACCATGATTCTCTAAATGCCCATAGATCCTATCTCTAAGAATCTTTTCCAGCAGCTTTCCCACCAGGTAATTGTCTTAGTTTCCCTTAGAAGAAAAAAATCTAACTTTTATGTTTTGTGGTTACCCAAATTATATCCGTTCTAGGCCGGTTTATTTATTGGAAATGGCCCTTTCATTGTTATTCCACATGCATGGTAGTTATGTTGCTGTTAGTTTGTACTCACAGTAATAGCTAACTCATTACAAGCTTATGGTGAAAGGGTTGCACATAGGTTAATACCTGCTGCCTATTTTGTGCAATTCAGTACTTACTGATTTTAAGTCTGCTCTTCAAGCACTTATTGCTTCACTTTAATATAAATTTATCTCCAATCTGGTACAGTAAACTAATTTTATAAGCCTGAATGAACAATGTAATATGGTTACGGCTATATCTGAGGTATCTGAACTAACGTTCTTCATTTGTTTCTAACAGAATGTACCTTCATAGTATTAGACAAGTTGAGGTGGATGAGTGGTTTATACACAGAAGAAGACTGTATGGTGGGAGATGTGAATCTGTTCCTAACGGATCCTGAAGATCCCACCATGGCAGAAATTGAAATCATGATTGCAGGTTGGCTATCAGTTAAAGCAATGCCACTAAGGTTTCAGTAAAATAGGGAATAATAAAATTTGTACATAATCTACTGTGACTATTGATTTTACTGATATTTCCACTTCACGTTGTCTCCATTATGTACTGAACGTTGCTGAAAGTGGGAGCTGAAAATTAGAGGAAGGCTGGCAATTCTTTGAGTTATTTTCTTTAACCAACCAGATGGATGGGCTGAGGAAATATAAATTAGAGAAGGTGATTTGCATGCCAAATAAGGTACTCAAGAGGAAAGAGAATAAAACAAAGTTTACACTTGAGAGAGTGAGAGAAGATTAAATTAATTTTACTTCATGCATTGACCATGAGAAAATGAGACAGCAGTTACTGTTATTACTTTTCAACACTGCAGTTTCATTCACAATAATTAACAATTAGCCGATAGTGAGTAGAACCTCTGACAGCTAATCCATTTCAATTAATTTAATTGTCGTCCATGAGAGTTCCATCTTTACTGCAAGGGAAAAGGGTGTCAATGAATCTGCCAATAACTTTTGATGATGTGATTAATAAGGTTGAATAGTTAGAAGTGTTTTCTTAGAAGAAAAGAAGCTGTTGTGTGAGGATAAGCTGAATCCTCACTCGGGAGTTTATAAATGTTGGATAAGTCTTAATTGGTAGAGATTGTTGGCAGATGTATGCGTATCTGATATGACAGTCTATAAGATTTGAAATTGCATCCAGTAATCTTGACATCTCAAAATGCTGCATATTTCTTCCTACTCCCCTTTTGAAGTTCTTCAAAGCAGTTTGAGAAATGGAGTCAATGTTCTTCTTTGTTTCCATGGTCAAATCCAGTTGTAGAACAATGGTCAAAGGAACATCTACCTTCAGCCATCAAGCATCTTTTTTAGGGAGTGCAGACTAGCTTTATAAAGTACAGAGTAACTAACTAAATCATGCTGAATCATTCTCAAACAGACAGTAGCAAACTAGCTTACATCATATTCAAACATCTCTTTCTGAATTCAGCCTTAATAGTGTCCACATGATCTGCAGCAAACGATTCTGGATGGTCTCTTCCTTGGGGTGAGGCTAGGCTTGGGGTGGGAGGAGAGTGCAGAGGGCTGTATCAGGAGAGCAGCTAGTGGACTAAGTGGCAATAGGATAATGTATTTGAAACTTTCCTGGGTACAGTTCTTGTCATGTTCATTTGCACTTCGGTTGCCCTGAGAGAAATGTGGCAGTTTGAAGTTTGTGCTTTACAGTCTGTGTCACATATATTAGTTTTCTTGGTATACTGTGTTTTAAACATGGCATTTGAAACAGTGTACTATATTCTTTGTGTTACACATTGTGATTCTGGTTATTTGGGACACATCAGGACCAATACATTTTGCTCCAATTAAGCAGCTGTCCCTACTAGTCAAAGTTTCATGGAAATAGTTAAAAAGGTATAAAAAAGACAAAGTACTGTTTTACTGAGTAACAAATGAAATACAGAATAAATTAGAACACTACCAATACTGATACAGTGCTATAAAACTGTATTATTTCCTAATAGTTATTGATGGAGGAATTAATCCAGAATACACTGGCATGTTCTTTTGATTGACTGTAAATAAACAAAGTCACCAGATAATGGACTGCCTTCATACAATGCTTTTCATGATTGCATCCTCCAAATCTTTATTTTCATTGAACATTCAAAAAGATTGTCGATAACTTCAAATTCTTCATAGTAGTGTAATTACTTCGTTTTCATTCCCAGCCATTTCTGGCATCTCTGAGCCTGAATGCTTGAAACTACAGCAAGCAAAACAGCTCTGAATTGTCCTATTTCTCACCAACCATAAGTGACAAAAATCACTGCTTTTTGAACAGAAAACACACACAACCGACGCTATTTAAAAACTGTTCACTCTAAGCATAGTGTAATGTCTAACAGCCTCAAATTTGTATGCAATTGACGCTAGTTAGAAACTGTTCGGCAAGTCTGTTCCAATTAAATGGCACAGTGACCCAAATAAATGTAGGGAATCCTGGCTGTTCTCCTGATTCGTTTTTGTTCTGTAGGAGCATTCCAAACAAGCAGCTGTGCTGATTAACTGATGACCCAGTGATCCACTGCACTATGTTTTTCTATTTTAGAACCTAATTTCAGAGGAAAAGGCTTTGGCAAAGAAGTGACACTGATGATGATGTATTATGGTAAGAAATTGAACTCAGCAGTTTTGTGCCCAGACAAAATACCTGATCCTGCTACTACTTTAAAAATAAATGAACTGTTTTTCAGTGGAAGTAAATATAAATGTTGGAAGATAAGACTGATAAATTGGTGAAATAGTGAAGAGGTTGGTAAACTCTGAGATGTTCTTAGCAAGAAATCTGTATCCTCAGAACAATAGATGGCAAGAGGAATTATCTTTTGATAAGCTGGAAAATGCATTCATTGCAAAGCTTTTTCTTCTCTTTAGTAGCTATTAATGGTAACCCTGCATGCCCTGTGTGTCACTGCAGCACACTTTAAGTCAACTGTTGTAATAAGCCAACAGGTATACTTTCAATCCTTTCAGCTCCACCTATCCAGGAGTCTCTTAAAAGACCCTATCGTATCCGCCTCCACCACCGTCACCAGCAGCCCATTCCATGCACTCACCACCCTCTGCGTAAAAACTTGCCCCAACATCTCCTCTGTACCTACTTCCAAGCACCTTAAAACTGTGCCTTCTCATGCTAGCCATTTCAGTCCTGGGAAAAAGCCTCTGACTATCCACATGATCAATGCCTCTCATCATCTTATACACCTCTATCAGGTCACCTCTCATCCTCAGCCACTCCAAGGAGAACAGGCCGAGTTCACTCAACCTATTCTCATAAGGCATGCTCCCCAATCCAGGCAACCCTTAATGAACCCTTTGCAACCATCTAATTCTCTGCACCAATGACTCACAAACTTGGGCTATATATTTTTCTTTGTGACTTTTTTTCTGAAATTGCACCCATGTGTGCTTTTTATGTTAAGTGCTGTGTACCTTTGCTGTTGTACCTTGGCCCTGGAGGAAAGCTGTTTCTGTTTAGCTAAATTCACAATAATTGAACTTGAATTTGACATAGAATTACTTTTACTTCCTTTCCAGGTGTGACCAAACTGGGGATAAGAAAATTCCAAGCCAAAATCAATCTGGAAAATATAATCAGCATTGCCATGTTTCAGAACATGCACTTTGAAAAGGTACTAGACATTTCCTGTGGTATCACAGCACACCAAAAGTCCATGTGATGGGGTACACATTCTCCTTTCTCCAGTAGGATCTGTGTAAAAATATTCAATGCCAAATAGCTCTCTAACATTTCAGTTCAGTTGCATAAATCACTATAACATGGAGTTTTCCAACTCATTATGTTTCCTGGCAAAGCATAAACCTTTCCTGAAATATAGACAAGAACCCCACACTTGCCCTGGCTCAGCACACTTATCTTGGCAATAGACCATTTTATGTGGTGAGTCTTGTGGATGAGCATTGACAGGTTATTAGATCATAACACCCACAAGTTTTGAGATAGCTAAGGGAAAGGGTAAGTCTGAGCTAAGCGGAAAAAGCTAAGTTAAGGGAAAATGAATTACAACAGTATTAGGCAGGAGCTGGGGAATTTGGGTAGGAACAGCTATATTGAGGAAGTCCACATCTAATATGGGAGCTATTTTAAGGCCAGTTGGTCAGAGCTCAAGACCATCATATTCCCTTGTGGAAGAAAGAGACGGATGGCAAGGTGAGGAAACCTGAGATGGTGAAAGATGTTATAAATTTGGTCAGAAAGATAAAGGAAACACATAAGGTTTTGGAAGCTGAAATTGGACAGGGTGTTGAATATAAAGAAAGTAGGAAGAAACATGAAAAGAAAGAGGAGGGTCAAAGAGTCCATGAAATGTCCTTGGCAAATAGGGTTAATTTATGCATTAAAAACAAATGGATAGGGTGGTAAAGAAGGCATATGGAATATTTGTTTTCATTGGTCAGGGCACTCACTGAGTATAAAATTTAGGAAATCATTGCAACTGTTTAAATTTTTGATAAGGCCACATTTGGAGTATTGTGTGCAGTTCTAGTTACTTGATTACAGAAGGAATATCGTGACTTTGGAAAGTGGGCATGGTAGTGTGGTGGCATTCTGCTATGACATTGCCAGTGACCCAGTTCGTTTCCATACTGTCCATAATGCTATTACATTGCCAGTGACCCGGTTAGTTTCCATACTGTTCATAATTCTATTACATTGCCAGTGAACCGGTTCGTTTCCATACTGTCCATAATGCTATTACATTGCCAGTGACCTAGTTCATTTCCATACTGTTCATAATTCTATTACATTGCCAGTGAACCGGTTCGTTTCCATACTGTCCATAATGCTATTACATTGCCAGTGACCTAGTTCATTTCCATACTGTTCATAATTCTATTACATTGCCAGTGACCCGGTTTGTTTCCATACTGTCCATAGTGCTATTACATTGCCAGTGACCCGGTTTGTTTCCATACTGTCCATAGTGCTATTACATTGCCAGTGACCAGGTTTGTTTCCATACCGTTCATAATGCTATTACAGTGCCAGTGACCCGGTTCGTTTCCATACTGTCCATAATGCTATTATAGTGCCAGTGACCCGGTTCGTTTCCATACTGTCCATAATGCTATTATAGTGCCAGTGACCCGGTTCGTTTCCATACTGTCCATAGTGCTATTATAGTGCCAGTGACCCGGTTCATTTCCATACTGTTCATAATGCTATTACATTGCCAGTGACCCGGTTCGTTTCCATACTGTTCATAATGCTATTACATTGCCAGTGACCCGGTTCGTTTCCATAATGTCCATAATGCTATTATAGTGCCTGTGACCCGGTTCGTTTCCATACTGTCCATAATGCTATTATAGTGCCAGTGACCCGGTTCGTTTCCATACTGTCCATAATGCTATTACATTGCCAGTGACCCGGTTCGTTTCCATACTGTCCATAATGCTATTACATTGCCAGTGACCCGGTTCGTTTCCATACTGTCCATAATGCTATTACATTGCCAGTGACCCGGTTCATTTCCATACTGTCCATAATGCTATTATAGTGCCAGTGACCCGGTTTGTTTCCATACTGTCCATAATGCTATTATAGTGCCAGCGACCCGGTTTGTTTCCATACTGTCCATAATGCTATTACATTGCCAGTGACCAGGTTTGTTTCCATACCGTTCATAATGCTATTACAGTGCCAGTGACCCGGTTCGTTTCCATACTGTCCATAATGCTATTATAGTGCCAGTGACCCGGTTCGTTTCCATACTGTCCATAGTGCTATTATAGTGCCAGTGACCCGGTTCATTTCCATACTGTCCATAGTGCTATTATAGTGCCAGCGACCCGGTTTGTTTCCATACTGTCCATAATGCTATTATAGTGCCAGTGACCCGGTTCGTTTCCATACTGTCCATAGTGCTATTATAGTGCCAGTGACCCGGTTTGTTTCCATACTGTCCATAATGCTATTATAGTGCCAGTGACCCGGTTCGTTTCCATACTGTCCATAGTGCTATTATAGTGCCAGTGACCCGGTTTGTTTCCATACTGTCCATAATGCTATTATAGTGCCAGTGACCCGGTTCGTTTCCATACTGTCCATAGTGCTATTATAGAGCCAGTGACCCGGTTTGTTTCCATACTGTCCATAATGCTATTATAGTGCCAGCGACCCGGTTCGTTTCCATTCTGTTCATAATGCTACTATAGTGCCAGCGACCCGGTTTGTTTCCATACTGTCCATAATGCTATTATAGTGCCAGCGACCCGGTTTGTTTCCATACTGTCCATAATGCTATTATAGTGCCAGTGACCCGGTTTGTTTCCATACTGTTCATAATGCTATTAAATTGCCAGCGACCCGGTTCGTTTCCATACTGTCCATAATGCTACTATAGTGCCAGCAACCCGGTTCGTTTCCATACTGTCTGTAATGCTATTACAGTGCCAGTGACCCGGTTTGTTAACATACTGTCTGTAATGCTATTACAGTGCCAGTGACCCGGTTTGTTAACATACTGTCTGTAATGCTATTACAGTGCCAGCGACTCGGTTCATTTCTGTACTGTCTATAAGGTGTTTCCTCCGAGTGCTCCTGTTTTCTCTGTTACGTACCCCATAACAGGTTAAAAGGACCAGCAGAAATGGAACACACCTGGAGTCTGGTTTTGTTATAAACAAAACACTATTTATTAATGTCTACGTAATATAGTAATAAAACCAGATAAGTCAAACAGGTTAGCAGAGTTTATGCATATGTAAGTGTGTAAATATAAAACCCTAAACTTCAAGCTCAGGTAGTAAATGATACAGTCTTACGATGGTATAGAAAATGATGTCAGTTTAGTTCGTGATACTGAGTTGAGTAGATTGAGGAGAGAGGTGATTTGTTTCCCAAGTAATCCAATGCTGTTGATTCTTCTACGTCATCCTCTGAAGTTCTGTTGAAGTCACCGACCGTGACCGCACAAAAGGGACTGTCTTCACGTGGTAAAGCTATCAACCCAGGCAAGGGTTAAACACACTGCTAGCTTCCCACCGATCACCCCATTTCCATACTGCGAGCAAAACCCACCCTTTCGTGGGCATCCAGTGTCTATTTCATCAGTGTCTCCTGTGTGTCTGTCTGGAAAGCCAGTTGACCTTGTATCTATCCAAACATGCTGAACACCAGCTGCTCATCATGTAGCTCCGGCCTGCTGTAACCATGGCAACTCCCGGGCTGTTCAGTGCTCTCTCTCTGAAACATCATACACACACACTCTCTCTCTTTTTAAAGGAACAGTCCATATTGATTAAACCTTAAGATCTCGTCACACCTCCCACATCCAAAGGTGTACAGGTCAGTAGGTTAATTGGTCACATGGGTGTAGTGGGCTTATTGAGCCAAAATGGCCTGTTATTGTGCTGTATCTCTAAATACTTACTAAATTTACCAGGGTGTTACCTGAATAAGAGAGTACCAGCTTTTTAAGAGAAGTTAGATAAATTTGGATCATTTTCTCTGAAGCATCAGAGGCTGAGGAGTCACCTGATTGAGTTTATAAAATTATAAGAGACATAGATAGAGTGTCAGTGTCTTATTCTCAGAGTGTGAATGTCAAATGCTAGCAGACATAGATTTAAGGTGAGAGAAGGAAAACTTAAAGGAGATTTGCAAGGTGAGTACATAATGTAGAGGGTTGGTGTAGGTTGCAACAGGGCATTGACAGGATGCAGAGCTGGGTGAAAAGTGGCAGCTGAAGTTCAATCTGGACATACTTCCGGCTTCAATTCTTCAAGGGTAACCTGCCTTGCTTCGACCCATTATTGCCGAATCCCTGTTGAACCAAAGCCCACCTACTCCATCTCCCTCTACTCTGGCACCCACCCTGTAAAGCTATTTCCTTTTAAACTTCGTGCCGGTTTAACTCACTGACGTCCACGCGCTTAAAAGACCCCATCGTGTCCACCTCATCCACTGTCACTGGCAGCCCTTTGCACGCAGTCACCACTCTCCGCGTAAAACACCTACCCTTGACATCTCCTTATACCAACTTCCAAGCACCTTAAAACTGTGCCCTCTCGTGCTAGCCATTTCAGCCTGGGAAAAAGCCTCTGACTATCGACATGATCAATGCTTCTCATCATCTTATACACCTCTATCAGGTCACCTCTCATCCTCCGTCACTCCAAGGAAAAAAGGCCGAGTTCACTCAACCTACTCTCATAAGGTATGCTCCCCAGTCCAGGCAACATCCTTGTAAATCTCCTTTTCACCCTTTCTATAGTTTTCCATCTGCTGTAAGTCATCCCTACTATTGCCAAGATCCTTTTCCGTAGTGAATACTGAAGCAAAGTACTTGTTAAGCACCTCTGCTATCTCCTCTGGTTCCATACGCACTTTTCCACTGTCACACTTGATTGGTCCCATTCTCCCACGTCTTATCCTATTGCTCTTCACATACTTGTAGAATACCTTGGAGTTTTCCTTAATCCAGGCCTTCCTTAATCCAAGGCCTTCTCATGGCTCCTTCTGGCTCTCCTAATTTCTTTCTTAAGCTGCTTCCTGCTAGCCTTACAATCTTCGAGATCTCTATCATTACCTAGTTTTTTTAACCTTTCATAAGCTCTTCTTTTCTTCTTGACTAGGAGATTATGAGACCAACAGGAAGGAGTTTAAGAATGAAATTAGGAGAGCCAGAAGGGGCCATGCGAAGGCCTTGGCTTGCAGGATTAAGGAAAACCCCAAGGCATTCTACAAGTATGTGAAGGGCAAAAGGATAGGACATGAGAGAATAGGACCAATCAAGTGTGACAGTGGAAAAGTGTGTATGGAACCGGAGGAGACAGCAGAGATACATAATGAATACTTTGCTTCACTATTCACTATGGGAAAGGATCTTGGCAATTGTAGGGATGACTTACAGCTGAATGAAAAGATTGAGATTAAGAAAGAGGATGTGTTGGAACTTTTAGAAAGCATCAAGTTGGCTAAATCACCGGGGCTACTGTGGGAGGTGAGGGAGGAGATTGTTGAGTCTCTGGTAATGATCTTTGCATCATCAATGGGGACGGGACAGGTTCCAGGGGATTGGAGGGTTGTGAATGTTGTTCCCTTATTCAAGAAAGGGAGTAAAGATAGCCCAGGAAATTATAGACCAGCGAATCTTACTTCAGGTGTTGATAAGTTGATGGAAAAAAACCTGAGAGGCAGGACTTATGAACATTTGGAGAGGCATAAAATGATTAGGAATAGTCAGCATTGCTTTGTAAATGGCATGTCGTGCCTTATGAGCCTGATTGAATTTTTTGAGGATGTGACTAAACACATTGATGAAGGAAGAGCAGTAGATGTAGTGTATATGGATTTCAGCAAGGCATTTGATAGGTACCCCATGCAAGGCTTATTGAGAAAGTAAGGAGGCATGGGATCCAAAGGGACATAGCTTTGTGGACCCAGAATTGGCTTGCTCACAGAAGGCAAAGAGTGGTTGTAGACGAGTCATATTCTGCATGGAGGTCGGTGACCAGTGGTGTGCCTCAGGGATCTATTCTGGGACCCCTTCTCTTTGTGATCTTTATAAATGACCTGGATGAGGAAGTGGAAGGATGGGTTAGTAAATTTGCTGATGACACAAAGGTTGGAGGTGTTGTGGATAGTGTGAAGGGCTGTCAGAGGTTACAGCAGGACATTGATAGGATGCAAAACTGGCTGAGAAGTGGCAGATAGAGTTCAACCCAGATAAGTGTGAGGTGGGTCATTTTGGTAGTTCAAATATGATGGCTGAATGGTAAGACTCTTGGCAGTGTGGAGAATCAGAGGGATCTTGGAGTCTGAGTCCATAGAATACTCAAAAGCTGCTGCACTGGTTGACTCTGTGATTAAGAAAGCATACGGTGCATTGGCCTTCATCAACCGTGGGATTGAGTTCAAGAACCAAGAGGTAATGTTACAGCTATATAGGACCCTGGTTAGGCCCCACTTGGAATATTGTGCTCAGTTCTGGTCACCTCGCTACAGGAAGGCTGTGGAAACTATAGAAAGGGTGCAGAGGAGATTTACAAGGATGTTGCCTGGATTGGGGAGCATGCCTTATGAGAATAGGTTGAGTGAATTCAGCCTTTTCTCCTTGGAGCAGCGGAGGATGAGAGGTGACCTGATAGGGGTGTATAAGATGATGAGAAGCTTTGATCATGTGGATAGTCAGAGGCTGTTTCCCAGGGATGAAATGGCTTGCATGAGAGGGCACAGTTTTAAGATGCTTGGAAGTAGGTACAGAGGAGATAACACAAAGTACACTGCAGATGCTGTGGTCAAATCAACATGTACAAACAAGCTGGAGGAACTCAGCAGGTTGGGCAGCATCCGTGGAAACGAGCAGTCCTGACGAAGGGTCTCAGCCGGAAACGTTGACTGCTTGTTTCCACTGATGCGGCCTGACCTGCTGAGTTCCTCCAGCTTGTTTGTACGTGTTGGTACAGAGGAGATGTCAGAGGTAAGTTTTTTACACAGAGAATGGTGGGTGCGTGGAATGGGCTGCCGGCAGTGGATGTAGAGGCGGATACAATAGGGTCTTTTAAGACACTCCTGGATGGCTAGCTGGAGTTTAGAAAAACAGAGCAGCTAGGTAACTTCTAAGTAAGTAGGTACATGTTCGGCACAGCATTGTGGACTGATGGGGCTGTATTGTGCTGTAGGTTTTCTATGTGTCTACCTCATTATAGGAAGGATGTTGAAGCCTTAGAGAGGGTGTAGAGGAGATTTAGCTGACCAGAAGGTTTTCCTTTTGAAGGTAGGGCTCTTCTCTTTGGAGGAAAAGAGAGGTGACTTGATAGAGGTGTACAAGATAGTAGGAGGCATAGATTGAGTGGATAGCCAGAGACAGTTTTTGCAGGGCAGAAATGATTAATACAAGGGGACATATTATTAAGGTGATTGGAGGAAAGTATACGAGGGATGTCAAAGTTGTTCTTAACACAGAGAGTGGTGGGTATGTGGAACACCCTGCCAGGGTGGTGGTAGAGTTAGATATTATAGGTGCATTTAAGAAATTCTTAGATGGGCATATGGATGATAGAAAAATGGAGGTTTATGTAGCAGAGAAGGGTTAGATTGATCTTAGAATAGGTTAAAAGGTTGACACAACATCGTAAGCCGAAGGACCTGTACTATTCTATTTAATGGCCTCTATTGTGCTGTAATGTGATTGTCTAGTTTTACATGAATTGGTAACTGCATGAAATGTGCTGCCAAGGAAGGTGGTGGAAGCAGATACAATAACAACATTGAGGGATTAAGACAGGCTGTGGATGGAGGGACAGGAACATATGAAGGCAGATGAAATTGTCATTACAGGTTTCCTCCGCTATCCGAAGGTAGAGCGTTCCTATGAAATCATTTGTAAGCCAAAATGTCGTAAAGCAAAGAAGCAATTACCATTAATTTATATGGGAAAAATTTTTGAGCCTTCCCAGACCCAGAATATAACCTACCAAATCATACCAAATAACATGAACATATAGCAAAAGCTGGAATGATATGATAAATATACAGCCTATATAAAGTAGAAATATTGTATGTACGGTGTAGTTTCAGGAGAAGACAGCAAGGGAGAAAAAAAATCAGCACGTACACGCATGTGCACACAAGTGCCTGCACAAGGCTTCACAGTCATGGTAGCCTTTCGCGGGGTAAACACACATATAAAGCAGGCGTCTTTTTTGTAAAAGCGAAAATCCTCTTTGGTTAGCGAAAACAGGTACTAATGTAGGTCTTTCGTAACAGTGAGCTGTCGTTAAGCGAAAGTTCGAAAAATGGGGTGAGCCAGAAGGCCTCTAGAAGGCATTCTCTACCCACAGGGTAGAGATCAAGACCAGAAACAGTGCCTAATTATTGTTGCCTTAGATCAAAGCATCAGACATTATACATCAACTCCACCACCACCTAATTTGATTTGGACTTAGCGATATGATGGATCCTCTAATTCAGCCTGTAACGAATCCCACTGATCATGTAGCAGTACATTACACTGTATCTAACCCACGCTTTAGAGTCCAGAAATTCAATGTTTCCTTTCAGAACTGCATAGAGAACAATTTAGTGAAACTTTGTTATTAAAGTTTGTTATTAAACTTTGTTATTAAAGTCTGACAGGACTTTGTTGTTTGACAGGAAATCCTCCATTAACACAGCAATTAATGAAGCTGTTTTGAATGATTGGCACTGAGTGACACTTTTCTGTGCCACTTACACTGTGTTGTGTGGGTTCCAACAAGTATCTTTCTTTTTTATTTATAGGTTTCAGTCAGTGAAGTCTTCCAGGAAGTGACACTTTGGTTGGTAGTGGATGACTGCAGGAAAAAGTGGCTTCTTGAACAAATGAATCAGGTGAAGGAGGAGAGGTATAGTGAAACAAAACAGCGGCTGGAAGGAGTGCAAGAGAAAATCCAGTAGTCCTTGTTGAGTAACGAGGACTGAAGACTTAACATTGAGAACTGATAATTTTAAAAGTTCAGCGATGCTTTTTCAAGAGAATATTCCTTCTAAACCAAAAGGTTTAAATATGGCTGGAGGAAATGCAGGGGTGCAAATTAGGTTCTGTGTGCCCTGTATTTTAATATCTATTCATCACAAGGCCCTGCACACTGCTCTAGATGAGGAAAGTCAAGTGATGTCAATAGGGCTATAAGAAAGAGCATCTTTTACTACAGTGACTATCACGGACTTCTTCCCCAGCAAGAGTCACCAGGGCATCAAAGTGCATGGCTCGGGAAGTCGTAGCTTTGATGTCCAGGTTGCAAAATGATGCAGGAGCAGTAAGAGGAAGATTTATAAGGTTTCCACCTCCCCTAATCTCTGTTCCTGTTCTACCCCTGATGGAATCCTGATTAAATTATCATATGACCTGCTGGCTGTGGTATTAGAAGACTGCCAGTGCCTGTGAATCTACTGGCAAATCAGCACCTACATCCCGGTGATGTACTGTCTTGGTTGAATCAGTAGTAGAGCATCAAGTGATAGCACTACAGAATGGACATTCCACCTGCTTTGTTTGTGAAGGCTTTAGCAGTAGGTGTGAGCCTGTGTAATCCATGAGCTCCTACAGCGTGCCTGCAGGAGTGGATAATGCAATGCCAGACTGTTTAATGGTTGTAAGCACCCCACATTCCACCCCATGTTGTATTGGATTTGTATTCCTGGATAATAAATAGATCTATTTTCTAATTCAGTGAAAGTTTCAGAAATCAGCCAGTGAATCAGCTAACAGCATGATGAGCAGCATATGGGTTAACAGGAGATTAGAATATAAACAAGTGTAAGGTGTTTCTTCCAGGGCGCCACAGTAGCACAGCAGTTAGTGCGACACTAATACATCTTGGAGCATCAGAGTTGAGAGTTCTATTCTGGCGCATTCTGTAAGGAATTTGTACTCTGCATTCTCCCTGTGACCATGTGGGTGTTCTGGTTTCCTCCCACAGTCCAAAGGCATAGAAGTTAGTAGGCTAATTGGTCAATTTAATTTTTCCTGTGATTAGGTCAGTGTTAAAAAGTTGGGTTGCTGGGTGGCATACATCGCTGGATCAGATGGGGCTGTTGCACACTGTATCTCCAAATAAAATAAAACAAAATAAAAAATAAGTATATATTGTACCTGTGTATTTTGTCTATCATTGTGTCTGCCCCATTCATTAACTCATGGCTTGGCTTTGCAAACGAAGATTTAGGAATGGGGCTGCCCACGTCTGCTGCAGGCTCGCTGGTGGCTGACGAGGCCGATATGGGACAGGCAGGCCCAGCCACAGTGGCTGCAAGGGAAGATCTGTTCTGGGTTTGGTACTGCTGTGTCACGGTTCTTCCTCCTTTTCCTTTTGTCCTCAAGGCCAGCCCTGCGTGCATTCTCAAAGGAGGAGACAGACTGGTGAATGGTGTATCGCCAGGCCTCGCGGTGGGAGGCTGCAGTAGACCACTGGCGATGGTCGATGTGACAGGCACCAAGGGACTTCTTCAGAGAGTCCTTGTACCTCTTCTTCGGTAGCCCCTTGTCACGGTGGCCAGCGGAGAGTTCGCCATACAGCACAATCTTGGGCAGGCGATAGTCCTCCGTCCTGGAAACGTGCCCTGCCCAGCGCAGCTGCATCTTCAACAGCACGGCCTCGATGCTAGTGACCTCTACCTGTTCGAGAACTTCAATGTTGGTGACGAAGTTACTCCAGTGGATGTTAAGGATGGTGCGGAGGCAGCGCTGGTGAAAACACTCAAGGAGTCGTAGGTGGTGACGGTAGGTGATCCACGACTCGGAGCCGTACAGGAGGGTGGCTGTACACACTGATCTCTGTGCCTTTTTTCAGATGCTTGTTGTTCCAGACTCTTTTGTACAGCCTGCCAAATGCGCTGTTTGCCTTTGCCAGTCTGTTGTCAATCTCTTTGTCAATCTTGGCATCTGACGAGATGGTGCACCCCAGGTAGCTGAACTGGTGGTCTGTCTTCAGCTCTGACTTGATGATGGTAATGTGGGGAAGGTTGTAATCTTCCCGAGGTGCGTGCTGATGGAGAACTTCTGTCTTCTTCAAGCTGACTTCCAGTCTGAAGAGCTTGGCAGCCTCTGCAAAGCAGGATGTTATATGCTGCAGGGCTGTCACTGTGTGGGCAACAAGGGCAGCATCGTTGGCGAAGAGTAGCTCTCGGATGAGTTGCTCCATTGTCTTGGTGCAGGACTGTAGTCGCCTCAGGTTGAACAGGCTGCCATCGGTGCGGTATCGGATGTAGACACCGTCCTCGTCATCAAGGTCTTCTGTGGCTCTTTTGAGCATCATGCTGAAGAAGATGGTGAAGCGAGTTGGCGCGAGCATGCAGCCTTGCTTTACACTGATGCCTATTGGGAAGGGCTCTGAGAGATCGTCGTTGTGTCTGACTTGGCCATGCTGATCTTCATGTAGCTGGATGACCATGCTGAGGAACACTGGGGGGGCATCCCAGTCATTCCATGATTTGGCACACACCTTCCCTGCTCACAGTGTCGAACGCTCTGGTAAGGTCGACAAACATCACATACAATCCCTTGTTCTGTTCCTTACATTTCTCTTGGAGCTGCCTAAGAACAAATACCATGTTGGTGGTGCTCCTGTTGGCTCTGAAGCCACACTGGCTCTCTGGGAGGTGTTCTTCTGCAATGATGGGCACCAATCTGTTCAGGAGTACTCTTGCGAGGATTTTTCCTGCGATGGAGAGCAGAGTTATCCCCTGATAGTTGGAGCAGTTGGACTTTTCCCCCTTGTTCTTGTACAGGGTGATGATGACTGCATCACAGAGGTCCTGTGGTAGTTTGCCTTGTTCCCAGCAGCAGTCAAAGAACTCATGGAGTTTGGTGTGTAACACTGGGCCCCCATGCTTCCAAATCTCTGGTGGGATTCCATGAACTCCTGCTGCCTTGCCACTTTTCAGCTGCTCTATGGCCTTGACAGTCTCTTCTAGGGCTGGAATCTTGTCCAGTTCTGTTTTCTCTGGCTATTGTGGGATACGATGAATTGCTGGAGTCTTGGACCATGTGATTGGTGCTGCAGAGAGTCCGGAAATGTTCTGACCACCGGTTCAGGATGGACGCCTTGTCTGCAAAGAGTGCCTGGCCATCTGCACTGCGCCAGGGACTCTGGACCTGGTGCGAAGGGCCGTACACCGCTTTTAGGCTTCATAAAACCCTCTGTAGTCACCGGTGTCTACACAAAGCTGAGTTCTCTTTGCAAGGTTGGTCCACCACACGTTCTGAATCTCTCGAAACTTGCGCTGGAGGTTGCTGCATACAAGATGGAAGGCTGCTTTCTTACCAGGACAAGATGGCTGAGCAAGGTGTGCCTGATGGGCGGATCTCTTCTTCGCCAGCAGTTCTTGGATCTCCTGGTTGTTCTCGTCGAACCAGTACTTGTTCTTCTTTGTGGAAAACCCTAGGACTTCTTCAGAGGTCTGCAGGATGGTGGTTTTTAGGTGTTCCCTAAGCACTTCTGGAGAGGCATCTGTGGGGAAACTGGGATCCTCAAGTCTCAACTGAAGATTTGCCTGGAAGTCAGCTTTCACTTCAGGTTGCCAACCTGAAACTTCTTCCTTGGAGTGCCTCCTCTCTTTGACTTGGGTTTGAAATGGAGACTGAGTTTGCAACGGACAAGACGATGGTCCATATGACACTCTGCGCTGGGCATCACTCAGGTGAGTAAGACATCCCGAAGGTCTCTCTGGCACACCAAGATGTAGTCTATGAGGTGCCAATGCTTGGACCGAGGATGCATCCAAATTGTCTTCAGACTGTCTTTCTGCTGGAAAATGGTGGTGGTGGTGGTGAGTTGCTGCTCCGCGCGAAACTCTAACAGAAGGTGCCCGTTGTTGTTGCAGTTTCCAACAGCATGTTTGTTGTTGCAGTTTCCAACACCATGTTTCCAGGCTTCTGAATCTTGGCGTACTCTGGCATTGAAGTTGCCAAAAATAATGACCTTGTCATCTGCAGAGGCGTTCCGTACAAGGTTGTGCAGATCAGTATAAAACTTGTCATTAACTACTTGGAAGTGAATCCCCCAACTTTTACATAGGTTGAAATATAACACAAAGAACTGTTTATTTCCACACATCCATATCCTGTCCCTACTTGCTGAAGTTCTAGTCCACATGATTCTCTTTTTCTGATTACCTCAGTGGCAGCTTCCAGATTTGTTTGTTCTTCTGCTGCCCGTCTAACCGATCTCTTGTTCCTTTTAATGCACTAAGTTCAGAATCCACATCTACTTTGATTCACAAACATTTCAAGCATTTACAATATTGCTGCCACAAACAAAAGAGAAAATCAGCAGATGCCGGAAATCTAAGCAACACACGCAAAATGCTGGAAGAGCTCTGCAGGCCAGGCAGCATCTGTGGAAAAGAGTACAAAAAAATCGACATTTCAGGCCGAGGCCCTTCATCAGGACTGGAGAAAAAAGGATGAGGTCAGAGTAAGAAACTGGAGGGAGGAGGGGAAGAAGCACAAGTTTCTAGGTGGTAGGTGAAACTGGGACGGGGAGGGGCTGAAGTAAAGAACGGGGAAGCTGATTGGTGAAAGAGATACAGGACTGGAGAAGGGGGAATCTGATAGGAGAGGACAGGAGGTCATGGAAATAAGGAAAGGGAGAGGTGCACCAGAGTGATGTGATGGGTGGTTAAAGAGAAAGGCTGAGAGAAATAGATGGGGAATAACCATATAACAATTACAGCACAGAAACAGGCTATCTCTGCCTTTCTAGTCCGTGTCGAACACTTACTCTCACCTAATTCCACTGACCCACACTCAGTCCATAACCCTCCATTCCTTTCCTGTCCATATACCTATCCATTTTTACTTTAAATGACAATATCAAACCTGCCTCTACCACTTCTACTGGAAGCTCATTCCACACAGCTACCACTCTCTGAGTAAAAAAACTCCCCCCCCGTTACCCCTAAAGTTTTCCCCCCTCTCAACTCATGTCTTCTTGTTTGAATCTCCCCTACTCTCAATGGAAAAAGCCTATCCACGTCAACTCTATCTATCACCATCATAATTTTAAATACCTCTATCAAGTCCCCCCTCAACCTTCCACGCTCCAAAGAATAAAGACCTAACTTGTTCAACCTTTCTCTGTAACTTAGGAGCTGAAACCCAGGTAACATTCTAGTAAATCTCCTCTGTACTCTCTCTATTTTTTTGACATCTTTCCTATAATTCCGTGACCAGAACTGTACACAATACTCCAAATTTGGCATTACCAATGCCTTGTACAATTTTAACATTACATCCCATCTCCTATACTCAGTGCTCTGATTCATAAAGGCCAGCATACCAAAAGCTTTCTTCACCACCCTATCCACATGAGATTCCACCTTCAGGGAACTATGCACCAAACAGATCACTCTGTTCTACTGCATTCTTCAATGCCCTACCATTTACCATGTATGTCCTATTTTGAATAGTCCTACCAAAATGTAGCACCTCACCCTTATCAGCATTAAATTCCATCTGCCATCTTTCATCCCACTCTTCTAACTGGCCTAAATCCCTCTGCAAGCTTTGAAAACCTACTTCATTATCCACAACGCCACCTATCTTAGTATCATCTGCATACTTACTAATCCAATTTACCACCCCATCATCCAGATCATTAATGTATATGACAAACAACATTGGATCCAGTACATATCCCTAAGGCACACCACTAGTCACCGGCCTCCAACCTGACAAACGGTTATCCACCACTACTCTCTGGCCATACATTCTCCCATCCAGCCACTTTTGAATCCATTTTACTACTTCAATATTAATACCTAACGATTGAACCTTCCTAACTAACCTTCCATGTGGAACCTTGTCAAAGGCCTTACTGAAATCCATATAGACAACATCCACTGCTTTACCCTCGTCAACTTTCCTAGTAACCTCTTCAAAAAATTCAATAAGATTTGTCAAACATGACCTTCCACGCACAAATCCATGTTGACTGTTCCTAATCAGACCCTGTCTATCCAGATAATTATATATACCATCTCTAAGAATACTTTCCATTGTTACGAAAACCCCGTAACCAGGTAACTTACCAGCAAAGATAGATGGATCAGCTGAGTCTGATGCTACTATTTTCAAACGTTTTATTCAAAAAGGGCACAAACGTATGGTTAATACAAAACATTCAGATCGTCAAAACTCAATCTAAAACTCAATCTAATCTAATCATTCAAAACACAAGCTCGATCGTCGTCTAGGGGTGATGTAGATTTTATATCGTTCACTGGATATCTAAAAGTCTTTTAGATCACGGCAGTTTCACTTAGTTGCCGGCGGAAGTGTCGCGTTGGTGCACTTTTAGTTAGAAAGACAGAGAACATGAAGCATTTACCCGACAGGTTTTCCAACCTGTAGGAGGTAGTCGGAAGTCTCGTTGGGGGAATGGACTCTCATCTGTGGCTTCCCCTGTAGCTAGGCCGTCTTCCGTGGTGAAGTCGCCAATCCCAGGCAAGGGAAGGACGCACACGAACCCCACCACCGGCTGTAGCTATTAAAACGCTGTCGCAGGATTTCTAGCGTTTCTCCTTCGTGTGTTTCCTTGGTGCATCTGAGGGTCCTCCCCTCAGACCCGCCTTTATACTTCTTCACGGGATCGCAGGTGTCAATCAAGTTGCAGGTAATGCGATCTCTCTCTCAACCAGCCCACTTTGCCCGAGGGCTTTTCAGGTGGTCTCCATGAGACAATAGTCAAAGTCACTTTTATTCTGCTTCTTGGGAGAACGTGGTCTTTCGCACGTCTCTCTCTCTTGGGTCAGTTGACCCCCCTTAACTAGAGTTCTTGCGATTTTCACAAAGGAGGGGGCCAACGGCATAACACCATTAATTTACCCACCACTGACATCAAACTTATGTTTGATTGCTAGGTTTACTCTTAGAACCCTTTTTAAACAATGGAACAATATGAGAAATATGCCAATCCTCTGGCACCATCCCTGTTACTAATGACATTTGAAATATTTCTGTCAGATCCCCTGCTATTTCTACACTAACTTCCCTCTAGGTCCTAGGGATAATCCTGTCAGGATCCGGAGACTTATCCATTTTTATATTCCTTAAAAACGCCAGTACATCCTCTTCTTTAATCATCATAGTTTCCATAACTTCCCTACTTGTTTCCCTTACCTTACACAATTCAATATCCTTCTCCTTAGTGAATACCGATGAAAAGAAATTGTTCAAAATCTCCCCCATCTCTTTTGGCTCCACACATAGCTGTCCACTCCGATTCTCTAAGGGACCAATTTTATCCCTCACTATCCTTTTGCTATTAATATAACTGTAGAAACCCTTTGGATTTATTTTCACCTTACTTGTCAAAGCAAACTCGTATCTTTTAGCTTTTCTAATTTCTTTCTGAAGATTCTTCTTACATTCTGTATATTTTTCGAGCACCTCATTTACTCCATGCTGTCTATATTTATTGTAGATCTCTTTTTCCAAACCAAGTTTCCAATATCCCTTGAAAACCATGGCTTTCTCAAACTTTTAACCTTTCCTTTCAACCTAACAGGAACATAAAGTTTCTGTACCTTCAAAATTTCACCTTTAAATGACCTCAATGTCTCTATTTCATCCTTCCCATAAAACAAATTGTCCCAATCCACTCCTTCTAAATCCTTTCGCATCTCCTCAAAGTTAGCCTTTCTCCCATCTAAAATCTCAACCCTGGGTCCAGGCCTATCCTTTTCCATAATTATATTGAAACTAATGGCATTGTGATCACTGGACCCGAAGTGCTCCCCAATACATACGTCCGTCACTTGACCTATCTCGTTCCCTAACAGGAGATCCAACACTGCCCCTTCTCTAGTTGGTTCCTCTATATATTGCTGCAAAAAACTATCCTGCACACATTTTACACATCAAAACCTTTGACAAACTTGAATAGATGTGTAGTTGAGAGTTTATTGACTGGCTGCATCTCTATCTGATACGGAAACACAAATGCCTTTGAAATGAAAATCCCACAAAAGGTAGTGGATTTGGCCCAATATAGGTAAAGCCCTCCCAACCATTAAGCTCATGAATTGCTGTTGTAGGAAGGCAGTATCCATCATCAGAGATCCCCCACTACCCAGACCATGCTCTTTTCTCACTGCTGCCATGAGGTAGAAGGTACAAGAGCCTCAGGATTCACACCATCAGCCCTATTATATCTAACTTTTTTTTCGACCCTCTTTTATGGATCAAGCCTTTGTATTATGGAAAACAAAAGGTATAACATGTTTTCGTGATCTATTTTTAGATAATAGTTTTATGTCCTTTGAACAGCTATCTAATAAATATAATTTACCTAAAACTCATTTTTTTTAGATAATTGCAAGTTAGAAATTTCTTGAATAGTATGTTACAGTCTTTTCCGAAATTATGTCCAATGGACATTACGGAAAAATTTTTAGTTCTGAATCCTTGCCAGAAGGGTTTAGTAGCCACCATTTATAATATGATTGTGAAAATACAGCCAGAAGTATCAGAAAAAATTAAGAAGGAATGGGAAAAAGAGCTTTATTGTCTTTTACTGAGCAGTGGGAGAAAATTTTACAATTAGTCAATTCCTCTTCTATTTGTGCTAAACATGCCCTAATACAATTTAAGGTTGTACATAGGGCTCACATGTCCAAGGATAAACTTGCTCGATTTTACTCTCACGTTAATCCAACCTGTGACAGATGTCATTCTGAAGTCGCTTCATTGACCCACATGTTTTGGTCTTGCCCTTGTTTGCAAATTTATTGGAAAGATATTTTCGGTATTATTTCAACAGTTCTGAAGATCAAATTGCAACCGCATCCTATTACTGCAGTTTTCGGTTTACCAATGGTGGATAATATTTGTTTATCCCCCTCAGCTCGACGGATGATTGCATTTGTTACATTAATGGCTAGAAGATCTATCCTATTGAACTGGAAAGAAATTAATCCTCCAACTATATTTCAGTGGTTTTCTCAAACTATCTCTTGTTTGAGCTTAGAAAAAATTTAGAAGTGTTTTCTTTGATTCTTCAGGGGCTCCATCTTTGTAGCATATGGTCGCGTTTCTAGCGGCTCTCTCTCTTTTAATATATTTTATATCCCACTAACAGATCCCTTTTAGTTCTGATGACTTACTACTTCTACTGAAGGATTTATTATTTCTACTGAAGGATTTTACGACTTAATTACAATGGCCGAAAAAAGTCGTTCTGGTATTGAACTGAGAAGCGGCAAGACTTTCCCCGAAATGGAGCAAACGGAACAAACCAAGAAAACGGAGGAACCTGTTACACTAGCGGGAATATTTTCTTCAATACAAGACATGACGTCGGAATTCGGATCGCTTAATATTAAAATTGATAAGCTGACCGGTTCAAACGGGAAGCTCGAAAAAGCTATTTCTACGATTCAAGACTCGCTGAAAAACTTGGATTCTCAACTTCAAACACTTCAGCAGACTACAACCCGAATCGAGAGTGAGCATGATTTATTCAAGCGAACTATTAAAGATCAAGGAATGAAGATATCTTTGATGGAAAAGAAAATCAATGAAATTACCTCGGAACTATCTAAAACGAAGAAAAGAATGGTTGATTTAGATAGTAGAGGGCGTCGGAGGAATCTGTGTATTCTGGGACTGCCTGAAAATACTGAAGCTGGCGATCTGTTAAAATTCTTTTCAGATATGCTGTATTCACTTTTCAATGAGACCCTCGAAACTAGCCCCTTAATCGACAGAGCTCACAGAATTCCATTCTCTCGCCGTTCAGCCGAATTACGTCCTCGAGCAGTTGTACTTTCTTTGCATTATTACACGACTAAAGAAGCTATTCTTCGAGAAGCCAGAAAGAAACGGAAATTACTCTTTAATTCAACACACATTCGTATAGTTGAAGATTATCCCCCCGAAATCTTTGCCGAAAGAAAGAAATATCGAGAAGTTATGAGTGAAAAGTATAAATTAGATTTAAATCCCTCCCTTCGCTTTCCAGCAAAGCTGATAATTTTTCCTGAAAAATCTCAACCATTGAGAATCTACTCTCCTCACGAGGGATGGGAGTATATTAAAAACTTTAAAGTTAAGCCTACTGAATAAAATATTAAAGTTACATCGATTATTCAATAGGCAATTTTGAAGTATCTGCTGTATGAGTTGTTTATGGAGCTTTTGAGTTAAGTACATGTTATACCTTTTCACTCTCTGGTATGGGACGTGGTGGATTTAATTTTTTTTACCTTATTAATAATTAATACATATATAACTGTTTTGTAGGGAACCTTTATAGTATTGTACTTTAGTGGTCCGTTGTGTATTAATCTTTTTATTTTTTTTATTTGTTTCAATACTTATAGTTTTAGGTCTGTTATATACATATATTCATTTATTTTTCTTTCTTTTTCGAGAGAAAGAATATTCTTTGTAACATTTGCTCGGATTTATTCTTTCTTCTGAATGTGTTTAAGCTACTTTAGCTGATTCTAAAAGATGGGCGTTGTTGATTATGTTTTTATTAATGTTAGACACAACATTATAGTAGTTGAATTCTGTTTGTGCCTTTTATTATGGCTATTTTCCGTGGGATTTTTGCTTTTTTATATATATGGAGCTGCAAATTGGAGAACAGGGTCAAAGGTGATTAGTTAGCATGGGACCAGCCTATTGGTTCCTTCCTTTCTATCTATTGGGCGGGGGGGGGGGAGGGGTCTATTGGAGTAGGTTTTTTTCTTGATTGGGCAGTTCGTTTGATGGATTTCTCTTTCGTAAATGCGTCACTCCTTCTGGATGTACCCGCGATTTTTGGTTTAATCTGTACTTGCGTAACATTTCTTTTATATAATATTAAACTCAATTTTAAACATGGATGTTAATAAAATTAATATAATATCTTGGAATTGGAATAGTGTCAATCATCCCATTAAGCGTAAAAAGATTTTTAAGAAATTAAAAACACAATGCTGATGTTATTTTTGCGCAAGAAAATCATATACGAAAACAGGATGAGGACAGATTTTTTCGCTTTTGGAAAGGGCCTCAGTTTCACTCACTGTCGGATAGTAAAACAAGAGGCGTTTCTATATTTCTTAGTCCCCAAACCCCTTTTGTACACCTTAATACTACTACTGATTTGATTGGAAGATATTTAATTGTTACTGGTTTATTATGCGAGCAAAAGGTAGCTCTGGTGTGTGTATACGCACCTAATGTAGATAATTCTGATTTTTTAAAGAAACTTTTTTCAGAGTTACCGAATCTCAATGAATATAAACTGATCATGGGTGGAGACTTTAACTGTTGTTTAAATCCGGCGATTGACAGGTGAACGTCGCTTCCAAATAAAGCGGCAGCTTGTATTAACTCTTTTTATTAGAATATGGCCTTGTCGATATTTGGAGATATAAACACCCCAATGATAAAGATTTTTCTTTTTTTCACACGTCCATCCCAAATATTCCCGAATTGATTACTTTTTTTAGATACACGTCTGTTAAACTCAGTTGTTGAATGTGCGTATGACATCATTGCGCTCTCAGATCACGCGCCTTTAAAGTTAACCCTTAAGCTCCCGGATAGATTTTTGAAAATCTCAGTGGAGATTGAACCCCGTTTTGTTATAGGATCCAGCTTTTATTAATTTTATTAAGGAGCAAATTTCTATATTTTTTGAATTTAATACAACCGAAGGAATGTCAAATCTGGTTATATGGGACACCTTGAAATCTTTTCTTAGGGGATAGATGATCTCATATTCAGCAGCCTTGAGAAAGAAAACTAAAGCGGAATTGTCAGTGCTTATTAATAAAATTAAACAGATAGACAAAGCGTATTCAGTTAAACCTACTGAAGACCTATATAAAGAAAGGGTCAAACTTCAATCACAGTATGATTTACTTCTGACCTTTCCCATTGAACTGCAAATTTTTTAATCTAAAAGTTTATTTTATATACATGGGGAAAAATCTGCTAAACTTTTAGCGGGTCAGTTAAAGGCTGGGATGGTCAGAAGACAGATCTTAAAAATCCGCCGACCAGATAGAACAGAAACTTTAGATTCTTATGAAATTAATAAGATATTTATGGACTTTTATTCTAATCTTTATAAATCTGAATTCTCTGATAGTAATATCACTATGAATAGATTTTTGCAAAGGTTAAACATACCTCAAATTTCGATTCAAGATGCTGATATGTTAGATGCACCTATTAAACAAGAGGAGATAGCCAAGATAGCCAAGGCTATCTCCTCTATGCAATTAGGTAAAGCTCCGGGACCTGATGGTTATACGGTAGAATTTTATAAGACCTTTCACGCAACGCTTATACCACATCTTCATCAAACCATCTCAAACCACATCTCCCATTGATGATGCAAAGATCATCGCCAGAGGCTCAGCAATCTCCTCCCTCGCCTCCCACAGTAGCCTGGGGTACATCTCATCCGGTCCCGGCGACTTATCCAACTTGATGCTTTCCAAAAGCTCCAGCACATCCTCTTTCTTAATATCTACATGCTCAAGCTTTTCAGTCTGCTGCAAGTCATCACTACAATCACCAAGATCCTTTTCCATAGTGAATACTTAAGTATTCATTAAGTACTTCTGCTATTTCCTCCGGTTCCATACACACTTTCCCACTGTCACACTTGATAGGTCTTATTTTTTCAGGTCTTATCCTCCTGCTCTTCACATACTTGTAATATTCCTCGGGGTTTTCCTTAATCCTGCCCGCCAAAGCTTTCTCATGGCCCCTTCTGGCTGTCCTATTTTCCTTCTTAAGCTCCTTCCTAGTAGCCTTATAATCTTCTAGATCTCTAACATTACCTAGCTCTCTGAACCTTTCGTAAGATTTTCTTTTCTTCTTGACTAGATTTATTACAGCCTTTGTACACCACGGTTCCTGTACCCTACCATAACTTCCCTGTCTCATTGGAACGTACCTGTGCAGAACTGTACACAAATATCCCCTGAACATTTGCCACATTTCTTCCGTACCTTTCCCTGAAATCTGTTCCCAATTTAAGCTTCCAAGTTCCAGACTGATAGCCTCATAATTCCCTTTACTCCCATTAAACTCCAATTTGGGGGAGTAAGTTTAGGATGGAGATGAGGAGGAACTGCTTTTCCCAGAGAGTGATGAATCTGTAGAATTCTCTGCCCCATGAAGCAGTGGAGGCCACCTCAGTAACTATATTTAAGACATGGTTGGATAGATTGTTGCATAGTAGGGAAATTAAGGGTTATGGGGAAAAGGCGGATGGTGAATATGAGTCCATGGCCAGATCAGGCATGATCTTACTGAATAGTGGAACAGGCTCGATGGGTCAGGTGGCCTACTCTTGCTCCTATTTCTTATGTTGTTATGACATCCTCACATGTCTGTCACCCCACCCATATTGCTGGCTTTCAAGCGTGGAGTAGAGGCCTGAACTCCAGATGCCCTTTGTCACCTATCCACATCACTGGACTTCGAACATGGAGCAGAGGCCTGACCTCTAACTCTACCACATCCCTATCCCCAAACCTTCACATGATTCGTAATGTCCTTCCGTCTCCGATATCATCCCTATGAACTTAGAGACACAACTAAATCTGAGCCACGACCTCGACAGAGACCATTAGAATTGTACATAATTTCCATAAATTAGCAGCCTTGGAACAAAAACAATCCCATTGTATGTGGTATGTCATTACTGTTTGAAAACAGCCAACAGCCCAAACAGAAACATATTAAAGACAGAAGCCATGTTAACGAATACTTCTCTGTATTGTAATAACAAGGAGCAAAGTGTTTTGTGGAATAGTTGACTAGAAATTAAGACCGCTTTACAAATGCTCTGTTACTTCTCTGCTGACAGCTAGGAAGAGTGGCAAAGTTTGAGGAACTCTCCCCAGGTTAGCTGCTCTGGAAGTGTGAAAACATGGGGGAGACATTCTGTTTCTGGAGACACATGCTTTGATTGATTCGCATCCTATACCCCGGTGAAATATAAGATAAATAAAGTCTGTAGCTCAGACGTGATTTATACAAAGCAGCTGCAATCAGTGTAGAGAGCACCACTGATGTAGATTCCATAACCCCAACCATTGAAATCTGAAACTGGTGAATGGCCCAAGCAAGATATTGATAGGATAGTGTAGATGACCTAAATGCTGATCCTTAAACAATGTGTGATGAGGTTTCCTGTGAGTATTCAATTAAGCTCATAAGTTGCAGCAACCATGAAAAAAGATGCAATCTGTTTCATGGCATGTTCTGTGACTAATACTTCTGCCATGCTAAGGTGAACATTGCGATGGCTGGGTTAATTTTCCTATGGATGTGATTTCACCTGAACATGGTTACTAACACAATCTACTGTGGGAAAATCACTCGGAAAAAAAGGTTCAAATGGATCAGATTTATAAGCTTGTATAATAAGTGTTTATTTGATGGTGTTTGACACAAAGTAGTTTGCTGCTCAGTTCCTGTAGTCATGTTCAATAGTAAATATCATATAATGCAAAAATCTTTCACAGTAAGTGATCATATCCATTCTCCTACTTCCTGCTGACCACTCTAAAACCTGCATTATGGGTTTATTTCAAAGCAACATATGGAGCTTTTGCAGAAACAAAATTAACACTCCTCCAATGGTCCCAATAACTTAATCCCATTTGTATCTTGCCTGTACATAAGCCTTCAGACTCTGTTGTTTTATAAGCCTAGGCTGTTGCCTCTATCAGTTTAAGACTAATTATCTCCTGTTCTGGTGATATGTTCAAAGATTAAAGATTATCTTTATTTGTCACATATACATGTAAACATGCAGTGAAATTCATCGTTTGTGTTAAATCAAATCAGTGATAATTGTGTTGAGCAGCCTCCAGTGCCAACATAACCTGCCCAAAACTCACTCACCCTTAACCGTACATCTTTGGAATGTAGGCGGAAACTCACGAGGTCAAGGGGAGAATGTATGAACTCCTTACAGGCAACGGCAGGAATTGAATCCCAATCGGTGATCACTGGCTGGTGCAGGAAAGTGATGCATTAACCACCATGCCGCTGTTATAAATTGGTAATATTAATGAGATACAAGCTATGTTGACTAAACTATGTTGGGAATCTCTAATAAACATTATATCCTATTTATAACTATTGCAGCTTTTGTACAAGCAGCTTCAAGCTCAGCAGACTATCCTTTCTGATTTTTAATGTTAACTCCTAATGAATACATGAAATATTGGCTCATTAAACTAATATTCCATTCCTTTCACTGACATCTTCAAACAATTTAACTGAGCACTGTAAAGCAAACTGTATTGCTTCCATTGGTTTATTTAACTAAGAGCAAGATTTTATCTTGTTTCTAGAAGGGGTTGGTGAGCAAATATTCTACAGCGTCTCCCACTGCCATTCCCATTTTATCATTGCTTTTGTAGAGGCTGAAGGTTTACAATGCGAGGGGCCTACAATGGAACAGGTTCTTCAACAGGATCTGTCAACAGTGATTTCCCATCAGGCAGAAGCAGAACAGCAGCTGATGTAAAGGATGGATGGGCCTAGAAGGTTAGCTGTGCTCCTCTGCCTGGTGTCCCTCCAGCTTGAGACATCCTTTGCGCACATCCATTTCACTTACCTGCAAGGTAGCAAGTGGCCAAAGCCTAGGTATTTTATGCATGTAGGAAGTAAGGCAATAGCAATGGAGAGGCCTGGAAACCAACATCTTATGGGACAAAAATGGACTTGAGCCCCTTTCACATCCACTCTGCCTGCCACTTTTCTAAAGACTCAGTTTAAAATTGATTTAAAAAGTCATTCCTGTAGTGATTTCAATAAACTGGTTCTACCTCTGGTACCAGGACCAGAACACTACCCCAGTGGAATTCTTATTCAGTTTTTTTGACATAATTTGACCCTCGTACTGAATCCTACCAGGATTAAAACCCATCATGTAGACTTTCTTTCAGAGTCTGAGTATTGCCCACTTTAGGTCATTAGCATTCTTGATCTCCAATTATTATTTATTGTACTTGTATATATAGCCTTTCTACTGATTTTCTAACAAGGTGAAGACTGGTTAATCCATTATGGACCCCTATTTTGTTATGCATCTTACTAATAGAAAGGTCCTGCAAGAAACATGTAAAAATGCTCCTTTGCTCAGACACCCACTCAAACATACTTTCAAATCATGATATAATCATATTTAAATCAACAACTTAAAACAACTGCAATCCTACCATTTCATTATTGCCATTGTCAACTTCATATAAGATGACTACCCCTGGATCACTAAACATAATGAAGCATTCTCTCTTCTATGCAGAATAAACTACTAATTGAGCCTTGCTTTAATCAATGAAGCACTGGTCATAAACAGTGTCATTGAATGTCTTTAAACATTCAGTAGAGCATCCTTATGGTTTCCATGTGTAATCATGGATGGTTTCCCTCTGCACTTTCAGTGTGCCATGCTCTCCTCATTACTGGGGCCAGCTGCCTATCAAGTCCTCGATCCTGGCCTTCCTCACTTCTGGGCCGGGCCTTTGAAACCAGCCCTGAGCATGCCAGTGACCTCTGGTTGACGCCCGCTGACAGTGGTAGTCCAAACTGCCAGACTTTTTGCCTAGAGGCATCAGCAGGCTTACATTCACCTTGTAGGTCCCTATGACCTGATGCCACCACTTCTGCACAAGCTGGACCTTTGCTTGGCTGGTGGCTGGAGATTGCTGATTTGGAGGTTGCACTATATGTTCTGGGCTGAAGGAGCTGCATGCTTGGTAGAGGAATAATTCTCTTCTCAGCATTGTTTTTCCCTCTCGTGCACTGTCCCCTCTTCTTCTTATTCATTCTGTCCTGTAATTTCTCCAGATCGGTTTCAATACGATACAAGTCGTCGGTGACTTTATTGACACGGTCAAACTGATCAAGGAGACTATTGATGGTCGGCAGCAGTCGATCCAGATAGGTCTGAACACCATGTGCCTCTGTGCTCGGACTCTCGGCAAGGTTCATCTCCTCAGATTGCACCGAGCCAGATGAAATGGTGCATTCGGAACAGTGGGACTCGGTACCAGCAGATGGGAGCCGGGAAAATCTGGAAGTTTGGGTATTGCCTGTTGGCAGGGACTCCATCCCTTCAAACTTCACTTTGTGACGGAACTACAATAAAATTAAGGAAATGTCACTGAGAGCAATGATTAAATGAGACAACATTTCCATTTTGATGTTTAACTGCTGTGCAGAATGTGGCTAGTTGAAGGAGCTGAAAGGTTTGTTGGAGCGATTAATTCCCATACAAGTCGAACCACTGGTCCAGCATTCTGTGCACTGACAGGTTTTGAATCTGTACTAATTAACTAATTGAAACTGAGCTCTAACATTAATTAACATTTGTACTGATCAATAGCTAATTAACCTACCAGTGCAACTTTTGCAATATCAGTTTACAGTGTTTCCTATTTACAGAAATTCAGTTTACAGACAGTTCGCAGAACCCTTATAGGACCCTTATAGGAGTGTCTATACTCAAAAAGACCAATTTGCCTGCTCAGCAGGTGTTCAGGGGCAATTTTTGTGGTTTGGATGTTCTGTGGTCCGGTACCAATCAGGTGAGAGTTCAACATATATTTGTTTCTGATGCTGATTGAACAAGTACCACCTTCTTCTTTTGGGTCCTATTCCAGAGAGCTGGAATAAATAAAACCCAGTGTTGGAAATGTCAACCTTGATTTTGATTTCTTAATTTATTTGCTTTATCCTTCATAACTAAATGTATCCGCATGCCTAAGGAATGAGTTTAGTTTAGCAGTTTTCTGACCAGAAGCACAGGTTGATTCTGCTTTATAATTAAGCTGAAGGAGTCTGACACAAGTACATTCACAGGGTTTTAGACTACAAGATCACTATAGCTCCTGCGAGATCAGGGAATTTTACTATTGACATGCATATAGATTGGGAGAATGTGGGAGTTAGGATGAAAGGGAGCATAAGAACATAAGAAATAGGAGTAGGCCATCCGGCCAATCGAGCCTGCCCCACCATTCAATAAGATCATGGCTGACCTGTCTGTAAGCTCGGCTCCACCTACCTGCCTTTTCCCCATAACCCTTAATTCCCCTACTATGTTAAAACCTAACTGTATCTTAAATATATTTAGTGAGGAAACCTCAACTGCTTCCCTGGGCAGAGAATTCCACAGGTTTACCACTCTCTGGGAAAAACAGTTTCTCCTCAACTCCACTCTAAATCTTCTCTCCTGAATCTTGAGGCAATGTCCCCTAGTTCTAGTCTCACCTACCAATGGAAACAACTTTCCTACTTCTATTTTATCTATCCCTTTCAAAATTTTGTATGTTTCTATAAGATCCCCTCTCATTCTTCTAAACTCCAGAGAGTACAGTCCCAGGCGACTCAATCTCTCCTCATAGGTTAACCCCTTCATCCCTGGAATCAACCTGGTGAACCTCCTCTGCACTGCCTCCAAAGCCAGTATATCCTTCCTCAAGTATGGAGACCAGAACTGCACACAGTACTCCTGGTGCAGCCTCACCAGTACCCTGTATAGTTGCAGCATGACCTCCCTACTCTTGAATTCAATCCCTCTAGCAATGAAGACCAACATTCCATTTGCCTTCTTATAACCTGTTGTACCTACAAGCCAACCTTTAGTGATTCATGCACAAACACTCCCAAGTCCCTCTGCACAACAGCATGCTGCAATCTTTCACAATTTAAATAATAATCTGTTCTCTATTATTCCTTCCAAAGTGGATGATCTCGCATTTACCAACATTGTATTCCATCTACCAGACCTTGGCCCACTCACTTAACCTATCTATATCCCTCTGTAGACTCCCCCACATCCTCTGTACAATTTGCTTTTCCACTCAGTTTAATGTCATCAGCAAATTTTGCTACACTACACTCAGTACCCTCTTCCAAAATCATCAATGTAAATGGTAAACAGCTGCGGCCCCAGCACCGACCCCTGCGGCACCCCACTCACCACTGACTGTCAACCAGAGAAACACCCATTTATACCAATTCTCTGCCTTCTATTGGTTAACCAATCCATTATCCATACCAATACACTTCCTGACTCTATGCAACCGTATCTTATTTATAAGTCTCTTGCACAGCACCTTATCGAACGCTTTCTGAAAATCCAAGTATACGACATCCACCTGTTCCCTCTATCCACTGCACTCAATTTGCCCTCAAAGAACTCCAGTAAGTTTGTCAAACAGGACCTGCCCTTTCTGAAATCATGCTGTGTCTGTCTAATGGAGCCACTCCTTTCTAAATGTTTCTCTGTTTCTTCCTTAATAGATAGATAGATAGATAGATAGATAGATAGATAGATAGATAGATAGATACTTTATTCATCCCCATGGGGAAATTCAACATTTTTCCAATGTCCCATACACTTATTGTATCAAAAACTAATTACATACAATACTTAACTCAGTATAAATATGATATGCATCTAAAATCACCCTCTCAAAAAAAAAGCATTAATAAATAGCTTTTAAAAAGTTCTTAAATAGTTTACTAAAATACATTGAATGGTAACTTAAGCTCAGTCATAACCCCGGCACTTTAACATATCTTTCCCCTGGCGGTTGAATTGTAAAGCCGAATGGCATTGGTGAGTAATGATCTCTTCATCCTGTCTGAGGAGCATTGCATCGATAGCAACCTGCCGCTGAAGCTGCTTCTCTGTCTCTGGATGGTGCTATGCAGTGGATGTTCAGGGTTTTCCATGATTGACCGTAGCCTACTCAGCGCCCTTCGCTCTGCTACCGATGTCATACTCTCCAGTTCTGTGCCCACGACAGAGCCCGCCTTCCTTACCAGCTTATTAAGACGTGAGGCGTCCCTCTTCTTAATGCTGCCTCCCCAACACGCCACCACAAAGAAGAGGGCGCTCTCCACAACTGACCTATAGAACATCTTCAGCATCTCACTACAAACATTGAATGATGCCAACCTTCTAAGGAAGTACATTCGACTCTGTGCCTTCCTGCACAAGGCATCTGTGTTGGCAGTCCAGTCTAGCTTCTCGTCTAACTGCACTCCCAGATACTTGTAGGTCTTAACCTGCTCCACACATTCTCCATTAATGATCCTTGGCTCCATATGAGGCCTAGATCTCCTAAAGTCCACCACCATCTCCTTGGTCTTAGTGATATTGAGACGCAGGTAGTTTGAGTTGCACCATATCACAAAGTCCTGTATCAGTTTCCTATACTCTTCCTCCTGTCCATTCCTGACACACCCCACTATGGCCGTGTCATCAGCGAACTTCTGCACATGGCAGCTTCAAGCATTTTCCCGACTACAGATGTTAAGCTAACTGGCCTATTGTTGCCCGTCTTTTGCCTATATCCTTTTTAAAAAGTGGCGTGACATTTGCTGTCTTCCAATCCGCCGGGACCTGCCCAGAGTCTAGAGAGTTTTAGTAAATGATTACCAACGCGTCTACTATAACCTCTGCCAATTTATTCAGCAGCCTGCAATGCATCCCATCAGGACCAGGGGACTTATCTACCTTCAGGCCCTCTAGTTTGCTCATCACTATCTCTTTAGTGACAGTGATTTTATCGAGGTCCTCACCTTCCATTTCATCAATAACATCCTTCTTTGGCATATTAGACATGTCCTCCACCGTGAAGACCGGCACAAAATAGCCCTTCAATGCCTCAGCCATTTCCTTATCACCCGATATCAATTTCCCCTTCTCCTCTTCCAAGGGATCTACGTTGACTTTAGCCACCCTTTTCCACTTTATATATTTATAAAAACTTTTGCTATCTATTTTTATATTTTGTGCTAATTTGAGCAGGAGGGTTGGAGAGAGTGGATGGATGACAAATGGGAAATAATACAACTTCAGGTCAGAGACTAGCAAGATTGGAGCAAGAAGGAGAAGCAGGAAGCTGAGATACAGAGAATGACATGAGCCAAGAAGGACTGAGGACAGGGAGAGATGCCAGCAGTTGGAGGAGGGTGTAGTGATGAAAATCAGACAGGAGAAGGAGACCTGATCTCTGACATGGACAGTGTGAGGTGAGATTTGAAGAAAATGAAGGGGAGACTGTAAACCACAAACATGAGAAAGTCTGCATACTGCTGGAAATCCAAAGCAACACACACAAAATGCTGGAGGAACTCAGCAGGCCAGGCAGCATCTATGGAAACGAGTGCAGTCAACGTTTTGGGTCAAGATCCTTCTTCAGGACTGAGAGGGAAAGGTGGAAGTGCCTGAATTATACAGTGGGGGGTAGGGGGGAGGGAAGGAGGCGGGGCTGGAAGGTGAAAGGTGATGGGGGAGACTAGCTAGTGAGGGACAAGTGTGGAGCAGCAGATGGTAGCGGATGGTGGTGAGCTCACAGAATGAATGAATGAATCATCTACAGCACCCAGAACATTTATGTTGACCAGCTATAACTCATCCTTGCCCAAAATAGTTCCAAAGACAAATTTCCCAGGCATACACACATTAAGAATGTGAGAAATGGAAGCAAGAGCAGGCCAGGCCATTCAGTGCCATGTGCCAGTTCAGCAATTCAAGAGAATCATGGTTGATGTTATGAAAATCAAAATAACGTCGATACTAAAAGTTGGAAATAAAATCAGAAAATGCCAGTACTTCTGGAAAATGGAACAGTATTAAAATTTAATTTGGAGACCCATCTTTGCTACTTCATAGCGAATCCTTCATTTTGAAATTGTGATCCTGGTTCTACACATCCCAGCCAGGGGAAACCTCATCCCAACATCTACCCTCTCAAGAATGTTGTATATTTCAAAGAGATGATTTGTCTAAATTCCAGAGGGTGTAGATCTTGTCAGATTAATCTTCGTGATAGGGAAAGCTCCTAATGTAGGAATTAAATTTGCCAACAACACTACATTGGCCTTACCTCAAACAATAACGAGGTGGCCTACAGGGAAGCAGTCATCAATCTGACACAGTGCTGTTAAGTAAACAACCTCATCTCACTGTCACAAAAACAAAGCAGCTGGTTGTGGACTACAGGAGGAATGGAGACCTCTATTGACATTAATGGATCTGGGGTTGAGAGGGTAAACAGCTTCAAGTTCCTCGGCATCCACATCACCAAGGACCTCACGTGGTCTGTACACACCAGCTGCGTGGTGAGAAAGGCACAACAGTGCCTCATTCACCTCAGACATTTGAGATTAAGGAAGTTTGGTATGGCCCCCCAAATCCCAAGAACTTTCTACAGGGGCACAATTGAGAGCATCCTGACTGGCTGCATCGCTGCCTGGTATAGGAACTGTACCTCCCTTAATCACGAGACTCTGCAGAGAATGGTGCGGACAGCCCAGCGCATCTGTAGTTGTGATTCAGGATATTTACATGGATAGGTGTGAAAAAAGGGCCCGTAGGATCATTGGGGACCCAAACCATCTCAACCACAATCTATTCCAGCTGCTACCATCCAGGAAATTGTATCGCAGCATAAAAGTCAGGACCAGCAGGCTCCGGGACACCTTCTTCCACCAGGCCATCAGACTGATTTGAGTATACTCTATATTACATTGACTGTTCTATTTATTATAAATTACTATGATTGCACATTGCACATTTAGACGAAGATGCAATGTAAAGATTTTTACTCCTTATGTATGTGAAGGATGTAAGAAATGAAGTCAATTCAGTTCAGCCTAGTGAACCTACAATGCACTACCTTCCTATAAAACATTTCAGATGCAGTCTCACCAGGGGTCCATCTCTTTTCAGTATTTGGTCTTTAGTCTTGTATTCAAACCCACGTGCATTTAAGGTCAAATTATCGTATGTCAGCTTAACTGCTTGCTGGCTTGAACATGTACAACGATACTTGTGGTCTATTGAACAGCAATGACTTTCAATCTTTCACCCTTTAAACAAATACTTTGCATTCCCACTAAAGTGAATGGCTGAACATTTTTTCACTTTATATTTCATTGCATATGCCATCAGCCATTCACTGAACCAGATTGGCAGAGTGACACTTTTAAAACTCCAGTGCAACTGACATGGTGGCCCTGACTAAATTCTACATTTACCTCCTTCGCTTTAGTTAGTCCAATCCAGAGTTTAAACCTTTTAATGAAGAACTCAATCATCTCATAATCTTGTGGCTCAATGGCAGGACGATACATTTCTGCTCGGACATGCCTGTAATTCTGGATGATGATGGCGCTGAAGAGGTTCCTTGTAATCCACACCAGACACAGCAGATAGCTGGCGAAGTAGACCGAGGCGGTGAAGGGAAATTTGCGAAGTGCATGCTGCAATGCCACTGCTCCTCGGGAGAAGGCAACCAAAGATAGCACGGTGTGTTTGAATGTTCTAAAGTCTTCCAGAGTTGGAGAGAATATCTGCAGGAAACACCAGCGAAAGAGAGTTGGAGTCATTCCTTCTAGCAGAATTACATAAGAGATTACACCAGGACTCAACCCAACCTGTCAATACTTTCTGCAATTCTCCATTGTGTGGGGATTCTGTTTCTGAGGAGACAACTGTAGGCATGCTCCTATGGTGGGCTTTTCCTGCCACCTTAACTCTCACTGCATCTTCCTAACCATGTTTCTGAGTAAGTTATGTGGTTCCCTTCTGCTGAAGTGTGTATAACTGCTCTGGGCAGTATGCCCTTAAAAGCTGATACTCTTTGAATGCTGAGTGACAATGTTAGGAGATGTATGGAAGTCAGGAAACTCGCTTATCTCTTTTAACATTTATTTCAGGGTGTAAACCAATCAAAACAGAATTTGATCAGTTGCATAGATGTTTTTCAAGGGGTCTAACTAGCCATTAGCTTAAATGTGGCCGCATTTCAGTGTACCAAAAATAAGTACAATCCTATTTCGAGCACTAGTGGCCCAAACTGTGGTCCCTTTGTGACTCCTGTCCTAACTGTGGCTCTCACCTGTCACCTCTCTGGCATCCTGACCTTTGTCCTCTGGTCTTGCAGCATGGATTCAACCCTCACTTGAGGTTCTCGTGCTTTGTGTCCTGACTCTGGTGCTGTGTACTGGAAGCCCTGACCCTCTGCCACACTTGTCCTGTGTTGTGCATCTTGCTAGTTTTCAGCATCACATTTCCTCCTTCATTCACAGATGGTGGAAGTCACTGTAATTACCAGCAATTATTGCCCATTCCTAATTAGCTCTAAACTGCAAATGCAGTGAATAACTAACCTCTCTGATAGGTCTGAACTCACTACAAGCCAGGCTTGACAAGGATGACAGATTTTGAGAAAGTCTGTAGATGCTGGAGGAACTCAAATGGTCAGACAGCATTTATGGAAAAGACATTTCAGTTCAAGACCCTTCTTCAGGAATGGAAAGGAAGGGGGAAGATGCCTGAATAAAAAGGTAGGTGGAGGGGAAAGAGGCTAGCTGGAAGGTGATAGGTGAATCCAGGTGGGTGAGAAAGGTCAAGGGCAGAAGAAGAAAGAATCGGAGAGGAGAGTGGACAATTGGAGGAAGGGAAGGGGAAGGGGACGGGGGGGGGGGGGGAAGTGATCAGCAGGTAAGAAGAAGTGAAAGGTCAGAGTGACAGGTTTCCTTCTCTCACTGGCTTCTGTGGTTTGAAATTCAGCTCAAATCGTCACTTGGATAAAATTCCGAAGGAAACCCAAATGCCAAAGAGCATCCAACCGTAACTGGCTGCTACTACTCGTTTATTGTACTGTACAAGGTCCCAATACCCACCATGTAACCACACTGTGCATAGGCCAGAACAAGCAGGAAGAAGACTAAGGTGGCCACTGTCAGCTCTTGGAACGTATACTGGAAAGTTTTCCCGAACACACACCACCTTCGGAAAAAACGAAGCTGTCCTACGATCTAAAGGAAGGAAGAATATATTTAGCACCTTCTTCCAGCTCTTGACAAAGTAAGGCTAAAACTTTCCTTGGCTTTAAGAACTGAAATGAGAAGCTTCTTCACTGGGTAATCTTTGGAATTCTCTGCCCAGGCGGTATGGGGAGGCTGTCACTAAGTATACTCTGGAGGGAGTGGAATAGCATTTTAAATATATAATGGAACCAAGGAAAATTATGTCCATACAGGAAGGTGGCACTGAGATAAAGGATCAGTTACCATCATACAGAATAGTGGAGGAAGCTTCCATATTTTACATTCATCTTCCACAGTATTCCAAATCATATTATCCAAATTATAAATGCTTTGAAGACCAGTCACCGTCCTAGGATTTACTGCAGCAAAGATGCACAAGCAGCCATTTTTATATATAAAACAGAATAGTCCTTCAGCCAATCTCATCCTTACTGACCGTGATGCCTATCTACATTAATCCCACTCACCCATGTTAGGTCTTTATGTCCCTACATTTTACCTATGCAAGTACCTGTCCAAACACCTTTGAAATTAAACTTTATCTATTTCCACCACCTCCTCTGGAAGCACATTCCAAATATTCACCACCCTCTGTGTGACAAAATACCCCTCAGAAATCCTTTTAATTTCTCCCCTCTCACCTTAAATTCGTGCCCTCTGGCCACTCCTGCTGGTGCTGCCCTCTAGTGTTAGTTCAGTGGAATTACAGGCTGGGCTGCAGGGAACCATCAACCTGCAAGACTTGTTGTTCAGGGTCTTGGACTAAAAATGTGCTTTTTTGTGTGACTATGTTCTTTTTTGTTCTCCCTCTCTCTATTTTGAGAGCAAAGTTTTTGCACTTTGGTCCCAGAGGAACACTGTTTCGTTCATCTATACTTATGTACAGTTTGAATGCCAATTAAAACTGATTTGATTTTTACTCCTCTGCTCTCTGGCCCATCTACACTCAGTGGCAACTTTATGAGGTACACCTGTGTTCCTGCTTGATAATGAAATATCTAATCAGCTAATCATGAGGCAGCAACCCAAGAGGGAGACATAGTCAAGAGGTTCAGTTGTTGTTCGGATCAAACATCAGAATAGGTAAGAAACACAGTCTAAATGATTTTGACTATGGAATGATCGTTGATGCCAGACAGGGAGGTTTTAAGTATATTTAAAACTGCTGATCTCCTGGGATTTTCATGCACAACAGTCTCTAGAGTTTACAGGGAAAGGTGCAAAAAGCAAAGACATCCACTGAGCAGCAGTACTGTGGGCAAAAATGTCTTGCGAATGAGAGGGGTCAGAGGGGAATGGCCAGACTGGTGCAAGCTGACAGGAAGAAGACAGTAACCTGTTACTGCAGAGGTATGCAGAATAGCATCTCTGAATGCACAACATGTTGAATCTTGATGTGGATGGGCTACAGTAACAGAAGACCATGAACATACACGCAGTGACCACTTCAGGAGGTATAACTATATAAAGTGGCCACTGAGTGAATACCCCTCAACCTCCTGTGTGTCGGCAATAATAAGCACAGTCTATCCAATCTCTGCTTATTGCTACAGCACCTGGCAACACGCTAGTGAATTTCTTCTGCACTCTCCCCATTACTACCAGCCCCTTTGTAGTGTAGATGTCAGAACTGTTCACTGTACTCCTGTCAGCATTTATTCCTTTACTTCCTCTTCCTGCCTCCTCGGGAAATGTTGTCCCTGTATTGACTAGCTTTGCATGAAGTGTTTGAATCTCTTGTGTGATCTCCTTCTTCTTGGCCCACTTTATTCCTTCACAAGATGTGGCAATGCTAGCATTTATTGTCCACCTTCATTTGCTCCTCAAGCAATGGGGCATTTGAGGAATCACATAAAGACCGGACCGGGGTGAACAGCCTGAAGAACATGAGTGAATTGTGTAGTTCTACAACAGCTTTGTGGCTACTATCCAGACTAGTTTGCCGAGTTTGTTACTCAGAGAGAGGTGGATGCCTGGTACGACAGTAGAGGCTTTAGAGGTCCATGGTCTTCTGTTGCCCTAGCCCATCCACGTCACGGTTCAACATGTTGTGTGTTCGGAGGCTTTTGAGAGGTTTAGATAGGCACATGAATATGAGGAAAATGGAGGGATATGGACATTAGGTAGGTAGGAGGGATTAGTTTATGTTTTTTAAATATATTTTTCAGCGTTGTGGGCCAAAGGGCCAGTTCCTGGCTGTACTCTTCTATGTTCTGAATTCTGCAGCTGCTGTTGGAGTTGGACTCTTGCCTCCACATCGGTATACTACTGCACTTGACTTGAACAAAGGATTCTCAGTCAAGTTGAGTTTACTGTCATGTACACAAGCACAGCAAGGTACAGGTTTCTGAAAACTCACAGGCACAGAGATGCACAGAGCACACAGAATATAAGTTATTTGTAAATTATAAAAGATAGTGAAGAATATTGTGAAGATATTAGTGCAAGAAGTAATTAATTGGTCATTGTAAATTAGGCTAGGGTTAATTCGGGGGATTGTTGGTCAGTGCGGCTCAAAGGGCAGGAAGGGCTCGATATAGGGGACTCGATAGTTAGAGGTACAGACAGGAGGTTCCGTGCTCGTGACAGAGACTCCCGGATGGTTTGTTGCCTCCCGGGTGCCAGGGCCAGGGATGTCTCTGATTGAGTGCATAGCATTCTGAAGTGGGAGGGTGATCAGCCAGATGTCATGGTACACATCGGTACCAATGACGTAGGAAAAAAGAGTGAGGAGGTCCTGAAGAGTGAGAATAGAGAGCTTGGTAGGAAGTTAAAAAGCAGAACCTCGAGGGTGGTAATCTCAGGATAGCTACCCGTGCCATGTGCCAGTGAGGGTAAGAGTAGGATGCTCTGGAGGATGAACATGTGGCTGAGGAACTGGTGTAGGGGGCAGAGTTTCAGATTTCAGGATCATTGGGACCTCTCCTGGGTCAGGTGGGACCTGTACAAGAGAGACAGGTTACATCTGAACTACAAAGGGACCAATATCCTTGCAGGGAGGTTTGTTAGAGCTACTGGGGAGGGTTTAAACTAGACTTAAACTAGATAGTGGAGCAGGGGTGAAAATGAATGATGTTAAAAGTTCCTGCAAAGTCACAAATGGAAGGTTTGTGCATGGTGGTAATAGTCTTCTGAGGTGTGTATATTTCAATGTGAGGAGTATTGTGGGGAAGGCTGACGAGCTGAGGGCATGGATTGACACGTGGAATTATGACATTGTAGCCATTAGTGTAACTGGGCTACAGGAGGGGCAGGACTGGCAGCTTAATGTTCCAGGCATGATAGAGGCAGAGGGATGAAAGGGTGGCATTGCCAGTCAGGGAAAATGTTACAGCAGTGCTCAGTGCTCAGGCAGGACAGATTAGAGGGCTTGTCTACCGAGGCCATATGGGTGGAGCTGAGAAACAGGAAAGGTATGACCACATTAATGGGGTTGTATTATAGACCACCCAATAGTCAGTGAGAATTGGAGGAGCAAATTTGCAGAGATAGCAGACAACTGCAGGAAACATAAAGTTGTGATAGTAGGGGAATTTAATTTTCTACATATTGATTGGGACTCACATACTGTTAAATGTCTAGATGGGTTAGAGTTTGTAAAATATATCCAGGGAAGTTTCTTAAATCAATATATAGAGGTACCAACTAGAGAGGATGCAATATTAGATCTCCTATTAGGAAACAAGTTAGGACAGGTGATGGAAGTGTGTGTAGGGGAACACTTTGGTTCGCAGTGATCACAACACCATTAGTTTCAACTTGATCATGGATAAAGATAGATCTGGTCCTCGGGCTGAAGTTCTAAACTGCAGAAAGGCCAAATTTGAAGAAATGAGAAAGGATCTAAAAAGAGTGGATTGGGACAGGTTGTTCTCTGGCAAGGATGTCATTGGTAAGTGGGAGGCCTTCAAAGGAGAAAATTTGAGAGTGCAGAGTTTGTATGTTCCTATCAGGATTAAAGGCAAAGTGAAGAAGAATAAGGAACCTGGGTCTTCAAGGGATATTGGAACTCTGATAACGAAGAAGAGAGAGATGTATAACATGTATAGGCAACAGGGAGCAAATGAGGTGTTTGAGGAGTATAAAAAGTGCAAAAAGATACTTAAGAAAGAAATCAGGAGGGCTAGAAGAAGACATGAGGTTGCTTTGGCAGTCAGGGTGAAGGATAATCCTAAGAGCTTCTACAGGTATATTAAGAGCAAAAGGATAGTAAGGGATAAAATTAGTCCTCTTGAAGATCACAGTGGTCGGCTATGTATGGAACCAAAAGAAATGGGGGAGATCTTAAATGGGTTTTTTTGCATCTGTATTTACTAAGGAAACTGGCACAGAGTCTACGGAAATAAGGCAAACAGGTAGTGAGGTCGTGGAACCTATACAGATTGAAGAGGAGCAGGTGCTTGCTGTCTTGAGGCAAATCAGAGTAGATAAATCCCCAGGACCTGACAGGGTATTCCCTTGGACCTTGAAGGAGACTAGTGTTGAAATTGCAGGGGCCCTGGCAGATATATTTAAAATGTCGGTATCTATGGGTGAGGTGCCGGAGGATTGGGGGATAACTCATATTATTCTGTTGTTTAAAAAAAGGCTCTAAAAGTAATCCTGGAAATTATAGGCTGGTAAGTTTGATGTCAGTAGTAGGTAAATTATTGGAAGGAGTACTAAGAGATAGGATCTCCAAGTATTTGGATAGGCAGGGACTTATTAGGGAGAGTCAACATGGCTTTGTGCATGGTAGGTCATGTTTAACCAAACTATTTGAGTTTTTTGTGGAGGTTACCAGGAAAGTTGTTGAAGGGAAGGCAGTGGATGTTGTATACATGGACTTCAGTAAGGCCTTTGACAAGGTCCCGCATGGGAGGTTAGTTAGGAAGATTCAGTTGCTAGGTATACATGATGAGGTAGTAAATTGGATTAGACATTGGTTCAATGGGAGAAGTCAGAGAGTGGTAGTGGAGGATTGCTTCTCTGAGTGGAGGAGTGACTAGTGGTGTGCCACAAGGATCAGTGCAGGGTCCATAGTTATTTGGCATCTATATCAATGATCTGGATGAAAATGTGGTAAATTGGATCAGCAAATTTGCTGATGATACAAAGATTGGAGGTGTAGTGGACAGTGAGGAAGGCTTTCAAAGCTTGCAGAGGGATTTGGACTGGCTGGAAAAATGGGCTGAAAAATGGCAGATGGAGTTTAATACAGACAAGCGTGAGGTATTGCACTTTGGAAGGACAAACCAAGGTAGAACATACAAGGTAAATGGTAGGACACTGAGGAGTGCAGCAGAACAGTGGGATCTGGGAATACAGATACAAAATTCCCTTAAAATGGCATCACAGGTAGATAGGGTCGTAAAGAGAGCTTTTGGTACATTGGCCTTTATAAATCAGAGTATTGAGTATAAGAGTTGGAATGTTATGGTGAGGTTGTATAAGACATTGATGAGGCTGAATTTGGAGTATTGTGTGCAGTTTTGGTCACCAAATTACAGGAAGGATATTAATAAGGTTGAAAGAGTGCAGAGAAGGTTTACAAGGATGTTGCTGGGACTTGAGAAACTGAGTTACAGAGAAAGGTTGAATAGGTTAGGACTTTATTCCCTGGAGCATAGAAGAATGAGGGGAGATTTGATAGAGGTATATAAAATGATGATGGGTATAGATAGAGTGAATGCAAGCAGGCTTTTTCCACTGAGGCCAGGGGAGAAAACAAAAACCAGAGGACATGGGTTAAGGGTCAAGGGGGAAAAGTTTAAACATGGGGGGGGGGACTTCTTCACACAGAGAGTAGAGGGAGTGTGGAATGAGCTGCCAGATGAAATGGTAAATGCGGGCTCACTTTTAACATTTAAGAAAAACTTGGACAGGTACATGGATGAGAGGTGTATGGAGGGATATGGGCCAGGTGCAGGTCAGTGGGACTAGGCAGAAAAATGGTTTGGCACAGCCAAGAAGATCCAAAAGGCCTGTTTCTGTGCTGTAATGGTCTATGGTTCTAAGGTCCTTTTCTGGGCTGTATTTAAATAAATTAATAAGTCTATGGTAGTTTAAGAGATGACCTGTAGAGTTTCATTGCTAAGGTAGGATCAGGATTGTACTTCTTGCATCTTTTAGCTCTGTTCTGTGCATCATGGAGGTGATGAGCAGCTCAGCAGCCCCTTGTAGCTCTGTTGCATAGATTGGCTGCACTTACCTCTTGCTGGCCAGACTGAGACTGAGATCCCATGGGGGAAAGACTTGCTATACTAGAGCAGTTTTGTCCGATACAACAAAACTGCCAATTTCACCTTCATTCACACAGTTCTTTTCAAGGAGTGTGTAAATAAAGACTTCACTAAAATTTTCACACTACAAATTTCAGCTTTCTATTTGGTGCAGCTGGTAGAGCCTCTGCCACACAATGCTGAATATCCTGACCTTGTGTGCTGTTTGTGTGGCGTCTGAATGTTCCCTCTGTAATAATATGGGTTTACACCTGGTGCTCCAGTTTCTTCCCTCATCCACTGGGCATCACGTTAGTGTGACACTATTACAGCTTGGGGCATCAGATTTTGGAGTTTAGTTCTGATGTCATCTGTAAGGAGACCGTGGAATGCATGGGTTTCCTCCAGGTGCTCCAGTTACTTCTCACAGTCCAAAGACGCACTGGTTAGTAGGTTCTAATCCTTGCAAGTGGAACAATTGCTACACCTACCCCTACACCTCCTCCTTCCCTACTATTCAGGGCCCCAAACAGTCCTTCTATGTGAGGCAACAGTTCACCTGTGAGTCTGTTGGGGTCATCTACTGTATCCAGTGCTCCCGGTGCAGACTCCTGTATATTGGTGAGACTGTTTCGCCAAAGAAGCCAGAGATCTGGCCAGAGAAAGCAGGATCTCCGGGTGGTCACCCATTCCCATTCCAACATGTAAGTCCATGGCCTCCTCGACAGCCAAAATGAGACCACAATCAGGCTGGCGGAGCAACAACCTATATTCCATTTGGGTAGCCTTCAACCTGATGGCATGAACGTCCATTTCTCAAACTTCTGGTAATACCCCCCCTTCACTATTCCCCAATCCAGCTTTCCTCTTTCACATCTCCCTACCTGCCTCTGGTGCTCATCCTCCTTCCCTTTCTTCCATGGTCTTCTGTCCTCTCCGATCCGATTCAATTCATCTCCAGCCCTTTATGTCTTTCACCAATCAACTTCCCAGATCTTTACTGCACCTCCTCCCCCTCTCCCAGTTTCACCTCTCACCTACCACCTTGTACATTTCCTCCCCTCCCCCCACCTTCTTACTCAAATTTCTCCTCTCTCCTTCCAGTCCAGATGAAGGGTCTCGACCTGAAACTACGACTGTTAACTCCCTTCCATAGATGCTGCCTGGCCTGCTGAGTTTTTCCAGTATTTTGTGTGTGTTGTTTGGTTAGTACATTAATTGGTTATTGTAAATTGTTTCGTGATCAGGCTAGGGTGAACTGGGGTTTGCTGGACAGCATGCCTCGATGGGCCGGATGGACCTATTCTACACTGTATCTCAATAAGTCAATCCCAAAGACATGCAGGTTGGTGAGTTAACTGGCCATTCTTAGTTTCCCCAGTGTGTAGGTGAAGAGATGTGGAGGAAGGTTGGTGGGAATATGGGGAGAGTAAAGGTGGTTTGTGTAGAACTATTGTAGAGAGAGCACAGACTCGATGGGTTGAGCAACGTGTTTCCTTGCTGTATAACTCTATAACTTTAGAAAATGAGCAGAGGATTGGATAAATCGTTCAATGATCTAACACGGTCCAAAGGGCCAAATAGCCTCAGGCAGTAATTTTCTAGTCCTTGTCATGTCTTGCTCTGACAGATTCACTCAGTTGCTGACCTACCTTCAGGGTGAGAACAGTGAGCAGCAAAGCTGCAAAGCCAGTGGCTGTCTCAGACAGCAGGGCAACGCGGGAGAAGCTGACAAATGCCCAGCGGTTCCTCTTGTGATGGTCGAGCTGCATGTCAGCCAGTCTGAGGCGGCTGAAGTGGAAGATGGGAATGAGGATGGAGAGGAGGATGATGAGCAGCTGGAGGTACTTCTGTCTCTCTTTGAAATAAGAGAGACCCGCTCTACGCATGGCAACAGCTTCAGTGCAGAGGAAGACAAAGCTGAAGAGGAGAAGCAGCACCTGGACGGGAAAGACAAAAGTCATTTTGCTAACAACATGAACTGTCATCAACCTACGTCAGAGCTGAGCTCAGATCCGTGTGCAAAGAGACTCGATGGCAGTACAGATTTGAACTCGGCATGCTGGAGGATCTCAGCAGGTCAGGAAGCACCTATGTTGGCAATAAACACCTTTGGAAGGACTGCTTATTTCCCACCATAGAACTTGCTGAGTTCCTCCAGCATTTTCCTCATATTACTCAAGATTTTCAGCATCTGCAGCCTCTTGTGTAAACAAGTTCAGAACGACCTGATTGGAACCTGCAATTCTAGTGCGGATGAAAACTTAGAGCACAGTTTTCTGAACAGCTTCTTTCTTCATTCTCAGAACACTGTACCATTTCTTCCAGAACTCCAACATGCTTACCAGACCACATCATCTCTCCTTGGGCCCTTGGTGAGATGGGACCAAAAAAAAACTGGAGCAGTCAACCAAGAACTAAGTGAATGCAATTTTTAAATTATGTCTGTTCTTTGCACTACTATTTTTAAATGTAATTATTTAATATACATTTATATACTTAGTGTGATTCATTTATTTACAATTTTTTCTATATTATCATGTGTTACATTTTACTGCTGCCACTAAAAACAAATTTCATGACATATGTCATTGAAATTAAACCTGATTCTGAGTAGGAAGTGGCAGAGTGTTCAGAGTGACTGAAGCGTAAAGAGGGCTCAGCCGAGGAACGTGAAATAACTAAAGTTCGTGTCTAACAGTTAGGAAATACAAGGCAACTGGAAATTAACACAAGCAACTGGGTTCCTCCCTCTTTTTGGTGCACACGTCATCTCACATGAGCACACACTTGCCAATCTCCCAAAAGAAATTTGTGGAATTCCATTAAAAGCAGCAATATACTGTTTGTCCAGGGTTATGTGCTAAAACAGGCCATCAGACCATCATTGTTGTGCTGCTCCCTTGGAGAAAGGTCAGAACCTGCAGGACCTCTATCCCTGGGAGGCACAGAACAGTTGACTGGACTAGAGATGCCAAGGAAGGGAGTGGAAATATGGGGAGAGGGAGATGGCAATCCCATGTGTTGAATGGCACTCGTTTCCATCTGTCTGTTCTGATGAAATCCAATGCCCTGAGTGACAGCCTATTACTGTGGGGCCTGGGTTGATCAAAGGGCTTTGACTTCCGCAAGGCCATGATTTGTAGCAGAACACTACACTAGGAGGAGGAGGGAGTATGTGTGACTGGTAGGTGCTGTGGGCAAAGATTTAACGTCATAATTCTATCTCCTTTACAATAGCATTGGAGAGAGATAGGAAACAGACAAATTATAAATGCATTTAATTGGAGTAAGGGAATTTTGAGGCTAACAGGCAGGAAATTGGAAACTTAAATTGGAAACAGATGTTCTCAGGGAAAAGTACAGAAGAAATGTGGTAAATGTTCAGGGAATATTTGTGTGGAGTTCTGCATAGGTACGTTCCAATGAGACAGGGAAGTTATTGTAGGGTACAGGAACTGTGCTGTACAAAGGCTGTAATAAATCTAGTCAAGAAGAAAAGAAAAGCTTACAAAAGGTTCAGAGAGCAAGGTAATGTTAGAGATCTAGAAGATTATAAGGCTAACAGAAAGGAGCTTAAGAAGGAAATTAGGAGAGCAGAAGGGGCCATGGGAAGGCCTTGGTGGGCAGGATTAATGAAAACCCCAAGGCATTCTACAAGTAGAATGAGAGGTGACCTGATAGAGGTGTACAAGATGATGAGAGGCATTGATCGTGTGGATAGTCAGAGGCTTTTTCCCAGGGCTGAAATGGTTGCCACAAGAGGACTCAGGTTTAAAGTGTTGGGGAGTAGGTACAGAGGAGATGTCAGGGGTAAGTTTTTTACTCACAGAATGGTGAGTGCGTGGAATGGGCTGCCGGCAATGGTGGTGGAGGCAGATACGATAGGGTCTTTTAAGAGACTTTTGGATAGGTACATGGAGCTTAGAAAAATAGAGGGCTATGGGTAAGCCTATTAATTTCTGAGGTTGGGACATGTTCGGCACAACTTTGTGGGCCGAAGGGCCTGTATTGTGTTGCAGGTTTTTCTGTGTTTCTCTGTTTCTATGTCACAGGACAGGCCCTTTAACTGATGGCACATTGCTGATCCGTGCATGGTATGCCCTATGTTTGGTCTGAATGAACAGCAGAGGTAGTAGGTTGCATCCAAAAGCACCTGTTCCCACTGGACGTGTGCACTGTAGGACCTGTGAATTTGTGAACAGTAAGACTGACACCAGGGCATTGGGCAGAAATCCACTGATCATTCGATAATTCTAAAAGGTTTTTTTCAGTCATCCAAGAAAGAGAATGGTGTCATCGGAGACACTGCCTTCCTCAGACAGCAGAGGAGAGTCATCGAGGTACTCGCTCAATACCATGCAGTAGGGCATGAGTACATCGTCTCTGACCCTGACGAAACGGTGCCACCATAGAGCTATCTTTGACAGAACAAGAAGCTGCCAGTAACATCAAATACATAATGAGAGAGGGGGTGTTTGAACTAACATAACATCAATTGTGGTGTCCCACAAGGATCGGTTCTGGGACTTCTACTTTTCGTGATTTTTATTAACGACCTGGATGTGGGGGTAGAAGGGCGGGTTGGCAAGTGATTTTTATTAACGACCTGGATGTGGGGGTAGAAGGGCGGGTTGGCAAGTTTGCAGATGACACAATGGTTGGTGGTGTTGTAGATAGAGTAGAGGATTGTCGAAGATTGCAGAGAGACAATGATAGGTTGCAGAAGTGGGCTGAGAAGTGGCAGATGGAGTTCAACCCGGAGAAGTGTGAGGTGGTACACTTTGGAAGGACAAACTCCAAGGCGGAGTACAAAGTAAATGGCAGGATACTTGGGAGTGTGGAGGAGCAGAGGGATCTGGAGGTACATGTCC